>NC_037329.1:20527101-20835137 GCF_002263795.3 Bos taurus | reverse complement strand
GCTTTAGATCATTGCTATTTCATTGGGAAGTTCTCTAATATTTTATGGGAATATTTTAATAGACTCCAGGGAAAATACTGTTTCCCCTTGAAATATTTTCCATTTGATGAAAATAACAATTTCCCCTGTAAAGTGAATTCTTTCAAAAGTTTCCTGAAAGCCTATTTTTAGGAAATAAATTTTTAAAATCCAGTGTCTTTAACACAAGTATGTCAGAACACAAATTTGAAATAAATCACAGAAAAGAGTGCCAATGGGTATATATGGATGTGTGTGTATCTCTTATGTTTAAGAGAACAGATATTTATATATGTATGTATATATACATATATATACACACACATACAGGAATCTGTAGGTAGCACACCTACATTAAATACACACACATACCCACTTCGCTGGGTCTAAACGTGCACTAGCAAGTTATTTTAGGGCTTCAGCTCTTCAGAAAATCTCATTATGTGAGGAGCGAAGTGGCTCTGCGGGGAGCATTATGGAAATATCTGGGCTTGATTTAATGAGGCTGTTCACATTGGTGGAATATCAACTTAACAGAGAAAAGTCTACCCAGGGCGTCCAAGTTACCAAAATGAAAATTGGCAATTGAGATGATAAGAACGTGGCTTTCTTCTGCGAAATCACTTCAGGTAACAGAGATAACATTAAATAACATACATTCTATGCACCAAGAACATTGTTTTATGTACCGAGTCTCTTATCCGTCTCTCCTAATGACTTCCCTTAGCGGGTTGTTAGTACTTGACAGCAGGTCTCCGTGCGGGGAACTTTTCTCCAATTCCACATTCAAAGGAGGTCCATCAGAGAGCATGATTGGCAATTTTCGTCATAATCTGCACATTATTAGCATCAAAATTGACGTGGCAGTTAACACCGGTGTGTTTTGATGTGCCTTTCTTCAAGTTCAAGGAAACCCCTCCAGTAGCCAGGGTTGGCAGAGCCGGTCTCAGCAACCCAGCGGTGGCTTTGCAGAGGCGAAGGCGCAATAGACATGCGTGAGAAATAAGCCAAGAACCCTTTTACCCGAGGAAGAGGAAAGCGAGGAGGGAAGGGGGTGAAGGGAATGGAGTTCGAACTTAGAAAAGCATCTAAGTAAATGCTTCAGGATAATATATATCTAGAGATTCAAGTATTTCCCAGATGGAGTGGAACCCAGTCGTTGGAAAACTAAGCTGAAAACGATTCTTCAAATACTACGAGATCGTTCAGTCTTGCCCTCCTCATCCCTCCGTTTGCCTTTCCTCCCCTGGTCTGGCTGTGCCACTCTTATTAACCATTACTTTTTGCACAAGAATATGCAAGACGCCTCCAACCCAAACCGAAGATCAGAAGAGAGACCGGCAGTGGGCCGAGAGAGGAGGCGGGACTGCGCCTCTTCGCATCTCGGCTTCGTGGCTTTGTCCTTCCCGGGACCGCGGTCACAGCCCCAACATCCTTGTCCCCTGCACGCAGTAAACACTCTCTACACCCGCGGCCGCCCGCACTCTCCATCCGCCCTCTAGGCCTTCTCAGACCTCCATTCTTCCGCTGTCCTCGTATAGGGCCCCTAACAAGCTCAGGCTAAGAGAAAAACTGCTACCTCCTCTACCCTCGTTTAAAGAAAATAAAAGAAAGGATGGAAGAAACACAGCAGCAGCGGGAACAACCGGGTGGATTCCCCCCCCTCCCCCCGCACACCACACTAGCACACACCATTCCCTACTCTGTTGTGGTTTTCCGTTGCTTTTGGCCACGTGGCTCAGCCGAGAAACTAGGCCTGACGGCTTCAGCCTGGGCCCGAGACCACAGCGGACTGGTTTCGGGGGCGAGGAGATTGTCTTGGGGAGACCAAGAGCTCAGGACAGAGGCAGGAAGCGGGGTCTGGGCGACGGGAAACACACTTAAAAGGAGGGGAGGCGGCAGGGTAGAAAATACAAAAATAGAAATAATTTGAGGGGACGCAAGCCGGGCTTTCCGAGCTGGCTCTTTCCCCCCAACTCGGGGCAAGTTCCCTGCGACCTCCCGCGCCGGGGCGCCCCCTGGCGAGAGCCTCAGCAGCAGGCGGAGCGCAGAGGGCACGTGGGCGCAAAGAGGGCATGGGGGGCGCTCAGGGGACTCCCGGGGCACACTCGGAGCGTCGGGCGCAGCCCCCTGGCGGCGGCGACGTAGTTATCTGGTGAGCGGCGCCTCGTCCCTCTGGTCCGGAGGGCTCACGGCGGTCTTGCTTAGCACAGCGGCTGAGTAGGGCAGAAAGCCGCTCTCAGAGCGCGGCGCCGCACCGCTGCAGCCGAAGTCCGAGCCCCCGGCGGCCCCTGTGCTGCCGCCGCCACCCCCGCTGCCCCCGCCGCCACCCCGGGAGCCCAGAGCGGCGGCGGCGGCGGCAGCGGCGGCTGCGGCCGACTGACTGCTGTGGCAACTGAGGCACGAGCAGGGTGCGGAACCGCCGCTGGGGGGCGCCCCGGCCGCCGCGGCCGAAGAGGCCGCGGCCGCCGCAGCTGCAGCAGCCGCCGCGGCCGAAGCCGCGCTGTTGAGCCCGGCGGCAGCCGCCGGCGTCTGGTAGAGGCCCGGGTGACGGAAGCTGCACAGCAGCTCGGGGCGCGAGTAGGGATGCGAGAGGGCGCGGAAGGTGTCCAGCGGGCGGATGGAAGTGGCGAAGGGTGATGAGGCCGCGGCGGCTGCGCCGGAGGCCGCAGCCGCCGCGGCCGCGGCCGTGACACCCACGTGCGGGTAGTAGTGCAGCGGCACGTGCGAGTGGAAAGGGTAGGGCAGGCTTCCGGTGGCGGCCGCGTGCGTCATCATGTAGGTGTAGAAGCTGGGGTCGGCCGGGTGCGGCCACGACATGGCCAGACGCTGCCGCTTGTCCTTCATGCGCCGGTTCTGGAACCATACCTGTGGGGAGAGTCGCGCCGCGGCCCCAGTTAGGGAGCGCCCGGAGGCCCCAGCCCCCGCCCCGGGCCTCCCCGCCCCTCCCAGACCTCGGAATGGCCTGGCCTACGCCCCTCCGACCGGGCCGAGTCCTCTCTTCCAGCTGAGACAGTGTGAGCGGCAATGTGAAGCGCCGTAGGCACACTCTCCTCAGCGAAAATAATCTTCTTTCCTATGTCCGATTGCTGCGGCTCCTGGAGCTTCTATTCTCTAGCTTTAGACTGCGCTTCCTCGTCCCAACCCAACCTTTCCTCTCTTTCTCGCCACCCACAGGTTGCCCGGCCTCGCTGAGCACCCGTCTCTCAATCCCAGGATTTGCACGAGGATTCTAGGGCTCCTTTGAAGAGAAGCTGCCACCGCAGCTTTTGTAAAAAGTCGCCGCGTGAGGTCTTGAGTCCTCTGAGCTGTGAGGAATTGTCCCGAGGGGCATGGGTCCGGTTCTGATATTGAAGGGATGATTTTGTTGGAATCATTTGCTTCAAATGAATGGCGGGAACAACATCCTCTTAAACTGGGAAGGGGACTTTTCTACCCCTCCCAACACAGTATCTAATGAAGACATCATTCGTCACAACTCTAAATTAAAGAAAGCCCGACCAAACCGAAGAGAGACTTTCACACTCCTCCCCATCCCATGGAGTTTCCTCTTTTCTTTTTTTATAATGCCAGATCCTCCTTGAAGAGTTCACCAAGTCGCCCAACCTCCCGGCTATCTTTCCTGGATGTAAAATAAAATTAATCACCTAAAGAGATGTTAATAAGGACAATTTCGTTGTTCCCCCCAGGAGCTTGCTTTCTTTCCCGTTGCCCAGGAGAAAAATGTTTAGAAAACTATTTCTCAACCCCATCGATTTTTAAAAATACACTATCTTTCTCTTTGTAACGATTTATGTGAAAAATAAACCTCCAAGATCAAGAGCAATTGAAAAGTTTCACCTCTGGTTCGTGCCAGAGCAACAAAGACCAGCTGTCTTTGCCGCCGAGGGGAAAGTGGAGCCGTGGAGAAGGGTTAGGGGCACCTGAGCACGCGCTGGGCGGAGGCGAGCATTTTCGGCATGGGCTGCGCCATTCGGAGCCCTTCCCAGGTCAGCCAGACCGGCTAGACCTTCGGATACGGCAACTGAGAAATAAATATGCCAATTCCTTTGGTGACTCTCCCCGTGGGTTTTCAGGCCCTCAGCTAAACCTAGTCGCCCAAAAAGGAGAAATAAAAATCAACCCACACACCCGGGGGAGGCTAGAACAGGCGCGTGCTGGAATCAATACCTTGATAGTGGTTTCGGGAAGGTTGAGTGCAGCGGCTAGCTCGCACCGGCGTGGCCGCGACACATAGTTCTCCCGGTAGAACTCCTTCTCCAGGCGGGCGATCTGTTCGCGGGTGAACGCCGTGCGGTAGCGCCGCACCTGATCCGCGCCAGAGCCGGAGCCGCCCAGCGCCGTGCCCCCGCCGCTGCCGCCGCCGCCGCCGCCTCCATGCAGGCTGCCGAGGCCGGAGCCTGTCGCAGACGTCGTGGTGCCCGCGACTGAGCCACTCTCTGCGAACCCTGCCAAACAAACGGCCGGCAGCGCATGAGTCACTGTAGGACCGAGATCCCCGCGCTGAGGCTGCACGCGGATGGGGGAAGCCACGAGAGGAAGGCGAGGCGCTGCCTAAATTGATGGGGTCTGTCATGTTTACAAATTGCTGCCGTTAATGGAATCAATAAAGTTTGGGGAGCCCTTCATAACCAAATAATAGGAACTCAATTAAGGACGGTAGTTTTGTTTTAATAATTGGAAAATTTCAACTCAGGAGGAAAACTGGCCAAGGGAAAAAGCCTACATCTAAACTCAGTTTGGGAAGCTCTGGATTTTCCTTGATCTGGAGACCGCAGGGCAGCTTTCTGTCGGCCTCTAACCTTCCTTTGACTGGCTCTGGAATTTTGTTTAAAATATTTCAAGATTCGAAAGACAGCAACAACTCAAACTGGAACCATTGAGGGGTGAACTCTACTTTTCAACTTTCTCCCGCTGACCCAAGAGGGTCTCCCAAAGGTGCCCAGCGAGGCTCCCTTGACTTATTTAGAATGCTTCCTCCGCTCGGCCTCGGGGTTCAGAGGCCGCGGAGTTCAGAGCAGCTGCCCAGGGCACCCTTCCCCCGGACAGACTCAGTGGATGGCTCGGGGTCGATCGGCTCGCACGGGCGTTTAGACCCGCAAGCGGAAAACCTTTTCTCCGACTTAGGAGCGAGGGCAGGCCGTAGGCCTGCGTCTCTCTGGGAGGCTCAAGGAGCAGAGCCGGAGGGCACGGTCCCACGCCTGCGTCCCGCCCCCGCCCGAACCAGCTCGGTGCAGCTTGCTGCAGAGGGTCGGAGAGGGGCAAAGGCACCACGAAGGGCCCGCAGGGCAGCGAAGGAACAGAGAGAATGGGACTGGAGAGCGCGGCGCGGGCAGCGCGATTACCTTTGCCATTGTTTTCCTTGAGCGGAACCGCTCCGAGGCCGCCAGGGGAGCGCAGCGCCGAGCAGCCCACCTCCACGTCGCTGCTCATGTCTGCCTCGGCGGCCGCCTCTGAATAATGACCCGGCTTTTTTCGGCCCTCCGCGGCAGACGCGATTTCGGAGGAGACGGTGCTTTCGCTGCTCGGGTGCTGCAGGTTGAACAAAGTGTCTATTTCGAATTTGCCCTTGGCAGGGAGGTCTCCCAAAGCGCTGTGCAGGGGGGCGGACGGCAGGCGCGGGCTGAGGCGAGCCGGGTGCTGCGAATTTTCCAGGGCCTCAAGCACAGCATTGCCAGCCGAGTCGGACAAATTGGAGAATCTCTTGCCGGTCGTAGGGCTGTGCAGCCCTCTCTCCATCAGAATCATCTCTTTTCTTATTCTTTCCATCATTTCAGCTTTCTAAAAAATGTCACAGTGGCCCGGCTGTCCCGTCCTAATGATGGGCTGCGCCGAGGGCTAATTCTCATTCAGCCCCAGCGAGCGCCTCTAAATATTATTATCTCTTTTGGAGGGAGGCGGAAAAATTGTGGGATGCCAGAGCGAGGGAATGACTGGTCAAAATGACCCATACATCCTTCCGAGCCCGAGATGTCATTCATCAAAAAGTAGCGCTCGCTCGTCATTAAGGTACGAATGACGCTGTTCGAATAATCATTTATTGTAACAGGTTTATAAGCAAATAAATACACGTTCCTGTCAGTGGGTAATGAAGGCGGCTTCAGAGCAGACAAATAGATCCAGGTAGGAGGCGAGAAGAGACAAGAAGTGAGGAGGAAGTCTCCGGTCCTTTGCCCGCTCAGAGCCGGTTCTGCTCGCCCGGGGGTTTGGCCTCGGGGGTGAAATTGACAGTCTGATTAATAGAGCGCGCCGCGGCACATTTCCCCCTTCATTTAGGGGCATCATTACGCTCTCAGTTTGCTGGGTTGCCCCTTAGGTCCTAATCATGCAGCGCCTTCCTCCTTTTTCCTCGGACATAGATACGTGTTAAATAATAGATAATGCTTTGATTTTCCAGAGTAGATCGTCGGGAAGTGGGGTTTTTTTTTTTTTTTTTTTTTACATTTACAAGAGGGAGGGGGGACAAGGGGGAGGATGTTGGAAGAGTTGCGTAAGGAGAAGACCTTGCGCTCCTGTCTGGATTACTTATCTTTAGAATTTCAGAACCAAATATGTGTTTTATTTAACAAATAGGACGCCGAGTTCTCTCCCTCCCCACTTCATCTCAGCCTGGCTGCTCTCCTCCCACCCCAGAAGGGAGAGAGGGAGAGAGAGAATCTCCTAGAGTTTTGAAAGCACTTCAGTGCTACGTGGCTGGGGAGGTGCGTTGGGCCCGCGCCTCCAAACGGAAATCATTAGGTCCTCTCAGATTTTTTAACACCGTTTGCAGAGTGAGTTCTGAACTTGAAGTCCCGGGTTTTTCACTTTTATAATCCTGCTGATGGATAGGCTTCTCGCCTACGCATTTTCCCTGGGGGAAATGAACTCGGCTGGACGATTTCATAGCAGAATTCTACAGCTAACTTTAAACACAGTCGCAATTTACAGCGCCATATGGGCGGCCCCAATTCCACTTTTACGTTGCCAGCTTTCCCCCAACCCCTTCTCACATCGAATTATTTGTGGCAAAGTCGCTGGATTTCGAGGTCAAAGATGAGAAAAAACAGTCTTGGTTCCCTTCCCTACCATCCTCCCGCCCTCTCTTTCCCACTGTGCCCTTCTTCTTTCTCGCCTTCCTCCCTTCTCCCGCCCCAGCCCCTTACCTGTGGCCTCGGATAATCTCTGCGCTGGGTCTGCGCGCGAAAAATCGCGGACTAGCCTTGCCGCTGCTCCTCGCGACCTGAGCTTGGCGGCTGAGCCTCTTGGTGATAACTTTGATGGTCATAATGACGCTGGAGGCAACCATTTTAACGAAGATCAATCTTCACCCAAGGCCGTTGCGCGTCTCCTCCCTCGCTTGCGCGCCACGGTGCTCGGACCCCCAACTAGCTGTACAAGTCCACCTACCAGCTGCCCAGGGGGAGAGGTCCACGACCGCAGGCAGGAACAAGGGCGGATAGAGACAAGACTGGGATATCGGCCTGTGGAGCTTCCAAAGAGGCGGAGAGACCCTGGCAATCTGGGGGCTAGTCTCGGGTCCTGCATCCCCGCCTTACCGCCAACCCAGACCCCAACCCAGACCCCCCCCCATTTCCTCCCTGCCGCCACACCCAGGACCTAGGGGGTGCGTTAGGGGCAAACCCGAGATCTATTTGCCCATCTCTCTGTTGGCGCTTTCCTTTTAACCTTGTACCCATTGGGGGAGTCAGGAATGTAAGAGGAGACGAGGTGTGAAATATATTTATATACATTTATACACACAGTCAATGCCAAAAGTTTCTCTCCTGTTCCCCTTGGCACCAACTTAAACGCGAGCTTTGCTTCGAAAATCAATCCCACCTCTTTAAGGTTATAAACGGAATTCTACCCCCAAAGGTGAAAAATGGAAAGCTGGAGCACCTGCCTGGTGGCTGGGGAGGTGAGAGGTGGGAAGCAAAGTGAGAGTCGGGAGTTCGGAGGAAGACATCATCCGCTTCCACCTCGGCCCCTGCCCCAGAGGCCACCTGATTCCAAGCACTATGAGCCCTTCTCGCGCTAGCTTTCAGGCCATTAACGTGGTCCGAGCTCAGCCGAGCGGATGCCCCCACCTTTCCTTCCCTGCTCCATAGTCCGGGTGCCCAGTTTCACAATCTCTGGCAGGCCGCGCCCAGAGGAGGGGGGCTGTCCCAGGAACTTGGGAAGTGTTCCCCCTAGTCCCACTTAGCTTTGGGGACTGAACGGGACACTTCGGTCCAGGCTCTGGTCCGTGGGCGGGTCAAGGCCCTGGCAGCGGGTGGGATCCGCGGAGGAGCGACTTAAGCGGAAGTCACGAATGTCTTTATTGCTGTCGTTTGGCGCCCCCGTCTGTTTTCCTAGCGGTTTCAGCGGCTGTGAGCTACTTTCAATCGCAGGAACCGCCGCTGGGTGGCTGGGTCGCAGCCCCTTTCTCCTTCACCCCGTGGGTGGGTCTCCAACTTCTTCCCTTCCTGTGGGACCCTTCGGCTCTAGTGCCAAAGCCTGTGGCAAACCGTACCTCAGTCTGATGGAAAGGGAGAACACCATTTCTTGGCGACACCTTCATTTATTAGTGGTTTTGAAAACTATTTTGCACATTTTAAATAACACTAATATTGCTATTCTAGCACGTTTATTATGAAAAGTACATTCGATACCATGTCAGGAAAACTCTTCACACTAAAAGACACCTATAATTGTTCATGAAGTCCGTTTAGCAGACAGTGTTTCATGGGAGACACTGAACATTCCAATATTTAATGTCCCTTAATTTATTTAGATTTCACATTTACTAGTAGTAGTAATACTGGCCGACCTGTATGGAGCTTTTACTCTGAAATTACAAGTGCTTTTTACATATATTAGCTCCTCTAAAACTCACAACTATAGAAATTGATTCTATTACTATCCCTTTTTCAGAGATGAGAACCTTTCTACATGGAGGTTAGACAACTTGCTTGTGATTTAAGTTATCGCTGATCGCATCCAAACTATACTGTATTATAAAGCTTTGGGCAGCATTTTTGGTTGGTTCTTTTATTTTGCATGTGTCTTCTTTAAATATAGGCCTACCTCAAAAACATTTAGTCTGTATAGAGGTAGTGAGAAGACTGACACAATTCTGTTGAGGGTTATTATTGAAATGCCCAAACCTTGCACCTCTGGAATGTCCAGGCTGAGACTGGGTACGGCCTGTCAAAAGCCCCTGGTTTTCAGACACACCATCCAGGCCACCAGGACTCCCTACTCACTACCAAGGCACAAGACTCACTCACTCAAAAATAAAAGTCAACCCATGCCCGCACGGTTTGGCAGGAATTTTTAAGACGCGTTGGGGGTGAGGGTTCAGGAAGGCTTTCTCCAAAAGGACTGAAAAGCACTTTTTGCTCCAAAGGAGGAATTACATGAAAGAGGCCTAAATTTGTTGTTGTTGTTGTTAGGCCTCCAGACTAAATATCTGTTTCTTGAGCAGGGGCGGGTCCTGCGAGGTGAAGTGGTAAACACTTTTGGCTTACGACTGAAGGTAATGAAAATGTGTGCAGGCTGTCCGAAGGGTGAAGGGTACCCGTAGAGCCCGAGATGCCGTGGAGCCCCCAAAACCTCTCTGGGGCCTGTCTCCTGACTTCGGTGGAAGACTCCTAGCGAACGGGGCTCAAAACTGGCAGGTCCACAGCGGGACGCAAGCCCTCTCCAGGACAGGGGCCGCTGGGTGGAGGGGGAGAGCAGGACGGCTAGGTCCTGGGCTTCGATCTCCGGGTACATTTTCTTTAGGCTTAGTGCCGCTGCCACGGCTCGGGGGTTTCGGTTTATTAGCAAAGATGTGGGTCTGGCGACTCCAGCGCGGACTCTGTTACTGGCAAACTTTTGCTGCCGTCCCTCTGCAGGCCGGCCTCGCGCTCTCCCTCCCGGGCCTCTCTGGCTGCGTCTATTTCTTCTTCTCTTTTCTCCTACAGTCCTGCGCCCACTGGACCGCCTTGGGTGGGGGCTGGGAGGGTATTTTCTCCCTGGACTCCTGGACTAACACGACTCGCTGCCTGCCTGAAGCCCGCGCGCCCTCCGACGCGACAGGAAAACTTGCAGGGACATCTAGCGCCGGACCTGGGGAACTGCGCGCGGTCCAGCCGGGACGCTAAGCCGCATCACTTACTCTTCCGCCTCCTTCCCTTCTCCTCCTCCCCGCCCCCCACCCCAACCCCCGCCCCTTCGTGGTTAGGCATTTCCCTACACTTCATCCCTTCGTTCTGTCGATGACCACAAGTGGATTTCCCACAGGGACAGCGGGGCTCTGCGGAATGCGGGGGAGGAAGGAGAGACAGAGAGACTTACTTATTTTCTTTCATCTCAAAGGGCCGACAGAGTGAGCACTTACTGGACTTCAGTTACTGATACTGCTGGAGAAGTATTCCAAGGACAACCTCACACCTTGAGTTGTCGGACAAAACAGGGGAAGATGGTTTGCAGGCCCTGCGGGCGGCGGGGGGGGGAGGAGGGGGGGCAACAAGTTATCGGGTTCTTCCTCCAGCTCTGCACCCACGCTGCGGCGTCCCCTTCGTAGTGAGGTTAGTGCTTCTGTGAGAGGGAAGACTCTCCCTGTGCTTAATTCCCTCCAGGACTGGAGGAGCCCACCGCCCTGCGGGAGGTAAACCTGGTTTCACCAAATAACACTTCGGTTTGAAGCGGTTTTTTGTTGTTGTTGCAAACAATTTACATTTAATAAAGCCTGTGTTGTTAAATTCAAACGGAATACATCTCAGACACAGAAAGTGCCTAAACTCAGGATTCTGCTGTCTCGTTTTTGCTAACGACCCCTTTCTTTACCCCGGGTTTGTTGTTGTTTTTAATCCTTTCGATATTTCCAGCCTGAGTGAAACTGGGTATTGCCTGCAGAGGGAAATTAGCTCCAAAGTTGGCAGAGCACAGACTTGGTCTTAACCAAGAACTGTCCAGCCTGTTCCACTGGATTTAAGACTTTACTTTGGAATTAAGACTATTTCTACGCTGCAGTTTTGGCTTCTTATAGGTTAATTAGGGTGGTGTCCTGCACTTTCTGGTGTGGCCATCAAAGAAAACATTTTCAAAGTAGTTCCTGCGACTCCATTCTGTTAGGACCAGGTTATTGTTGTAATGGCCACCGATTAAGTGATTAATTGAGCTCGATGCTTTCTTGGCGAGGGGAGGAACTTATGTTCTTCAATAAATCTAAATTGCAGCCTGTATCTACCCATTCCCCAGTCCAGGACAGGGACATGATCTGAAATATCAGCCACAAGGAGGAAAAAAGAGGATGTGACTTCCAGAACAGCATCAATTCCCAAAAAAGAGTGTTTGGGCAGGCTAAGGAGGGAAAGGAGCAAGTGGGAGAGGAGAGCAGGGCTTTGGTCAATGAAGGGCCATCTTGAAAGGTGGCAAAACTGGTTTCAGTGAATAACTGCACATCAGTTTTTGGAGACTGCAAAGATTTTCATGTAACAAAGACTATTTCTGTTGTTAAAGCCCCAACATAATACACCCCCTCAACATACACATACAATCTGTGCTCCTGGCCAGCTAAAGAAAAAATTTCCCATGAAGTTTAAACCTAAAATCAGCTTGGATACAGGGTATACAGGATATACAAGTTAAATGAAATGTTTCTGCAAGTTCAGCCTCAAAATTCCTCCACTACCTACCACTCTGAGTTGTAAACTGTGTGTCATCTTAGTTCATAAACAGAGCAGCCCTGACTTTGCCTGGTACTCAACCACAGCCCCATGATCTAATAGCAGAAGTTGCCCTGGGGTGCTGGGTTTAGGGGGCCTTCACAGGATCAAGTCAGAACCTCCTTCCTAAGGGGAATCCCCTCCTCCAGGGCCAGGATCTAGAAAGCTGTACTGGAAGAGAATACAACTACAGAATAGCAAGAGGCTAGGCTTATTGTTCAAAACCTCCCTGGTCTCTGAATATCCACTGGCTAGGATGGGTAGAGTAACTCCATGTCTTGCCAGAGTTCCACAAGGAAACTAGAGACATGGCCACCATTGAGAAGTGTCTTTCACAGAGCATTAATTCAGACTTTGCTTCCAGTCCTGAACAAATTACTTTGCTGCATGGACAATTAAGCCAAAAATGAGGGGCTGTCTGAAATCAGAAAAACTTGACAAGTCCTTCCTTCTCATCTTAATGTCATTTTCCTCATTTTTAAGCATATAACCAGTCATTAATATGTATTAACAGATAAAAATGGAACAGAAATTCCAGAACTCAAAATCACAGTGATATTTAGTTTTAAGAGGCTGAAAGTTCGTTGGTTCCAGTTACGTTTTAGAAATATTTCGATAAATTTGTTGAGGTCACAGAAAAAATTTTTTCAAGTATCTACATGTTTTCCCTCTCTGAGAAAAAGAAAAGGATACAAAGGAAAAATAAGAGCATTTCAGGGCGGCCTCCATGATTGGTTTGGTAATGATATTGTTGGGTAAAGAGACCCTAGCCAAACTCTTCCAAAAAGTCAGCAACCTTGTTACCTGGCTCTGGCTGGTATTAAACAAACAAACAAAAAATCCAGCTTCTCTTGCTAACTTCTGCCTTCTCTCAAGTAGCCAAAATTGTTCTCACCAGCAGAGTTACAGTCCCTACAATTTTCTGCAGAGGCTTAGGCCCCTCCTGTCTCGAATTGATCATGAACATGTCTAAGACTTCAAAAAGGTCAAGTCTCCTGCTTTTCCTTTCCAGCGCCCCTCTCATAACTTTCCCCTTTATTTGAGCCTTTTATGGTTACTGCGTTTTGCGTGTCAACACTCCCAACACCACCAGCCCACCCTGCGATGTCTGACCAGGCCCAAGACGACCTCCCTGGCTCTTTTGCTTGCCCCATCCGGGTCCTGTCTTGGTCCAGAAACAGCAGGGCTAGGTGACAGGCTGGCCTCACCAATCACAAGCTCGTGGAAGCGATTTTCTTGGAAATGGGCTGGCCTGGGGAGCTAATCCTACAGAACAAAATGGGCTCGCTCTGAGGGCTCTCCCACACACTCCAATATCCTCGGCTCATTAGATGTAACGTTGCTTCTAAAGTGGATCCTTAAATTTGCCACAGGACTCACACCAGACAATGGCTAAGATGGTGGATGATGGGTTGGGATTCTGTGGCCGAGTAATGGAAGGAAGTGTTGAAAAGGCTTCAGGGTTGTGATCCCCGCACCCTGGCAGGGCTGTCTGGGGCCCGCTCTACCCCCTCGAAGTCAGACCCTGTTGCTTTGGGCTGTTCCCACTACAAGCCCCAAGTTTGCTTGGGAAAAACACTCTCTTAATCTGCCCCTCTCGATTCTCTGCAGTTGGCAGCTAGGAAAAGAAAGCGAAACAAAGGTCCCTGGGAAAGTGAAGTTTTCAATTAATTGGTGTGAGTAACGGGCGGGGGTGGGTGGTGGCTGCAAAATGCATGAGGCAGTTCGGCTGCAGGGCGAGGCGCAGAAGTTTCCAGGAGGGCGGCAGAGAAGCTTTCTGCGGACCCGGGGAGGCTGAGCGAGGGCTCGGGAGCCCAGCTCAGGAGGCGACTCCCGGCTGGCTTGACTGTAGAGGCGAATAGCGTGGACCAGGCTTCCGGACTTTTCTCGGGTTCGCCGCTCCGAGGACCGGTCTTTCGTCCGCTTGATTTACTTGTAAGTCTCTGCCTCCCGCCCACAGGGCGGCTTCGTGGGCATTTTCCGGGTGGACAGTGTGTGCAAACTGGGGCGGAGGGGGTTGTGCTTCAATTGGTCTTAATTCGGAGGATCGCCTGGGAGAACTTGCATTAAAAGCCTTCGCCCTGTAACAACGCGCAAGGTAGGGAAAATTAGCTCCCTCGGGTTTGGGGTCTAGGTCAGCTAATCCCAGGCATTAAGCAACAGGATCAAAACCCGTCTGTTTTCACATCATTCTGATCATCTCTGTCCTTTGCCTTCATTTAGTTGTGCAGCTCAGGAAGCCGAGGAGAGGTGGCAAAAACAGCCGTGGCCGAGACAAGGCGCAGGCCTCGGCGCCCGCCTCGGTCGCAGACAGGGCCCAGGATGGGCGGTCGCGCAATCAGCTCGTGGGGGTGGCTGCGCCGCAAACGCCTGAGTCCGGGGGCGGGCGGAAAGGGGCGGTGGGCTGCACAAGAGCTGGGGAGGGGTAGGGGCCTGGGTGGGTGGGTCCCGGGCCCCGGCCGGGAGCCAGGCTCTCCTGCGCCCCCCATTCCCACGTGGCCCCGCGCAGCCAATGGCACGGCCCCGAGCGGGAGCCCTCGGGGAGGGAGGCGGCCCCCCGACCGGCCCAGGCCCCCTCCCAACCTGAACTTCGTTTTTATAAACGTCCCGCGATGAGCTAACCTGTTGGAGGGCGGGCGGGCGGGAGGCGGGAGGCTCTCAGAGGGAGAGAGGGCGAGAGGAAGAGGGCGGGAGCGAGAGAACAGGAGAGAAAGGAGAGGGAGGAGGCGCGCAGCGCCATGGTGTCCTGCACGGGGCCGGGGCCGGGGCCGGGCCGGGCCGGGCCATGAGCCGTGCCGCGAGCTGGGACATGGACGGGCTGCGGGCGGACGGCGGGGCCGGCGGGGCGGCCCCGGCCTCCTCGTCCTCCTCCTCCTCTGTGGCGGCAGCGGCGCCGGGCCAGTGTCGCGGCTTCCTCTCGGCGCCAGTGTTCGCCGGCACACACTCTGGGCGCGCTGCGGCCGCGGCGGCGGCAGCGGCCGCGGCCGCGGCGGCGGCCTCAGGCTTCGCATACCCGGGGACCTCTGAACGCGCGGGCTCCGCCTCGTCGTCGTCATCTTCGGCTGTGGTCGCGGCGCGCCCGGAGGCGCCCTCCGCCAAAGAGTGCCCGGCGCCCGGCGCAGCTGCTGCAGCGCCCCCGGGCGCCCCAGCCCTGGGTTACGGCTACCACTTCGGCAACGGCTACTATAGCTGCCGCATGTCGCACGGCGTGGGCTTACAGCAGAATGCTCTCAAGTCGTCGCCGCACGCCTCGCTGGGAGGCTTCCCGGTGGAGAAGTACATGGACGTGTCGGGCCTGGCAAGCAGCAGCGTACCAGCCAACGAGGTGCCCGCGCGAGCCAAGGAGGTGTCTTTCTATCAGGGCTACACGAGTCCCTACCAGCATGTGCCCGGCTACATCGACATGGTGTCTACCTTCGGCTCCGGGGAGCCTCGGCACGAGGCGTACATCTCCATGGAAGGCTACCAGTCTTGGACGCTGGCCAACGGGTGGAACAGCCAGGTGTACTGCGCCAAGGACCAGCCACAGGGCTCTCACTTTTGGAAGTCATCCTTTCCAGGTAGGGACGTTGGGAAAGGGAAAAGGGCAAGAGGGAGAGATGCAGGGAGGGAGGTAGAGGAAGAGAGAAAGAAGGAAAAGAAAGGACTGGGAGTCTGCGCCCCTACTTGGGAATTGAGTGCCTGTCCTCCTCCCCCAACCGCGGTTAAACCCAGTGGAACAGTTTGTGTGAAATCTGTAAATTCATCCCTTGATTAAACTGACTCTCTTACAACCCTTTTCTTCCTGTGTGTGGGCATAGGCCTATTTTTCTCCTAAAGTTGAAGGTCTTTGCTGCCCTTCGCCCAGGCCTTGGCCCCTCCTCCCCAAAGAGGTGTCATGAGGTTGAGCCCCACTTTCCAAGGACATGAATGTCCCAGAATGCCGCTAAAGCTTCCAAGAGCCCTCAAGTTCCAAGGAACACAAGAAATCAAAGTCTGAACAAACAGCCTGGGCTTTTTCTTAAGTCTATGTATGTTCGTATGTTTGCAACCAGCGTTTGCAGAAACTGTCCTTAGGAGAGCCCCCAACAACCACACCATAAAATCGCAGGCTTGTTAAGATGCCGGTGTAAGAAACCATGATGATCCATCAAATTGGCCTTCACTTTGAAGTGTAAATAATCTTTCTCTAATAATGTGTAAATAAAATGTCTGTATAAATAATAATAAAATGTAAACAGCCTGGCTTTCTTCATTCTCTATACCCTCTCCAAGTCTACACACACAGTCCCCAGCGGTGTGCTCCATATATCCCCATCTAATTTTTCCCGTGCTGTTTTTTTTTGTTTTTGTTTTTTAAATACCAGGGGATGTGGCTCTAAATCAGCCAGACATGTGTGTCTACCGTCGGGGGAGAAAGAAGAGGGTGCCCTACACCAAACTGCAGCTCAAAGAACTGGAGAACGAGTACGCCGTTAACAAGTTCATTAACAAGGACAAGCGGCGGCGAATCTCGGCTGCCACGAACCTATCTGAGAGACAAGTGACCATTTGGTTTCAGAACCGAAGAGTGAAAGACAAGAAAATCGTCTCCAAGCTCAAAGACACTGTCTCCTGATGTGGGCCAGATTGGCCACAGAGTTTAAATGCTTTCAGTTGCCTCCAAAAGACTTTTGGAAAGACTTGAATATGTATTTAATTCCCCCAATCCCCTGCCAGTGATGGCAAATTTTGTGAATTGTTTTTCTCTTTTCCCCTTATCTGGCTCTAAAACCTTTTGCTGCCCAACCTTTGTACTTCTGTTTCTTATTATTGATTTTGCTCTTGTCTAGGTTTATTTTTTATGACTTTTTAATGTTCTGTTTCTCCCTCCAGGCCAGTATAAAGGACTTGAAGTATTTTTGAATAATCCCCCCAAATGAATTTCAGAAGTGCCATTCTGATTTTAGGGTTTTATTTTTTAAATCGCTCTTTATGCCTATTTCCAGCATTTACTATCTTCATAATCCATTAGGGCAGAAGGATTTGGATTTGCAGTCATTCATATCCTGTGATTGGGTAATTGAATCATTAGCTCTCAGCAGTCACCCTGGGGCAAATGGAAACAGCTCTGGGCAAGCAGTATTCTAGGGTCCTTGGGACAGTCTGAAAACAGGAGGCTGGAGGTACTGTGATGGCTTTTAAAGCAGCTGCCTTATTAAATAGGGTTTGTATCAATAGTGGAGTGAAGACAATCTTTCCAACATTGGGTCGTTTGCTGTTGTATGTGTACAATACGCCCTGTAGATTTGTGCTTTTATAATCTTTAATTTGGAAATAATGTGTCTTCATGGATGCTTTCATTTCTCTAGACAGAGATATTTAAATGTCTGCAATTCGCAGAGTGACCCATGGATGGTATAAGTGCATTCCCTCTCCTTGGCCTCCAATTTGTGGGGCTAGAATTGAGGCCATCTTCTAAGTTCCCTTAAAGAGGTTTGAATCGATGTGGCCATGGGTGGGAACTTTAATCCAGAACCCAGTGAAGAACTTGACTGAACAAATGTATTGGGCTCTTTTGGAGCTTAAAGCATCTAACAAATGTGGGAAATGTGGAGCTCTGAAGTCCAGGAAGAAAAAAATAAAAGATGTCTCTGAAAATGAAGATAAATAACTACTTTTAAAGTGCTGCATATTTATACAACTGAGATTATTTTTGTAGATGCAATGTCTGTGAGCTGAGACACATGGGCAGTGCTTCAGGCATTTAAAAATCACTTTTTACTCCTAGGGAGATGCAAATAAACAGAACTCTCTTGTTTATTCTGAGTCTTTATACATTAGTTTTCTTTTTCCAAGCTCTTGTTGCCTCTAGAAACTGTTCTTATTTATTATAAAATCTTGTTATCCCAAATGCCATGGTTCCCTGTAGATGAAGGAAATGCAACACCAGTTCTGGTCTCTAAAACCTCCAGGCTCTGCACTTCCATCATCCTTTTCCCCTCCTTTTCCGTGGCTTTAACATAAATAGTGATATCTTTAAATTAGGATATAATTTGTGGTGTCTAAAATTATATTTTTCTACCAGACCAGCTTTAAAAAAGTCCCCAATAAAATTCTACTTCTCTTTGAAAAGAAAATTATCAGTTTATTCAAATGGCTTTATTTTTTAAACCAATATAATATATATGTGCTCGGGTTGGCGATTTTCTTCCTAGAAAGGCTGTTATAAATATCTATTCTAGGAAGGTCTTGAAATTAGTCATATCCATATTTGGAAACTGAAAAAGAAACATTTCAGGCTTATCCCTTATCGCTTTCTCCCGGCAGTCTGCATACAGCAGTTGAAGGCTGAAACCATAATTATACACCCTAAACCTCTAGACGCAATTTTTAGGCACTAGGAACTTTATTTCTGAGGGCTTTTTGCCACTCAGGGAAATGGCCGCTAAGGAACTGGATGCCTCCTCGTTGTTAGCGCCCGGGCTCAATGATTTCAATGGCTGCTAACTTTTTGGTATGCGAGTTAAATATAGTTGTTTAAAACCTCACACAATATGTAAACTCTTCTAGTGGGAGAATTTCCCTATGGATCTGCCAGAGAAAACTCAGAGACCCAAAGTTTAGAGCTACTTTCGTTTTCTCCGCATCGGCTTGATTTTCACCACCACCCCCCCCCCCCCCCCATATCTTGCAACCGACTGCGAGTAGGCAACTTCTTTTTAATTGAGAGACAGGCAGACAGGAGCAGAGACAGAGAGAATAGGAAAAGTGACCACGATTCAATCTCTCAATAAGAAATAACCCCTGAAAATGGGGCCACACCGTCCTGACGTTCCACTTCGGTTAGAGTCACTAACATATTTCTCTTTTTCTCACAAGATGTGTTTTTATTTAAAATGGGCCTGTTTCCCTTCTCCATCGTCGTTCCTCTCCCCTTCTTTTCTTTTTGTAAATTCCAGACTCCACAACCGCACCCCATCTCCCAGGTCCATTTCTCAGGTTTCCTGCCGTGGATGGTAGGGAGGGTTGCCTCGAGGTTTTCCTTTCATCTGTAGTTCGCTGGTCAATTTTCCCCGCCTAAGAGAAACAGGAGGATTGCTGAAGGTGAAAACTGCGTTCAAACGCTCTCCAGTGGAATTTGAATTGACGGCTAAATCAATAACAGATGAAGACTTTGTTATTTATATGCATTCCTTTTATATTCCGAATTGAGCGGAGCCGATCAACGGCCGGAGGGCTGATAGGGAGACCCACGAGGCGAACGGAGGAAGCTTCGGGGAGAGGCCTTTGCTGCGGGTGGAGACTGAAAGGCCACCGGCAGAGCGCCTCCAAAACCTGGCAGGTTTCGAGCGCCGCCGGTGGAGAATCGAGGCCCCCGCGTCTACGCGCGATCCAAGAGGCGAAGAAGACTTCGGAGCTGGGACTTACCGCCAAAGGGGTGGCCGCGACCCTTCCCAGTCTCTGGCAGCCATCCGGATCCCTGTGGCTCCGCCGTCCCGGCCAGTCTTGCCGCTACCATCTCTGGCGTTTCGAGATGCTTGACCGCGCCTGGCCGCGGGCCGTGACGGCACAGGCTGGCGACCCCAGGCCGGCTGAGCCGTCCTTCACTGTTGATCTTGACCGTGCGGCGGCGCCTCCCCAGGCGTGGAGCTCGCTCGCCATCTCCTGGGCAGTAGGCGGCATTGGCAGAGCTCGCCTTGTAACTCCGCGACCAAATCCTCCTTTCCCATTCTGCAGTTCACCAGCCAAGCCTCTGACACCCTCCCACTTCGCCGCCCTCCTTCACTCCCTCCCTCCCTGTCCCCAGCCTGCCAGCTCTAACATACAACTTTGTCTGCTGGACCTAGGAAATCATAAGCCCAGAAGATGAGGTGGGGCAGCTGGGCATCATCTGAGCCAAGGAGAAAAGAGAGTCTAGTTGTTCGTCTTTTCTATTTCTCTCTTGATTCCTTTATACCTCTAGTCCCGTTGGGCAAACCGCAGCAAGCACCCGCCTAAGCGTCCGAAGTAGACACCCCTGGACCTGGAAATGGTACTGAGATAGGAAGACAAAAGACTGCAGGCACCCCTTGGAACTGGAACTTTCAGACTTAGGGAGGTTGTAGCTCCTCGAAAACAGGGCGAGTTTCCCTGAGAGCCTAGGCTCCCTAAGTCCCCAGGAACTGAGGTTGCAGCGCGTGCCTACACCCCCCACGAAAGGACAAGGGAATGGAATATTTCTCTGTTTCTGAGCTCCTAAGGAAACTCTGACGGAGCCCTGTGGAGCCCAGACTTGCCACCCCACCCCCATCCCCACCCCCTACCCCCGCCCCAGAGCGAGGGGAAGAGGCCGATTGCGTTCCCCAGAGCCGCCCAATTGGTCGCCATAACTCACACAATAAAGTCGCAGCGCGGTGGTCAGCCTTGCCCTCCGGCGGCGCCTGTGTGGTCTCCTTGCCGGAGCTGGCGGTCTAACCAATTCCAGCTTGGCTCGGGGACCGCGAGGCGGGCTGCAGGCTGGGGCGGAGGCGGGTCGCTGGGGGTCTTGGGACCGGAGGCAAGAAAGGAGGATCCTGAGCCCTCTGGCCACACTGGACCGGAGGAACTGCGGCCGGGGGCTGCCGCATTGCTCCCAGCAAGGGAGCGCTGCCGCCCGCCTCCCTGTTCGCCAGACCTCCGAACCCGCCAGCGGCCCGCGCGCCCCTGGAGGCGCGGAGCAGAGGAACGCAGTTAGTCCGCGGCCTCGGTGTGCCTCGGTGTGCCCCGCTGTTCCCGGCCGGTGGCTCTGGTCTTCTGTTCTTCAACACCAGGTCAGGGGAGCTCGCTCTACTGCACGCCACGGAGTGAATGAACACCTTGGAACTCTGGTTTGCTGGGTGTAATCGCCAAGGTGAACTGCTGGCCACTAAAAGAATGTAGCCTTTGGCCACGATTGTCCAATCAAGCAGCCCGGGTCCCCAGGCCAGCACTCTACAGGGACCTGGATGCTGACTGTACTAGGAGCAGAAGGCTGGGCCATGGTGAAGCACACCAGGAGTGATGTGAAGCCTCCTTCCTGGGCGCCAAACTTGGGCAGAATTTGTGATGCATTTCTCTTCTATCAGCAAACTATGCCTGCAGCCTGGGACCTGGGGCTCAGGCAGCCCTGGGTTTTCACTGCCAGGTCACCTGTGCACAGTCCAGTACAGAGGGATGAGGTGGGGAGGGACGGGGTAGGACTAGCTTTGCTAAGGCCTACAGACCGAGGATGGCCTTACCAGACCAAGGGCTCTCTGGACAAGCCAGGAAGTGCACCCTACTGGAAAAGGCCTCAGCTGCAGGTGAAAGCTGGTAAAAGTAAGCCTGACCCAAGTAGCCAGCAGAAAATGGGAGTGCAAAGTCAGTCAAGACCAAGAAGGGTCCCAAGGGACATTAAGGCAGAGGTACCCGATGCTCAATGCCCCCTAGCTCTTGAAATCGTCCAGGAAACTCAAAGAGGCTTCCATCTTCTCTCAGTATGACTTGGCTCGGCCTGGCAACCTCGTCCTTCGCCATCGAATATTGCGGGTGTTATCATAATACCCTGAATGGGGGCGGGGGCGAGGGAAATGGGTCGGGGGATGTAGGCGGTGCTGAAATGACCGGCTTTGAAGAACCTGCAGGCGAAGTTTCGTCCAATCGTCTGAGCCTGTCCCTCTTATTCCCGGTTGTAACTAAATACTGCTGCGAGCGCAGCCCAAGCCCTTTGTTGGAGATGTGTGAGCGCAGTCTCTACAGAGCGGGCTATGTGGGCTCGCTTCTGAATCTGCAGTCGCCCGACTCCTTCTACTTTTCCAACCTGCGGCCGAATGGCGGCCAGTTGGCCGCACTTCCCCCTATCTCGTACCCACGCGGCGCGCTGCCCTGGGCCACCACGCCCGCCTCCTGCGCCCCAGCGCAGCCTGCTGGTGCCACCGCCTTCGGCAGCTTTCCCCAGCCCTACCTGGCTGGCTCTGGGCCTCTCGGCCTGCAGCCCCTGGGCGCCAAGGACGGATCCGAAGAACAGGCCAAGTATTATACTCCCGACGCGGCCGCGGAGCCGGAGGAGCGTGGCCGTGCGCGGCCGCCCTTCATCCCGGAGTCTAGTCTGGCCCCTGCGGCCGCTGCTCTCAAAGCGGCCAAATACGACTACACGGGTATGGGCCGCGTCGCGCCGGGCTCTTCAACCCTTCTCGAGGGGACACCCTGCTCCGCCGGTTTCAAGGACGACGCCAAAGGCCCGCTCAACTTGAACATGACAATGCAGGCGGGCGTCGCCTCCTGCCTGCGACCTTCGCTGCCCGACGGTAAAGGGTGGCCAGGCTCCCCGAGCAAAGCTCCCCGGGCCGGGGTGGGAGGTGGGGTGCTGGGGAGAGTGTGTAGAGGGAGGGAAGCCGCCAGGGGCGGGCAGGCAACTGGGAGCGGGCCGGGCTGACTTGGGTTGGGGCTGTGTTGCAGGCCTACCGTGGGGGGCGGCCCCGGGGAGGGCCCGAAAGAAGCGGAAACCCTACACAAAGCAGCAGATTGCGGAACTGGAGAATGAATTCCTTCTCAACGAATTCATCAACCGGCAGAAGCGCAAGGAATTGTCCAACAGGCTAAACCTCAGCGACCAGCAAGTCAAAATTTGGTTCCAGAACCGGCGTATGAAGAAGAAGCGCGTGGTGCTGCGCGAGCAGGCGCTGGCGTTGTACTAGCCCCGTGTGTGTCCCCGGCCGAGCTGGGCCTGCCTTTTTTTCAAGGCCTGGCCGTGAAGGAAGATGGGGCTTTTTCTTCTGCTCCTTCTCCACTGGTTCCAGGTACCCTCCCTCTCAGACAGCAGCCCCAGAAGCCTGCAGGAGATTTGTTTGGAAACCTGGCCAGTTAAGCGTCCCTGCTTTCCCCCTTTCTCAGAGAAACCTGCAGAAGTCGCAGCCTCGGCCTTGAGGTTTCCAGAGTGGAAGTCTAGGGTCACCTGTCCTAACTCTTAGCTGGGGTACTGTCCCTCAGATTCACTTTAGCGCCTTTGTACTAGCATTTCTGCTTCCACCTGATTCGTCTTCCTATCTCCTCCTCCCCAGCCCTTTCTGCATCCAGCAGACACCTTACTAGGGCTCAGAGTGAAACTGAATTTAGGAAGACCTCCCTAGCAGAGTAGAAAGGGCTGACGGCACAATTCTGTCTCTTTGCAGCCAAACTCCTTGTGGCAAAGCCAGGATCTTGACTCTGGAGGAAGGAAAGGGCACCATTCTCCCTTGGGAGGACAGTAGCTGCCTTAGACCTTCAGGAGGAAAAAGGAGTAAGGGGGCGTGGTGGCCAGACAAACTCCAGAGACACCTTGGAGTCCAGGCTGGGCTGGCCCCTCCAGCTGGGCTGAATGGATTGGGCACTTCCTTCCCTTGGATGGGATGAGGGAGGCTGGGGCTCCACAGCAAATGGCCATCTCCAGATGGACTGGTAAAATCCCCATTTCTCCCACAACCTCACACATACCTATGCTAGGGCCCTCCACTTTGTAACTGGACCCCCAGAGCTGAACTCTGGTGAGGCAAGCTCCTAGTTGGCTTTGAGGCTGAGTTGCACCAGGAGGAAGGGAAACATCCAGGGGGAGGTGGGAGTGAGCCAGGAAAGGGGGGGGGGTCTTAGAGTCTGCCTGTCCATAAGGCTTTCCTGGAGAGGTGGGAAAAGGTGTCCACTCTGTCTTTCTTTCTTGAATTATGGTAATGAACCACTGCAGGGAGAGGTGAAGTCTCTCCCACCAGCCAGAAATCAGGAGGGTTAGAAAGGAGGCCCTTCAGATCCTCAGCCCCCTCTCTTCTCTCAACCAAGCAGAGAGAAGCAGAAGTTCTCTCTCCTCATTCTCTTCACCGCCCACCAGATTCACCAGGGGCCCCACTGCTGTACTCTTTCTGAGGCCATGTCTGACCTGCTCCAGCAGAGCCTGAGAGATTATGGGCCCTGGCAGGCTTGCTCTGTGGAGGGTGGGGTTGCTGAATGCCAGGTAGAGATGTCCTGGGTGTGTTGGGGTGTCCTGCCTTGATTTCAGTGACCCTAAGGGCCCCCCAAGCTCCTTCTATCATCTCTGCCCCTTCTCCACCTCCTTCAGAGAAATAGCTCCCTCTCTTCTAGTGAGATGCACCACAGCCAAAGAGTTGAAGATTTTTTCTCAAAAGTACAATGATGATTTATTCTCAGTGAAAGACCAAGAATTTTCAGTACAAGATCTGGAATGGACCTCATGGGGCACCCTGAGCCTCAGCCCAACTGACCTCAGTTGATGTTTAGATGAATTGCATTTTCTCTGCTATCTAATAATTTTTGTACCTGTTTTGTTTATTTTGTCAAAAACAATAGCTTGTATGTATCAGACATACAGAAATGTTTTCAGTGGAAATAAATATCCAAGTCCCAGTCAAGCTGTCACAGGACTGCTGTCGGTTTTTCAAAATGTTTCAGATTCTTTTCTAATGTATTTCAGGTCACCAAATTCGTTTTTCTTTCCTGGTTGCTGTTTCACTATGGCTGTCGACTTGACTGTTCATTAAATGAGAAAATGGCTTCCAAGTTAGTCAGGAAATGGTGTATAAAAGCCTATGAACAAAACATATAAAATACCAAGGTAGGGGAACCATGAGCAGCTTTCAGCGTGTCCCACACACTAAGTGAACCCTCGGCTTGTTGCTGGCCGGGACTTCTGCATTCTGCCTAAATTCTCAAACTTTGAAGCTTGCTGTTATCAGGGGGCTGCCAAGATATGAGGTTCCTTTGACTTCAATACAAAACGTCTCTCCCTGCCATGTTTTTCCAGTCAGGCTTCTTGTGAATAGGCTACGTCCTGTGGAAATCCTCCATACTGGTTCCTCTGCCAGGAGCCCAGCAGCCTCCCTTAGCAAATGTGGACCCGGCACCCTCTAGGTCTTCAGAGCTTCTAAACCAGGCCAGGAAACCTGGGGCCTGCTCAGTATTCTGAGCTCTTGCAGACCCCAGCTCCCTGCTAGCTCAGAGATGGAAACTAGAGAATTAGTAGCTTTTAGCAAGTGGAAGAATTAGAAAAACGTTAAGTCTCTAATTTTGAGCATTCAATGGTTCCAACTCCCCTTCTCTGAAGCAAATCTGATGAAATATATTTTAAACAGCTCCTTTTAAAAAAAGAAAAATGAAGCAAGAAGCTGCTGAGGGAGGCCCTATTATTTAGAAATGCTGGTAGGGCTCAGGGAGGCAATGGTATCAGAACTGAGTCTCTCTGAGTCCGGTAAGGTTTGCCCCCTTCAAAATAACCAAACAAAGGCAGAGGCCACACTCGGACCTCAGGTATGGCCGGCTGGGTAAAGGGCCAGGGAACCGGACTTAGACCAAGGCCCTAAGACAACACAGGGAGACCATTTCCTCTGCACTATACGCCATTATATCATTGTGTTCTTTCGCTTTAGCCTGGGATGTAGGATGGAAGGAGATATTCGTGAAGACCACTCCCCAAAGAGATTGAAATTATCCTAAGTGTAAAATTTTGTCTCTTGATTGGAGCTTCAATAGTGTTTTTCAAATCCATCCCTTTTGCTGATCCACACGAATATAAAGGCGGTGGTGTCCTTTCTCCCTTCCTAACCAAAGTCCCAGCAGGGATTTGGAAGCACGATGAAATCTGAAAAAAACAAATACCCCAGCAAAATGCTGAAATCTGAATGTTTAACATTCCCTCGCACAAAGACAAATGCGTCCTCCGAAATGCTGCAGTCCAGGCGGGCCTCTTGACCAAAGAAAAGGTTTTTAAACAAGGAAAAACGGCTCGGTCTGGCTTTCAACCGGCTGAGAGCTCAGAGGGCCGGCCAGGAGACGCTTTTAAGGCCTGGGGGCTCTCCCCAAGGGAGGCGGGATGGAGAGGCTTCCGGGAGGCGGGCGCGTGGAGGAGAAACCCAGAACCGTTGTAAATATTCATGTCTGTGGGGGTGGGGGGAGGGTGTGCCCCTTCACCCCGCCTCTTCCAGCTGCACCCACCCCCCCTTAGTGGGGGCGGGGGACACACCGGCTGTCCGACCGTCCTTGGACAAAGGTAATCTCCCCACATTTTTGTTCTTCGGTCACTTGACTTAGGGAGCCCATTCCGAAGACTTTTCAGGGAAGGGACAGGCTCTGGGTGTTTCCCTGCGTTTCTCCTCTTCTTTCGTTTCCTAAAAGAGCATAAATAATTAAAGTTTGGCAGGGAGGAAAAGCTTTCTTGCAGAACTGTAGTGGCAATAAATGAAATGACTCAGAATCTCTTCCCCAGTCAGTTTTTACGAGAGCTGCCAGACAGTGTCTGTTCACGTTCTCCAGATACCAGGGGCGCCCTGACAAAGTTAAGGTCAAGTTAGTGTCTTATCTTGGGTGGCTCAAAATTACCGCATCGCGTCCAGGCGCTGCGCGGAAAGCTACCACTCGCGGAGCTGCGGGCTGTGAAGACAGGGTCCGGTGCGCTCCCTGCGCTTCGAGTGGGGCCGCGCAGGCAAAGACGAGGCCACAGCCCCTGGATCTTCACGGTAGGTTCTCGAGCCGGACGCACGGGTCGGGAGGCTGCGGTTTTCCTTGGGTTTCAGGGTGAGGATGGAGGAGAAAGCTGGGGCCAAAGGGCGAAGCGGGCTGGGCCAAGAACGAACGCCTTGGCTTGGTTGTGGGGGGTGGGGGTTCGTGCTAATGCGCAGAGAAGGGCCGGCCGCCCCCTTCCCTGTGCACCCTTGCGCCGCTGCAGATGGCTCACCCTCCCCCGCCAAAGCGCGCCTCCAGCCCGAGCGCCGTCGCCATGTCGTTGAACTTGAATGGTTCGTCCTCCCCCATTTCCCTCTTTAACGGTCAGCAGACTCCACTTTGGGGGCAGCGGGCTGCCTGCGCCCCACCCGTGCAGAGAGAAGGTGCCAAAATCTTGCGCACTTGCAGACACATAAAGAGCCAGCCGGGGGGCACCCCGCGGCTCCTGCCCTGGGTCTTGAGCGGCCGCTGGGCTAATGTGCAGTGTCCGGGGAGCCATTTTAGGAGAGAGATCCTGGGGCGTCAACTCCGAGCTCGAAAGGGAGAGGTTTGGGCAAGAGATGGAGATAGGGAGGCAGACAAGTGTGCCAGCGGTCTAGGCTGAGGAGAAGGGGGCTAGCTGGAATCTGGGCGAGGGTGCCAGTTATGTGGAGGGTGCATGCAAGGATGGGCAGTTCTGGGATGGGGGGCTTCTTGCTCTCCAGCCCCACCGACCTGTTTGCGCAGTGTTCGGAGGGAAGCTGATGTGGGAGGGGGCGGAGGAGAGAAAGTGGGAGGGAGAATAGGAGGGAAGAGATAAAAGAGGAAGGGGGGAACATTGGTCAGAAAAATAGATATGCGCTCTGATCACCCGCCTTTTCTCTGTCAGTCGGCATGGTGGGCAGAGCTCACGGCACGGGCACTGCGGCGACCGGGGCCAGGGAGGGAACCAGCCTCACAACCTGCACTGCCTCTCTCGGGCGCAGGGCTGAGGCCTGGGACCAATGCTGGGACTGATTGCCTGGCAGAGGAATCCTGGGGAGCGAAAGGCAACCTCCTGCCCTCAGTTCCGGGATTCGGATTTGGGGAGCTTTTTGCCAAGAGACTGGTTTCACCTTTGGAAAACGCTGGCTTTCCTGAGGCTGAGCCCAGGCCTCGCCTGGACCCACCCCACTCCCCCACCCCACGGGCTAGAAAAGAGGGACGCAGCCGCCGCCAAGGAGAGTGAGGCCTTGGGGAGAGTGGATGGGGGGCCCTCAGGGTCGAGTGGAGAAGAGGGGCTTAAACCAGGAGGCAAGAGCGGCTGAGAGCCCGCCCCTCACCCCCAGAGCCAACGGACCTCCGGGGAGCCCACAGTGGCCCTGCGGGCCCTAGGGTGCTGCAGAAGCCTAGGGGAGACGCGGCACGGATGCGTAGGCCTTGGCGGGGCTCCGACACAGGGAAGGAGCTGGTTGTGAGGCTGGTTGGTCTTATCCAGGCCAGAAGGCAGAGAGGGTGAGACGGGCGGAGGCACCGGCGGTTTGTCTCTGCTTGCTTGCTTGCGGAAAAGCGGGAAAGCGGGAAGCCAGGCACCCTGAGAGGACTCCAGATCCTTTTGTTCAGCAGACCCCCAAGCTTCTGGAGGGCCACGGGGTATCTCCGCTGGCTGAACTCCCTCCTTGCTTTAGCACTGCAAGAGAAAAGGCGGAGAGGCAACAGGGAGAGAGATTGAGGCGGGGACACATAGCTGGGGCAAAGGAGGAGAGAGGGTCAGGGGACCGAGTGAGCCAGCGGCAAGGAGGGGAGTAAAGTAACAGGAAGGAAGAAGAAAAAAGGAAACGGGGAAGTGAGAGGAGAGAGGACGGAGAGACAAGTGAGAAGACTGAAGGGGGACAAGGAAGGAGAAAGAGAAGAGAAGGCGACAGGGCCGAGTGGGCACCGAGACCCTGAGCCGGGTGAGCTTCTGGTAGGCTTTTGGCTGAGTGTTTTGAGGCTGGCATTCGCGCTCCGGGTCGGCAGTAGAGAGAGCCAAGTTACTGCTCGGAGTGAGCGCCGGGCAGAGAAATATGTAAATCAGGGCTCCTGGCTCCCCGAGAGCGGCGCAATTACGCGCCTTGAACTAGAAGCAACAAGCTCCTGGCGGGCAAACTGAAGAGGGTGGCGGCGTCACGGGGGAGGGAGCGGCTGCAGGAAGGGGTGTAGGGGGTGGGACCCTCACACCCTCACACCTAGTCCCCTGTGCCTGGAGCCGGGGCTCCCCCTCCGCGCTCCGCTTCTTTCCCTTCCCCCTTCCTCCCCCTTCCTCCCCCTCCCTCCTCCTCCTCCTTGCCGGCCTCAGTCCGCGTACTTAAAGCGGCGCGGGCAGGCGCGGGCGGGCGGCCCAGCCGGGCGGTGGCAGATGCACCCAGCAGTGGCAGCCGCCGGCGGCGCACAGGTGACCGGCCTGCTGCACAGCCTGGTCAGGGGGCTCCCGGAGAGAGCTGGCTGGAGAGGGAGGCCGATCTGCCCCCAGCGCGCGCGCGTCTCGGCGCCAGGAGCCGTCCCGGGGCGTGTTGGCGAGCACTGATATAGATATAAGGACATTTCTCTCCATGGCGTCACGTGACATAATTACCACCAGAATCAATCAAGATGAATTGCACGTCAGCGCCCGGTGGGGATTTTTGCTTAGTTGATCCTGGCCCAAGCCTCTTGTGCAATCGATGGCTCAGGTTGGCGGCGCGGGGAGCGGCCCAGGGCTCGCCGGCGCGCACGCCGCGGAGCCATGAACGACTTTGACGAGTGCGGCCCGAGCGCAGCCAGCATGTACCTGCCCGGCTGCGCCTACTATGTGGCCCCGTCGGACTTCGCCAGCAAGCCGTCGTTCCTGTCTCAACCGTCGTCCTGCCAGATGACTTTCCCCTACTCTTCCAACCTGGCGCCGCACGTCCAACCCGTGCGCGAAGTGGCCTTCCGCGACTACGGCCTGGAGCGCGCCAAGTGGCCATACCGCGGCGGCGGCGGCAGCGGCGGCGCAGGGGGAGGCGGCGGCGGGGGCGGCCCCGGCGGGGGCGGCAGTGGCGGCGCCGGGGGCTACGCTCCCTACTACGCGGCTGCTGCTGCGGCGGCGGCGGCGGCGGCTGCGGCCGAGGAGGCGGCCATGCAGCGCGAGCTGCTCCCGCCCGCGGGCCGCCGGCCGGACGTGCTCTTCAAGGCGCCCGAGCCGGTATGCGCCGCGCCCGGGCCGCCGCACGGCCCTGCGGGCGCCGCCTCCAACTTCTACAGCGCCGTGGGCCGCAACGGCATCCTGCCTCAGGGCTTCGACCAGTTCTACGAGGCTGCGCCCGGGCCCCCGTTCGCCGGGCCGCAGCCCCCTCCGCCGCCCGCGCCGCCGCAGCCCGAGGGCGCAGCCGACAAGAGCGACCCCAAGACGGCGGCCAGTGGCGGCGGGGGAAGTCCCTGCGCCAAGACGACCCCCGGCTCGGAGCCCAAGGGGGCGGCAGAAGGCGGCGACGGCGAGGTGCCCCCGGGGGAGGCGGGGGCTGAGAAGAGTGGAGGCACAGGTAGGCACCGGACGCGGGGTGGGCGGCTGGGCTTGGGGGCCGTGGGCGCGGGGGGGCGGAGGGGGCCTCCCTCTGCTTGCGCCGTTTTATGTGCTACTTTATAAGCGTTCGAAGGGGTTTATACATCCTATAAGATTTCCCTGGCCGTTGTAAAGCGTGTTTACGATAGGAAACCAATTTAGGT
Organism: Bos taurus; assembly: GCF_002263795.3. NCBI lineage: Eukaryota > Metazoa > Chordata > Mammalia > Artiodactyla > Bovidae > Bos > Bos taurus. The sequence continues at coordinate 20,805,345 of NC_037329.1, read as the reverse complement.
GGGCTTAAGGTAGACTTCGAGGGGGACATTAATCGCTGCAGAGAGCTTTCCCCCAGTTTTGTGCGTGTGTGTGGGGGTGTCCTAGAGAGCGTGGAGGGAGGGAGGAAGGGAGGGGAGATTTCAAGCCAATTTGTGAGTGTGGACACTCGAGCCTCCTGCTTTTAAAGGAGTGGGGGGTTGGGGAGAGTTTGATCCTTGAACTGGACTTTATCCAAGCCTCTGCCTGACGCACGCTGCTGGCTGGAGTCGAGTAGATGCCCGGCACGCTCGTGTTTCTCTCCCTTCTGAGTCCAGCTCAGAGCCTGCCTCGCTCTCGCTCTCTGCTTCCCACCTCGATGCCAGGCTGTGTGTGTGTGTGTGTGTGTGTGTGTGTGTGTGTGTGTCGGGGCGTGAACATAGGTCCACGCCCGCACTCTCTCCTGTGCCCGCCCATATATCATCCCCCACGACGCAGGCAGAGCCTTTCAGCCCTAGCAGGGACGTCCCCAACCGGCCGAGGCCTGGCCCTTGCGCGGCCCGAGCGGACAGCCAGGGGTGGGCAGGCAGTGGCCTCTCTTACCCCTTGGTCTCTTTAACTTGCAGTGGCCCCCCAGCGGTCTCGGAAAAAGCGCTGTCCCTACACCAAGTACCAGATCCGCGAACTGGAACGCGAGTTTTTCTTTAACGTGTACATAAACAAAGAGAAAAGACTCCAACTCTCTCGGATGCTCAACCTTACTGACCGGCAAGTCAAAATCTGGTTCCAGAATCGCAGGATGAAAGAAAAGAAACTGAACAGAGACCGTCTGCAGTATTTCACTGGAAACCCCTTATTTTGAGAGCTCCAGGAGCACCCCTCTCCCCTGAGCCCCACGCACCCACTCTCCTCCCCACCAGCCTGCCCTGAGCAGGCCCAATGTCCTTGGGTTTAATGACGCCTCTTCTCTGTGGAACTCCACGATTCCTTCCCACGGTCAACTCGGGACCTCCCAGCGACCACTGCAGCCTGCGGACGAGGTCGGGGACTTGGCCGAACGGATCCTAATAAGGGGAAAATGGTAAATGCAAACGTCCCTTTACAATTTTACCGCCAATGTGCTGTTGTTGTTCCCTCTCTCTGAGCTCCCGTGGGGACGCTGTGGGATCTGTAGAGAGTTAGGCCGAGGGGCTGGAAGGCACTTGTTTTTGTTCTGAGTTTAAGGGACTGCATCTTTTCCCCTTGGTGAATGCAGATTATTTAAACTCTGGGAAATGTACCTTTGGTCTATCCTATCAAGGCACGAGTCACTGTCTTTTGTGTGAATAAATGGTTTCTAGTAAAATGGAGGTTATAGCTTCAATACACTGTATGAATTTTCCTCTTTGAAGAAGTTTAGAGTCTGATTAGGATATTTTTGTGGCCAGAACCTTCTCCCCCAAGCAACTGAAAATCAAGTGAAAAGCTTTATAATCCCGCTAAGATAAGACTTGTTCTCTCCCATCCCTTCTAAACTACACTGGCATTAAAAATCACTTTAGGGATGACTCGCTGAATTGAAGATGTGACCCAGCCATGCTGGTGCTGCCTTATCCAGGCAATGAGGCTGAGACAGCAGGAACCTAAGAAACAAGTCTCCTTGCCCACCTCACCCTATCCTATACCCAGGGTAGTAAACTTGGAATTCCTTAAAAAAAAAAAAAAAAAGGGTAGGAGATACAAATTCACTCTTAATAAGATGTCAAGGAGTCAGGGTCCCTTAAAAGAAGAAATAATAACTAGAACCTTTCATTGAAACAAAACTAATTTTCTAAAGGGACGGTGGAGAGGGCCTGGGTCCTTGCTGGTGTCACAGGGACCTAGACCAGAGAAGGTCTCCCTCACTGCCCCGCCTTGGAAATAGGGCCCAGGACTGGCAGACCACTTCTCACAGCAAATACCGCTTCAAGTTAAAGAATGTGGTGGAGGCTACACTGCACTTTATGTTGCAGGGCCAGGCCAGGCTGTTTACAAAACCTTGAACTGTCTAGACAACACCATAAAAGCCAAAGTTCTAAATAGCTTAATTGGGTTATATTATACACCTTCTGGTGGGCCCAAAAGAGATTTCCGCAATGTGCAATAAACTGGAAGAGTGAGAAAAGCTTCTCTTTCTCTGAAAAGAGTAAAGTGAATCTTATGACTCTTAACCTCTTATAAGTCCAAAGTCAAAAAATAAATCCATGAGCTATACAGCACCCCATGCATCTTCCAAGGAGGCATGCATTTCCAAATGCAGAATTTTTTTTTAATTATCAAAGCTTTTGGAAGGAAGGAAAAACATAAGTGCATAAGTGTATGCCTTTGAACTTCCAAAATGTCAAGGTCATCACCTTTAACCTTTCTGAATAATTAGGCGCCTTAAGGTTCTTCTGTGATATTCAACTGCCACCCACTCTCACACACACATGCTCACACACATCCAGAGCCCCACACACATTTATGACCACACAGAATCATATCGAGGGCTCACCATAAATCTAAGCAAATTCCTAATTTCAGGATCAATAACCTTAATTTCCCTTCAAACATTTGTGTAATTCAGTACCAATTGACTTCTTTTAAAAATACTGGTTATATTAAAATGTCTACCAGCATGCTTTTACTACAACTAGGAAATGCTGGTTTGTTTGTTTGTTTGTTTTTGCTGGGAGGGAGTCATAGATAGCAGTCCATTAGCTCTAATGAAGAAACGCGATTTTGAAAGTAGGCATTTGAAAAGGACAGTTCTATTACAGACTTACTTCGTTATATTTGGAAAAAAAAAAAGAAGTCACCCTGTCAAATAAGTTACTGTACTTTCTATGATATGGAACAAAAGAAAATATATTGTTTCCAAAAGCGTCCCTCAACGTTTGGTTAAGGATGCGATAGAAACAAAGCCTACAATTGAATAATTTCGTTCAGAAGGGGACTCCTTTGTTTGGAATCCTGGGCATCCGTTACAGTGTCAGTGCCGTAGTAATGCGATCATTCCAGGAGGCTAAAACTGGTTTATTTTCTTCTCTCTCCATCTCTCTCTCTCTTGCTCGCTGGCTTGTTCTTTTTAAAATGCTGCGTCTAAATGCAGCAGCTTGTATGTCCACCACCTTAGTTAAACCGAACCTAGAGATACCATTTCGCGTTTGCATGGCCTTGGAGAGCCACACGGGGGCGTGCTCACGTTCCAGAAGCCTCATTTGTCGGAGAGGCCGCGGTACCGTATCTTTCGGATACTGGATTCTAATATGCAATCTTAACCGGCTAGAAACCGCTAAGGTGTTTGCTTGCTGATTGTTTGTTCTCAGTAGCCGTGAGGTTGGGAAGTTGTATAAAGACAGAGGAATGCGAGCAGATTCCTGAAATAAGAGATCACCTAATCGTTGTCTTATAGATAAAGCTGTTGTAAAGAATACTTCGGTATAACCTGGTGGTGTCGAAGAGAGGTTTTTAAAAGACAAATATGTGCATTTCAAAAAATAAGCCATGCCACTTTAAGTTATTTAAATTATGGAAATCAATTTTCTTGGTTTGTGTGTGGAGAGCGATAGGAAGGTAGGACCACCCCTGCCTAAAACCGCGTCCGCCTTGCACGCTCTCCGACCGCCTGGGGTGATTAAAAGGCTTTTGTTTAAGACAGATCAGGGCGCCGGCAACTTAACTGAGTGTGGTCTCAGAAAAATGAGACGCGTCGAGACCTAGCGGGTCGTTCTGCACCAGGGACCCCCACCCCCACCCCCACCCCCACCCCCAGTAGTGCCTCACGCTCGGGGCTACCGGTAATGACCGGGAGGCGCAGGCAGGACTGAGTTGGGGCTCCCGGCCATACTGAGCTAGTGTGGCTGCGGGGAGCGGTAGACAGTCCCGGGGAATGTTTATACTTCAAGGTGTCTTGGAATGGTGTATGCATTTGAAGCAAACGGGGCTTTGCGTTTGACAGAACCCTGGCCACCCTTCCAAGCTGTCTGCTGGCTTTGAGCGTGGAGTTTGATTTTGGCACAAGCTCCTGAAAGCAGTTTTCTTTCCGTATGCCCTCCTCAACCCCATTCCCACCCCGAAAGCCCCTAACATTGCGGAGGGCCTGTGCCACCATCCAAGGACCGAAAGAGAAGTTCCAAAATGAAAGGTGCCTGTCCCTTCTTTCCTAAAGTTCACTGTAAAGCACACGCAACCCCGGAATTAGTGAGGACCTCCTCAACTTCGATGTCTTTGCCCCCTCCCTCCAGGCCCCAGACTAAAGATTCTGGGTCCACCCCTGGAAGTTGGCATCGGCTTCAGTGGAGGCTGGGGGCCATGAGTCTCCCCACCCCATGGGAGGCGCCAGCCGGAGGCATTGATGTTCCCCGCGGGCACCCTGGCTCCTGCCTGTCTGACTGTGGGTCCAGCTTAGCTATTGTGAATCGACATTTCCCGGGGCCTAACCTGGGCCTCAGTCCAAGTGGGGTGAGAGTCCTCCTCCCCAAATGTCGTTGTGTTCCTCTTTAGCCAGCTCCAGCGGGGGCGCTTGTGGCCTTGGAGGGCCCCTTGGCCTTGGCTGGCAGCCTCTCCTAGACCACGAGTGCTCAGCAATCTGTGGTCCCTTTCCTCTCAGCAGCGCCCAAGTTGAGTCTAAAAAAGACCAGGGAATTGGGGAATTGGACCAGGACTTCTCCGGGCTGCAGACCTGACCTTTCTGGGATCATTCAGGGCATGTGGGGCTCATGGAGCATGGCCCCAGCATCTTGAGTCACTGAGGTCTCAGAGCTTGAAGTGAAGGGAGATTGGAAGAAGTAGGAGTCTTTTGTGTCTGCAAAGGGAAGAGGTTCCTAGGCTGCTGGTCCTTTTGCAATGTCTCCCTAGACCCGTCTTTGCATTGGTGGCGGCTTCTCTGGCCTCCCCAGTTGCCCTTTTGAGTTCTTTTCACATCGGCTGGGAGGTGCACGGTGCAACCCAGAAGGGTGCTTGGAGGAAGCAGCTTTTAAAATTTGTGCCCATCCATTCTGCCCCCCAAAAGTGGCACATCTCTGAGAGGTCACTCAGGGCCCCAAATCAGTGGATCCCCAGGTCCGCCCAGGCCCAGGGCCGCTGCCCTTCTTCCCTGTGACAGGAAGCGCAGATGCAAGTCACTTCTTGATTACAAATGCTAATTTCTTGCTGAAGCGACCCTTTTAATTTTTCTCTGGAAAGAACTGTGCCAGGGAGAAGGATGTCTTGATACAACTGTGGATATTCATCTCCTGTATGGTGCAATATTGATTTATTATTAATGGTAGCTGCTCCAACTGATCTAAAGATGATCGAAAACAGCAGCTATGGAGCTACCTTAAATACTTGTGAGCAAAATAAAGCCTGGCCTTGAAAACCCAGCCTTTTCATTCCATTTGCTTTATCTTAGCCTTAGGGTCTTAGACAAAGTTTCTATCCTCCCAGGCTCAGATCATTCTCTTCCTTGTATTGTTTCTATTTTGCTTGATTTTTATAATAAAATTCCTCCAAAATATTGGCAATTTCTGGCCTCAAGGAGCTGGTCTGAAGATAAAAATTTGAAAAAGAATAAATAGAATTTTGTGATAATAGATTCAAAATTATATCTGATACACATATTCCACCCCCTCCGGTGAGTGAAGATGACCTATTTAAAACCAAATCCAGTGCGGGAGTGACTGAGCCTGAAGGCGAAGGGAGCTGAAACAGAAAGGCTCCCCAAATTCAGGAGGCAGAGGTCCTGGTTAACGGCAGATATACCCCTTCGGTGAGGAATTGCTGGTTTTTAGCTTGGATGTTTTCTTCGTGTATAAATAAAGATTATGAAAGGACATTTGATGGGCATAAAATTTGTGATGAGGTTGAACACTCTTGCCTCTCTTGTGGGATAGGGAGAACTGGACAGCGGAGTTCCGGGCAGCTCCCTTGGTCAACAGGCAAGGGAGGACAGTACTGGAGCGCCAGGCTGGCGTCAGGGCGCCTGCCGAGAGCGTGTGCAGCGGGCACTTTGTCCAGCCCTGGGCACGCTTAGCTGTGGCTGAGATCATGATCTCCGCCTTGAGAGAAGGCAATTTTCGGGGTGCTAGTCCGTGGCTGTTAGCTTTGAACAGGACCTTAGCAGACTTGAGTCAAAAGTTGGGTTTTTTCCCCTGCCTTCCTCACTTCCCCACCCCCAAGCCTAAAAACAGCCACCCCTGCCGAAGGTAATGTTTAAACCTCCGCTTCCTTAGCCGGCATCCCGCAGCCGGAGCAGTTAGAGGCGCCAGGCTTTTAACCTGACAATGATGTTGTATTTGAACAGCTGCGTAAAGGTTTAAAAGGTCTGTCTCATTGCCACCGAGGAGTTTTTTTAAAAGGGGTTATTGTTTGGGCGAGGGCACTGTGAGGGGACAGCCGAAGCAGTCCCAAGGCCGAAAATAATGTCCAACGACTTTTTCCACCAGGCCAGGGGAGATTCCTTTTGGGGAGGGCTGGACAAAGGGTTTGCTGGAAAAGGTTTTTGTGAAGGAGTGAGCGGGCTACTACATCCACCAGTAGGCTGAGCATCGGCTCCCCCCCAAAAAAAAAAAAAGGCAAGGCAGAAACCCAGTTTGCCCACAAGTTCAGTCTCTGGGCCTGAAATCCAAGGCCAGCCCCCGTGACAGGAGTGTGGGGAGAAGAAAACACGGATGCCTCCCCAGACAGAGAACTGGTTTACGATCAGAGTTTCCGGGGCCCATCTCCTCTCTCAGATGCAGGAAAGGGGATCCAGGAAGCCTGAGAACGGCTCCAGTGCCCTGGCCGGGCCCCTCACCCAAGGCAAACCTTTGGAAATCAAGTTTAAAGCTCCCTGCTGCTGCCCTGAGGCCGCGGCTTCCGAAGGACTGCTCACCGCCTGCAACAGAGAACGAGGGAGGAAGTTGTTGAAGAAGTTTCTCATAAAACTGAGTTTCCATGGTGGTGATGGTGGTTGTTCTTTTAATGAGGTCGACCACAACCCCAGACCAAATCCTTTTTATAGAACTTTCCCTCACCAAAGGAAACAGAAGACTAAGGTTCTCTCACCTCCTTTTTTCCCTCCCTTCCCTTATCCAAACAAAACCTTCTCAAATAATTTTAGGAATTGCCCAAAACTGTAAAACTCAACTTCTGACAAAAGTATAGCTTTTAATATTTGACAATTTGTGTTAAAACAAAAATTGACCTTCTTGGTTAGTAGCAAGGGGGAAAAATCAATAGTATAATTTTCAATAATTCATAAAGCGAACGCCATTATGCTAAATCTTAACTATTAATCTTATCCTTTACAAAGTCTCGATTGATTTGTTAATAAAATATCTTCCCGTGTGTGGCAACAGCGGGTATAACTCTTTAAAAACCTTCAGAAGCAAGAAAATTACCAAGTAGCCCAAGAATGTAGATGAGAATTTTATTGATCGCCCTGATTCTTCTTAATATGTATTAATAAATTCCACAACCTTTTGTACCTTGCACTTGTCAAAAACCAATGCTTTTACAAAATCCATAAAAGGAAAACATATTTTTCTTTGCAGAAGAACCATATGACACCTTTGCATCACTCTCTCCTGCTTGGCCCAGTCAGTTTTCTAAAACTTCTGGAGTCAGAGGGTGAGAGTTTCCCCTTCCTAGAAAACATTCTTTTCTCTCTTCTTCCTTCCTTCCTCTTTGCCCTCTATTTTCAGGGCGTGTGGGGAGGGAAACCTCGGTTTAGTTGGTTTAGTTCTTCCGCTAAGAACCCGGGGGTGGGGGGACGCTTTCGCGGATGCCGCGCTGCTGGCGAGGGACTGTCTCCAGGCTGAAAGCTCCCAGCGGCCCGGCCCGCAGAGGTCGGGGTGTGGTTCCCTGAAGAGCCGAAGGCTCGAGTAGCCCACCGGGGCGCAGAGGCGCCGGGAGCTGGGGCGGGCTGGCGGGCCGAGGCAGAGGACAGTGCCGGGGCCGGGCCGGTCCTCGGGGCTCCGCGGTGCTGGTCAGCTGCGTGGCCTCTCGGCCCTCGCGGCCCTTCTCGACTCCACTCCCCAGGATATCTTGGACGCGTCTAAGGCGCCAGAGCTCTTTCCTGTGGACTCCTGGGGTGGGATGTCTCAGAGTCTGGGGAGTCCAACTCACCTTCCCAGGCTGTCCGAGACAAAATGAACCAGGCTGGGCCCCCACCCACCGCCCTGGCCCCGGCCCTCTCGGGCGCCTTCTGCCTGGGTGTGTGCGGGGAATGCTTCTGTGTGCTGGCGCCACGGCGCCCGGGCTGCCCTCCCCGCGTGTGTCCTCCCGGAGACCCCTCGGGCCGAGCCTTTCCTTCCGCCTGCGGGCCCAGAGGCTGGAGTGGGGGACGCGAGTGGGGCGGGCGGGCAGAGCGAGCCCCGCGAGGCCGGCGGGCGGCGGAGAGCGCTGCGCCGGTTGTCTCCAGCGCGCACTATCGCGGGCGCGTAGTAGATGTCGCTGTTGTCCGCGCTTACGCGGCCGGCTGGCCGGGCTCTGGAGCACGTGACCTGCGAGGAGGCTGCGGCTCAAGGCCATTTTCAAATCTCATTGGCTTGGTTGTCATGTGGTCGGCAGAGGCATCCACAATTACACGGGGAATGTTTTCCTAGAGATGTCAGCCTACAAAGGACACAATCTCTCTTCTTCAAATTCCTCCCCAAAATGTCCTTTCCCAACAGCTCTCCTGCTGCTAATACTTTTTTAGTAGATTCCTTGATCAGTGCCTGCAGGAGTGACAGTTTTTATTCGAGCAGCGCCAGCATGTACATGCCACCACCTAGCGCAGACATGGGGACCTATGGAATGCAAACCTGTGGACTGCTCCCGTCTCTGGCCAAAAGAGAAGTGAACCACCAAAATATGGGTATGAATGTGCATCCTTATATACCTCAAGTAGACAGTTGGACAGACCCGAACAGATCTTGTCGAATAGAGCAACCTGTTACACAGCAAGTCCCCACTTGCTCCTTCACCACCAACATTAAGGAAGAATCCAATTGCTGCATGTATTCTGATAAACGCAACAAACTCATTTCTGCTGAGGTCCCATCGTACCAGAGGCTGGTCCCTGAGTCCTGTCCCGTTGAGAACCCCGAGGTTCCTGTCCCTGGATATTTTAGACTGAGTCAGACCTACGCCACCGGGAAAACCCAAGAGTACAATAACAGCCCCGAAGGCAGCTCCACAGTCATGCTCCAGCTCAACCCTCGCGGCGCGGCCAAGCCGCAGCTCTCGGCCGCCCAGCTGCAGATGGAAAAGAAGATGAACGAGCCAGCGAGTGGCCAGGAGCCCACCAAAGTCTCCCAGGTGGAGAGCCCCGAAGCCAAGAGCGGCCTTCCGGAAGAGAGGAGCTGCCTGGCAGAGGTCTCCGTGTCCAGTCCCGAAGTACAGGAGAAGGAAAGCAAAGGTCGGTATGAGCAGAGTTGTCACCCCAGCGGGGCGCGCAGCCCTGGAACCGGCAGAGAGAGGGAACACCCGGGTGCCCAGTGCTGAACCGGCAGCCTGGGGCCCCGACTGGCAGGTGCCTCTCCTCCCGTCTTTTAGAAGGGCAGTCTTAATCCCGAGATGGTTTTCTCTTCTGCCGCGCTGCCCTGACCCTCCTGGCTAGTCCTGGCCCCGTGCTGATGGCGCCTGGACAGAGGAAGGGCTTTCCGGGTTTATTTTTCCTGAGCTAGACCTGAAATGCAACAAAAGAGCGCAAATGAGACCTGAGGCTGGTAAACGCGGCCCCAGAACCTCCTTTCTCCCGCTCAGATTTGCAGTCCCAGCCATGCCTTTCACTCAATGATGATTTTAAGGTGGTCCAAAGTACCGTGTTCGTGTTCAAGTGTATGCACCCCGCATCCTGCGAGCTTGGGGACAGCAAGGGGAACGAGATGGCTGGACCAGTTGGTGCTTGGGCTGGAGAACAGGGCTCCCTGCCTCTGCGGGGCTAGGTAACCTTGGCTTTGTCTGGGGAAAGTGCGGAAAGCTTTGCAGTCCTTTTGCAAAGGGAGCAAAGGCATAAGGGAGGGAGAATGGAATGTGCATGGCCCACCCGGCAGGGCCAGCCTTAGGGCTGGATAGGGCAAAGAGCCAGGGGCTCTGGATTTTCTGCCCCTGATCCTCTGCCCCAGTGCTCAGAGTTGGGCCACAGCAAGGAGCTACATTTCTCATTTCTGGGAGAATGCTTTTGTGTGGGGGCAAGAAAGCACAAGAATTCAGGAAATTCTGGGGCATAAAACTATGCCCAGGCAGGGCGGAGAAGGTGTACTTGGTTCCTCTGGTATCTTTTGAAAGAGAACTGGTATCTCTAAGCCTGACTGTGGGGCTCCCCACCTGCCTGGGAGAAGTGGGGAAGAAGTGGCAGGTTTGGGGATCCGAGGCAGCAGTGGGATTCGTAGGCTTGTCAGACTGTGGTTTGCTTCTTCCACTCTAGCCCTGTTGTGAGATGATCATTTAGAATGTTGCTGGTGAGATTCTGAAAGTTTACTATTGTACTAATATTTTGTGCAGGTCAGAAAGTAGAGAGAGAGAGAGAGAGAGAACGCTGACACAGACGGCAAGAATACCCACCCATTTGTGTCATTTTGGGTACTTTAACTAACCTGGCATCATTTACAAATATCTTTCAGGGCCCACCTCATGTGAGTAATGTTTAATGCAAGCATTTCCCAAAGTGGCCTGGCTGCCAGCGGGGTCATGGCCAAGGGTAAATTTGAACAGATTGAGAGAAAAAAAAAATTCTTGATTTTTTTTCTTCTTCTCCCTTTAATTTTGTTAGAGGAAATCAAGTCTGATACTCCAACCAGCAATTGGCTCACTGCAAAGAGTGGCAGAAAGAAGAGGTGCCCTTACACTAAGCACCAAACGCTGGAATTAGAAAAAGAGTTCTTGTTCAATATGTACCTCACCCGCGAGCGCCGCCTAGAGATCAGTAAGAGCGTTAACCTCACCGACAGGCAGGTCAAGATTTGGTTTCAAAACCGCCGAATGAAACTCAAGAAGATGAGCCGAGAGAACCGGATCCGAGAACTGACCGCCAACCTCACCTTCTCTTAGGTCCGAGGCCCGTCAGAGGCTAGGATCGGAGAGGGGCGTCGAGTTCCAGGGCCGAGTGCTGGAGGACTGGGAAGGCGGAAACAAAACCTTCAATGCTCTTTGTTTTTTGAATTTTTTTTTTTCCTGCTAGAATGTGACTTTGGGGTCATTCTGTTCGTGCTGCAAGTGATCTGTAATCCCTATGAGTATATATATATATATATATATTAAAAAAACTAGCACGTGTAATTTATTATTTTTTTTCATCGTAATGCAGGGTAACTATTACTGCGCATTTTCATTTGGCTCTTAACTTATTGGAACTGTAGAGCATCCATCAATCCACTCGTCCGTCCAGCAATGTGACTTTTTCATGTTTTTCCTAACACAAAAGGTCTCTGTGTGTGGTTAGTCCATGAGCTCATGGCGTTTTGAATACATCCAGTACTTAAAAGTACTTAAGTTACATATATATTTAAAAAGATTAAAACCCACAAGCTTTGGGGGGAGGGGGACTAAAAAAGCACATTACAATGTATCTTTTTGCAAATGAGTTTAGCAGTTGTCCTTGGTGAGATGGAATATTGACTGACTTTGCCTTGTAGCCTTTCCCTTGTGGTGCATCTGTGGTTTGGTAGAAGTACAACAGCAACCTGTCCTTTCTGTGCATGTTCTGGTCGCATGTATAATGCAATAAACTCTGGAAACGAGTGCACTCCCTCTGCTTTCTGAAATGGAAATATGTTGTGATGGAGATGAAAGACTTTGGTGAGATTATCTTCCTGTTAAACTGCTTGTTTGGGGCAGTTGCGGGGGTGGTAGAGAGTAGGGGAAGGGATATGGGAGAGAAAAGCTGAAGGGGGCCTTTGGTGCTGAAATTTTTGGCAGTGGTGGGGGAGTGATAATCCAGGCTGTGCCTGCTGTTTTCCTAGTTGGGAAGAAGGAGGGTCCTGTCTCCCCCTCCCCTCATGATAGTAACATAATTAATTTGTCAGTGGTTGTGAACTTTCCTCTAGCCTGAGCCTGGTAAGTAAACCTGTGCCCAAACCGCATTTTCCTCGAAGCTCCCCACTTGTGTGTCTTCCTTTCTTTGGTTTTGGTTGTGTTATTTTAATGCTTTCAGTGGAGTCTTGGTGATTTCTAGCTGTGTACCATCGTCAGGGACTAGGTCAAAATCAGTCTTGCCCACCTGGAAGCCGCGGGGCCTCCATTACAGGAGCAAAGACAAGCAGCAGCTTAGCATTGCATCGGATCCATTTCTGCTCCCCTGTTCTTATCCCTACCCCCATTCCAAGCACAAGATAGCCAGGCCACAGTGAAGCCAAAGATGAGTGAGTTTTCTCATCCCACTTTGCCGTGGTTTCCTTGTAGAAGGATTTTATGTTCAGTGATTACCTTTTGGTGGCCTACATGAAAAAAAAAAAATTGAAGGAAGGAAAGCCTTTCACCAGTTAATTCTCCCTCCATTTAATTACAAACTGCTGGTTGGAGCCATTATATCTGGGAGGCAAGAAAATGTACAAAAGGTGACCGAAAGAATTTGCAGATGAACATGACTTCCCATGAAGTCCAATGTTCCAGTTGTTACCATGGCCCAGAAAACTCCAGCTATCTTTCCCCTGTGTATGAGTGTGCATATAGATAGATGGATAGATACATAGATTGACTGATGGATTGCAGGATCCTCAGCCCACGAGAGTCAATACTTTTCTAGTCCTGACAGGGAGAAGAGGAGAGGCCTTGGGGGGATGAGCTAACAGAGAATTCGTTACCCTAGGTTGTGCTGTGGTTTCAAAAGGTCTCCAGTAGACTCAAGCAGCTTCCTTGACAAATCCTTGGATTTATCAAAGGGCAAATGAAAATGACAAATCCTTTTCGTGTCCCCCCCCCAACTTTTCCGCTAAAAACAATCTCTTTAAGGGGGCCTCAGCCTTAAAACCCTCGACCAAGAGTCCTTGGGAGACTCAGTAATTATTCAGAGTTTTAAACTTCCCTGCCGAAAACAGAGATTATTTTCCAGGTCCAAGACAGAAAGCTTTAGGGGAGCCATTTCCTAGGGTGGAAGATGGCTGGCATCGGTGCCAGGTTGGGAACACTGGAATAGATCTGCCCAGACCTCCATTGGTTGGGCAGGAGAAGGAAGGCAATTTTAGCTTCTCAGTTTACCTCCTGCGATGTGGGGAGCACCATTCGTTGTTGACAAGGGGTCATGTCTCAGAGGAAAATCTGGGCTACAGGCAGAGGCAGCTCCTCTGGAATAAAATCAGAGAGCCTTTGGCAAAGGCAATCAATCAGACCATAAGTAGCCATTTCCCCCTTCCTTTCAGGGGCTCAAGGTGGGCTGGGAGCCCCCCAAGGGTGCTCTGGGCAACTTGTAGAGCGAGGAATATATCCTCCACCCGCCGACGCCCGACTGCTTTTTGTCTCGGCTCCCAGCCGGGCTTCCGAGGCTTTGTACCATGGATTTGGGAGTGACAATGGGCATTTACCTCAGATTCAAGGCTGCCTAGCCTTACCTTTGGAGACTGGGGGAAAAAAAGTGGGGAGGAGGGAGAGGAAGAAAGAAAAGAATTCGTAAGAGTAGCCCAAGGACCAGGGCATTTTTTAGAGATCTCTGGAATTCACTTGGACGCCTCCAAGTGAGAACCAAGGGGAGCGGCCTGGCCCAGGGAAATGCTGTTCCGATGGCCATTCTTGAGGCACGGTCGGGGCGGCAGCGGGGTGCGGGCCTGCGCTGCCATTTGGGTTCTGCCCTATGGCGTGTTCTCTTCCAGGACCTTTCCAGAAGTCCCGGAGAAGACAAGGCACCCCGGCCGCCACGGTCCGCGCGGTGCTGACTGCCAGCTTGCGGACACTTCCGAAGGCAGAATGAGCCCGGGCGGTGGCCGCCGGCCGCGCCCAGCCCAAGGGCCAGGCCGCCCCAGCTCAACCCTCCAGCCTCGGCGTGTGCTCAGCCTCACGTCGAGGGTGTGTGTCTGCGCGGGCGTGTGTGAGTGTGGTAGGGGGAGGGGGGCCTTTCGAGCTGCTCCATCCGTCCGTTTTATTAGGGACACATTAATCTATAATCAAATACACCTCATAAAATTTTTATTGAAAGGCATAATATCATTACAGAGGTCTTCCACCTGTTTTAAACAACACGACAAGCTGTGAGAGAGCGTGTGTGGGTGTGCGTAGGCAGGGGTGGGCTGGGGCCGGGAGAGAAGCACCGGGAGAACTCCCCTCGGGCGCCAGGGGGCCGCCTCGGAAGGCCGGCCTGCCTCTGGCCGCACAGGCTCGCGCTCCCCGCCCCCGGCCGCTCTGGGCTCTGCCAAGTGCTCGGTGCGCCCAGAACTCACGGCCGGGAGCTCGGAGCCCAGACGCTTCAGGAGGCAGCCCCAGTCCGGACTGCAAGACAGAGGGCGGCAAGAAGAGGCGAACAAATAGTCCCCAGCGCCTCCTGCGGCCGCGGTCGGGGCGCGTGGTCCCAGTCGCCACCGGGTTGGCCGAGTCAGGCCGGGCCGAGCTCGGCTCACGGGCCGGGACCCGTGGGCTCTAATTGTTGCTCTTATGTTGATGATGATTTTTTTTTTTTTTTTAAATCACAGCAGCCCCCAGTTTAGCGGACTGATTTACTCCTGGTATTGGTAAATATGATCACGTGGGCCGCGCGACCAATGGTGGAGGCTGCAGCCTGCGAACTAGTCGGCGGCTCGGGCGCCGGCGGGGAGCGGCGCCGCGGCGGGCAGTGTAACCTTGGGTGGGAGCGCGGGGCGCCTCAAAATGTCCTCCAGTGGCACCCTCAGCAACTACTACGTGGACTCGCTCATAGGCCATGAGGGCGACGAGGTGTTCGCCGGGCGCTTCGGACCTCCAGGGCCTGGCGCGCAGGGCAGGCCCGCAGGTGTGGCCGACAGCCCGGCCGCTGCCGCCGCCGAGTTCGCCTCGTGTAGTTTTGCCCCCAAATCGGCCGTGTTCTCCGCCTCGTGGTCCGCGGTGCCCGCCCAGCCCCCGGCGGCGGCGGCGATGAGCGGCCTTTACCACCCATACGTGCCCCCGCCGCCCCTGGCCGCTTCCGCCTCCGAACCCGGCCGCTACATGCGCTCCTGGATGGAGCCGCTGCCCGGCTTCCCGGGCGGTGCGGGCGGCGGCGGCGGCGGCGGCGGCGGTAGCGGCGGTGGCCCGGGCCCCGGTCCCAGCCCCGGCCCCAGCGGCCCACCCAACGGGCGCCACTACGGGATTAAGCCTGAAAGCGGAGCGGCACCGACCCCCGCCGCCGCCTCCACCACCTCCACCTCCTCCACTTCCTCGTCTTCCTCCTCCAAAAGGACTGAGTGCTCCGCGGCCCGAGAGTCCCAGGGGAGCGGCGGTCCCGAGTTCTCGTGCAACTCGTTCCTACGGGACAAGGTGGCAGCGGCGGCGGCTGGGGGAACCGGGCCCGGGGCGGGGATTGGATCCGGGTCCGGGGCAGGCGGCACATCGGAGCCCTCAGCTTGCAGCGACCACCCGAGCCCGGGCTGTCCGCTGAAGGAGGAAGAGAAGCAGCATTCGCAGGCGCCGCAGCAGCAACTTGACCCAAGTAAGTGCAAAAGAAATTGCCCCCTGATTTATTGCTGAAACCTGTAAGGCTCGAATGTGCAAAACTGATAGTTTTACTAACCTATAAAAACGTCTAGACGCCTACCCTAGCCTGGGCGAGCTACACGCGTCCATAAAAAAAGCGTCCCATAACCACCTACCCTGGGCACGCGGTTTGTACGGTAAACAGAGCTCGGGCATTAAGGCTTTTTATGATAATTCCCCCCCAAGTTGTGAAAACCGGCCATCCTTGGTGAAATTAATTTAACGACCTTTTCTCTCCCCCACCCCGTTGTCTCTCCCTGCCTCCCCTCCGCCCCTCGCTCCCCTTCTTCAAACCCCCCTCTTCATAGACAACCCCGCAGCAAACTGGATCCACGCTCGCTCCACCCGGAAAAAGCGCTGTCCCTACACCAAATACCAGACGCTTGAGCTGGAGAAGGAATTCCTCTTCAACATGTACCTCACTCGGGACCGGCGCTATGAGGTGGCAAGGATTCTGAACCTCACAGAGAGACAGGTCAAAATCTGGTTCCAGAATCGTAGGATGAAAATGAAAAAGATGAGCAAGGAGAAATGCCCCAAGGGAGACTGACCCGGCGAGGCGCCAGCAGGACCACTCTGCTTTGCAATGGCAGTGGGGTTTTTTTCTTTGTGGGTGCTTGATTTCCAGAACTTCTCCAGCCATTCGGACATTCCCCCCACCCCATTTTATGTAGAAGTGACTGTGTGGTTGGTTTCTGTGAGGTAATTTGGGGGACTCTGTATTTGCTCGCTTATGTGTTGGAGAAACCAAGTGGCTTTGGGGTTTTGCCCTATCCTGCTCCCCTCTTTTCCTGTTCCGTTGGTTCCTTAGGAAATGCCATATTTTGTGAGTGCACGCTGGTTTGAGAAGTCCTCTCCTGTGTAAATGTCTCCTATATTTCTGAAAAGTGCTGTAGTTTAGCCCCGAGCGCTGCTTAGCGCTGCTCAAGCAGGGGCCAAGCGCACCCAATTTCCGAGAGCGAAGGCAGAGCGACGACGGTGCGGAGGCCCGCCCGGGCCGAGCCGTGGCCGTGTTGCCCACCGGTTAAGAAAGCCCCTTTTCCTCAGGGAGGCCGCGGTCCCTCCACTGAGATCTGGAATGAGGCTGAAAGAGGAGCCCAGGGCCGCCGGTGGGTCAGGGGTTTCTTCTCAGTGCACTGGAGGAGCCGCACTCTCCCTGGGAGGGTTTGGCTCGCGTGGGCAGCCGCGGGTGTAGGCCCTCCCGGTTCCTGCCTGAGGACCAGTTGTAAATGCTACCGCTTCCTACCAATAAATGCTGACCTAATCAAATGGAGCCCAGACGCTGGCCCTGAACACTGTGTGCTTGCTTTCTCTGCCTCTTTGCAAAATATCACCCTTATGGGACTTCTTCCCCATCTTGGGGAAGGATACTCTGCTAAAAATCCATGGCCCTTCCACCTGAGAGGTCTCTGATGTGCCTCTGAGCCTCGCTTTGGTTGGGCAGACTGCAGCATAGAGCACAGCCCCCCCTCCCCTCCCCCGGGGGAGCCCTAGGCGGTCTTGTCCCAGCCTGCTTCCAATGCCTCGGCGAACTCTGTACCGGGACCCAGTGTCAGCATTGCAGCAGAACCGGCAGAGCCGATGGACCCCAGAAACCAAGGGACCTTCTTTCTAGGGCTTTGACATACCGCACCCCATGTCTCCCTCAGCTCACGGAGTCGCAGCCATCAACACCCCCGCTTCCCCCCTCCCCCCTACGCAACCAGGGAAAGGCCAACTCAGCACCCTGGGGCAACTCCAGTTGCGCGGGGCTGGCTGGCTCCGGGAGGGCTGAGCCGGTTAGGCTATGAGCTTCCGCCCCTCCCCACGGGAGCCCCGAAGTGACCTTAGAAGATCAAAATGGTCAAGGCTCTCCTCCGCAGCTATCCCCACCCCGCTCCCCCCTCCCCCACCCAGTTTCTGTGTTTAGCCCCCAGCTCGGCCCTCCGAGGGCCGCTTTCAGAGGCTAAAATGAAGGTCATTGTAAGTGAGGATATGGGCCCAACACGGCCTTTGCAGGCCCGAGAGGCGGCGGCGCCGGGTGGCCTGGGCTGGGCGGAAGGCGGGGGCGATGGCAGAGTTTTGGGGGGATCCGGATGAAAGAGGGGACATGAAGGAAAAGCAGAGGGGGGCAGGGAGGGAAATCCAAGGCCCAGATCCGGCAGAAGGTGCTGCGTACCCCCCGCCCCTGCGGCCAACCCGATACCTTGGGCTCTTTGAAAACAGGAAGAGACAAGGTGTCATAAAGCCATCGAGTCGGCGAGACGTCTGGAGGTAATGAGTTTACAACAGGCCCGGCGCTTCGCTTTGAAAGCATCTCATTTTGATGTTTGTGTTTGTGGGAGGAAAGGAAAAATGCAGACAAAACTGGGTCTTAAAATCTGGACAATAAAATATAAACAGGACTCCGTTGGACTAAGAAGACAGGGGCTGGGGAGCCCCGAATGAGGTGTGAGCACCTAGGAAATAAAAATGGGGGCAGTAGGAAGGAGGAGACAATACAGTTCTGATTTTAAAAATAAGCTGGGTATAGAAGTAGCCAGTGGGTGGCTCTCAATAATATTTGACTATGGCCGCCGTTAGCTCCTTTTTAAAAAAGGAAAATACGTCTGTTATTTGGGGGTTGGGAGAGTTAGTGCTCTTGGGTCGTTTACTTAGGCCGAGCATCTCCCAGCCGCATGGTCGAGGGAAAGAGATGAAGTTACCACTTAAATGACCTTTCACAAAAATATCTAGCCCTCCGCTCCAAACACAGAGCAAAAATATTGTTGGAAATTATTTGTTTGCTTATAGATAAATTAATCGTTACAGCTGAATTGGAGGAAAGCATTTTAGAAAATGAGAAAAAAAAAAAAAAAAAAAGATCAGCCTCTTAGGAAACACCTAAACTGATTAAAGTCTTCGCTTTTTAAAAAAAACTCAAGTGGAATGCTCAGCCAATTCATTTTGCTCTGTGACTTTTGATATACATTTAATATCTCATTTATTGTGCTTAGAAGTTCCAATGAACACACCCCAACGGGGCCTTTCCAGACAGGCATTCAGAGATAAATCAAAAACGTTTTTAATTTGCCTTCTATCCCCACCCCCATTGTCCAGTGAAATGGGCCTGAAGCATTAAAATTACGAAGTAGCTAACATTCAGGATTTAATGCTACATGTAAGAGCTTTAAAAGAAAAAATGAACGAATTTAACTTCTGTAATTTCTTAGCTTTTGAAGTCCGTGGCTCCACTGTTAAAAAAAAAAAAAAAAAAGGCCTATAGCAGTTGATATTTAGAAAGTTATGATCTGGTTGAATCTTGCCCATCCTGTAATTGTGGGCGATTACAGAATGGGGACTTACTATGTCTGGCAAAAGAAGGGCTGGAAGCTTTTGAAAAAGACACTACTGGAAGCTCTCGGGAGCAGAAATATCTTTGGCATTCAGGAGCCTCAGTTTTCTGCACTTGACTTGTCGACAATCAAAGAGATGAAAGCATTATTAGTGTCAGCGATCCAAGCTCCAGTCAAACTAAAGAACAAGATTGGAATTGGTTTGAGTTGAATAAAGAGAAGTTAAGCTCTCTCTGTTAGAGGTGGCATTTGGCCACTAGAGAGCGCCGTTGCTCCATTTTGTGATCGTAAAGCTGGCGTTGCGGTGGAAGAAGGGCTTGATTAAAGATACTTACAATCCTATGTTAGATTCCAAATTAGGATAAATTTAACCAAAAAGAATCAATGTGCACTATTACATTCTCCAGAAGTATTTATTATGTATAAAATTTTGGCTTAGGATTTCAGAAAACTTGGACTGTGGCACAGTTGAAAACGTTACGTTAATGCATTGTATCAAAACAGAAAAGTGTAAAAGAATACATGTTTACGAAGTTAATCGCACTCTGTTCCCATTCAGATTATAAACGGAATGCTTGAAGGAAAAAAAATTAAACTGTTTTGTCCCAAGAGGAAATGTTGTCTTAAAATGTTTTCGTAATTAGGCCAGAATGTGTGTAGAAATGACTTTGTAGTGTTTGTGTTTCTTTTTCGCCCCCTCAGGAATCACAAAGTTCTAGAAAGTGCTTTGTATTATTGACATCTGGACTCTCTCTTCTTTCCCCCCATTCCATTCCAAAATCCACTCTCGAGGGTTTAAACACGCGCGCGCGCACACACACACACACACACACACACACACACACACTCCAAACAGTGAAATTAAAAGGCACGATTACAAAGTTTGTTTCAAGGCTTTATTGAAAATAATTACTCTTTTAATTGGGTATTTGCAAGATTGGAGTACAAATCGTTAACCGTCCGAATCAGTTCCTTCGCCTAGGGATTTAAAGGAAGTTTTTAACCTGGTGATAACCGGCAGAAAACAACAACAGCAACAAAACCCGGACCCCTCACCACTCACACAGCAATACTAATTTTAAAATAAGACATGCCTTTATAATCTGCAGATTCATTAGCAAACCGTTTACCTTCACTATTTTCAGCTATTCCCTGTACAAATAAACATTATCTTGTTATGCCTTTCCGTCTCGACCTTATTTTCTCCATTTGCAAAATAATAATATTCTGTCCACCCGGACTAACCTCAGGATCTCACCCACGAGCTGGGCCAACCCACAAGGGGCAAGAGGTAGTTGAAATCAGTCGCCTGCTACGCCTTTGGGAGCTGTCTGGGGGTTTTTAGACATTGTGATTTGTCGTGAAAAGCCAGTAAGGTGTGTTTAAGTTCTAGCGGGGGCGTCCTCGGTGGGCTGAGAGAGTGTTTCTGAGGTCGGCTCCCGTGGGCCGGGCGCCCTCAACAACAATGATTATCCCAAGAAAAAGGGTCACCCAAAGACCCACGAAAAAGGGCAGAGTAGGCAAAGGAAAACACACTCAGCAGAGACCTATTACATTTATTGGACACTGAACATCATCAACACAGGAGTAGAGGTGGGGGGAAGAAGAAGGGGAGAGAGAAGGCGAATTGGTGGTGTAACGTCAAGAGGCTTCAGAGCCAGTTTCTAAAATCAGGAATATTTTTCCGATTCACACTCGATTTGCCCACGGGACACGGGACGTTTCTCTTCCTCGTCCTTCATAGAATGAATTTGCTTTCTTTACCTTTGGAAAAATTAGTAACTTTTTAAGTTGAACACGGCGCCTGTTCTCGGCACTAACTTCACAAGCTTGTTGCATGAACTAGAATCGTTAGAAGATGGGCGCCGCCTGCAGCTGCTTGGAACCGGCATGTTCCGAACGCCGGCCCGGAGGCTCCTTGGGGGGCTCCCGAGTGTCGGTTCCCCGACCTCCGCCCGGGGCCACCGCCTGCCGAGGTCCTCTCCATGCAGGGGCTGAGACCCGGAGCCGCGCGTCCTGCCGGAGAAAATACCAGCCTCCCCAGCGTGAGTCCTCCGCGGCTTGGAACATTTCTGTCTGCTTTTCTATTTACTCCCTCAGCAATGCTAATGTTTCCCCTCCCCACATTCTTCAGGCTGCCCCCTGCGCCTGGTACTGACGTCTATCAAGGGTGAAATGATGGAAACTATATTCATGGGCATGATTTCCATTAAATATCAATTAACCTGGGAGCCTCAGCCAGGCGTGCAGTGCGTCAAGGGTAAATGTACATCTCATTTCCACAAGGCCCACTCGGCTGGAAAAGAAGGGCTTACTTAGATTCGCTTTGATAATGCACTTTGGTATTGAGGTCACCTTTGTGGCCTTTAATCAAGCCACTTGGATAGGACCTAACTCAAATATTCAGTCCGGATCGTCTACACGGCTTGTCCTCGTTCCTTGGGCTGCGCCCGCGTGTCCAGAGGCGCAAAAGCCACGGCCAACCTCTGAGGGGTTGCTCCAGGGGCCGGGGAGGGAGTCATTTGCTCCACAGTCTCCTGGGAGTGGCCTCCCTGCCTCCCCGCTCCCCCACCCTCAAGTGTAAGGCTCTGCGGTGCCCCCGCCCTGCCGGCCGTGGCCCGCATTCCCTGGGCCCCGGGGGCACGGCGAGCCCTTGGCAGTGCGGTTTTATGGGCCCCCTTTAAGGCTGGCGGAGGCATCTCCGCGCCAGCGTGAGGCGTCCCGTCGGGTGCAGTGATGTCGCCTCCGCGCGGATCCCTCCGCGCGGTTATCTCGCGTCCATCTCGCTCTCTCTCCCTGCAGTGGCGTGGTGCGAAAATGCCTCGCCGGGGCGCACCGGGGCGGCAGCCTCGGCAGCGGCGGCGAGAGCGGTGGGAGGGGGCTGCGGGGGGGGCGAGGTGAGAGGTGGCGGCGGGCAGAGGGTGTTTTTTTTTTCCTTTTCCCTCCAGAGCGGGGGTTTGTAAACCGAAGCCAAAGAGTGTCTCCGTGGGCCGGGCGCACTTTTTTTTGTTTGTCCCGGTGCGCTCAGGGCCGCCTGGTGCCTGAGAGGAAAGAGTGGAGGCAGCGGGGCAGGTCACCCGGGGTGTTGGCGAGTTTATTGCGGCCAAGCCGGCGCGCGCCGGGAGAGGCCGGGCGGGCAGTGGAACGCGGGGGCTGGGTGAGGCCCTGCGACCCGCGAGGGAGGCGGCGCGAGGTCGAGGCGGCGGGCGCGAGAGAGGAGCATGAGCGCCCAGTAGCGGAGTGCCCGCGGTTGCGGGGTCTCAGAAGCGGCGGGCGGGCGGGTGGCAGCAGCAACGTAGCCCGGCGGCCCCAGTGGCGCGAGCAGCCGCCCCAGAGGCCCCCGCGGCAGTGCGGTGGCGCTGAGGCGCGCTCCCTGCCTGCTCCGCGCCGCCCGCCCGCCCGGGGCCGCCCTACCTTGGCCCCCGGCCGCTGGCCGCCGCCGCCGCCTCGATGAGTTCGTACTTCGTGAACCCGCTGTACTCCAAGTACAAGGCGGCGGCCGCGGCGGGCGAGGCCATCAATCCCACTTACTACGACTGTCACTTCGCGCCCGAGGTCGGCGGCCGCCACGCCGCTGCCGCCGCCTTGCAGCTCTATGGCAACAGCGCCGCTGGCTTCCCGCACGCGCACCCGCACCCGCACCCATCGCCGCCGCCCGCCGGGCCAGGTTGCAGTAGTGGGGGAGGCCCGGGTCCCGGCCAGGACTACTTCCACCCCGGCGGGGGCAGCCCAGCCGCAGCCTACCAGGCCGCCCCACCTCCTCCGCCGCCGCCTCCCCCCTGCGGTGGGATTGCCTGTCACGGGGAGCCCGCGAAGTTTTACGGATACGATAACTTACAGAGACAGCCGATTTTTACGACCCAGCAAGAGGCCGAGCTGGTACAATATCCTGACTGTAAATCGTCCAGTGGTAATATTGGCGAGGACCCAGACCACTTAAATCAGAGCTCGTCTCCTTCTCAAATGTTTCCCTGGATGAGACCACAAGGTTGGGATGCAATTTTTTTTTTTTTTTTTTAAGCGGGGAGAGGGGGAGAAATCTGCTTTCATCTCACGTAATTGCTTTAAAACTCCCCTTTTCTCTCCCTCTCCTTTTTCTTCTGGTGTAGCTTACAGTGACTCTTATTCATGAAGTAGTACAGACTTTTTTTTTTCCTTTAAAGTAGAAACCATGAAAAGATGATGGGGGTCATAATAATTGCTAGGACGTTCTCGCTGTCCCTCTTGCCTGCCCGTGCTATATATTATATCAGACCTAAGAAGAGTTGTGTATATTTCACCCCCTTAGACCTGTTTCAGAAACCTCCAGCAACCTGCAGACGCACCATTACATTTTTAATGTTTATTTTCTTCTTTTTTTTTTCTCTTTGTTTTAATCAGCAGCTCCTGGTAGACGAAGGGGAAGACAAACCTACAGTCGTTTCCAAACCTTAGAGTTGGAAAAGGAATTCCTTTTTAACCCTTATCTGACCAGGAAGAGAAGAATCGAGGTTTCCCATGCCTTAGCCCTCACCGAGAGACAGGTAAAAATCTGGTTCCAGAACAGGAGAATGAAATGGAAAAAGGAGAACAACAAGGACAAATTCCCGGTTTCCAGACAAGAGGCGAAAGATGGGGAAACCAAAAAGGAAGCCCAAGAGCTGGAGGAAGACCGAGCCGAAGGCCCGACAAATTAACTTCTACCTTTAAAATTTTACCGCAGACTATTAAAACTAATGATCAGCATATGCTGGTGGACACCACCTGTTTTCTTTTTTGGAAAGGACTTTACCTGTGTTTCAAGCTACCTTCATGTCACTGCTCTTGAGGTTTCTGCGCTTTGAGAGGGATTTGGGTGTTTAAAAAAAATGTTTCTAGTGTCGCATAGAAACAGCCCTTGAGCTGTCCTGTGTAAGAGTAATTTGATACTGACCTTGTAGCTATATTTTTATAATGGTAGTTTTTAATGTCTGAGCTGGTGATTTTGCCTCGACAACGTAAACTTCCTAATGATTAGCACTAAATAATTGAATATAAAATGCTTTATTAATCAAACAAGTGCACTTGAACGTTTTAAATCTTTTCTTTATGGTGAGTAAATTAAAAGAAGTTTATTAATTTTAAAAAATTATGCCCGCAGAATATTTACTTTATATTATTTGATTAAAATGTGTTATTTATATTTTTTCTGCTTTTATAATGAATGGTTCGGGTGCCTTTTGTTTACTCCAAAAGGTTTCTTTGAGAATTTTGTAAATGTAGTATCTCTGGGAAAAGTCTGGGCCAAATATTGAGAAAAGCACATGTTAGCTGAAGAGTGTAATGTATAGTCCTGGCTCTGCAGCTTCCTTAAACTTGGGGAAAATGTTCGGCTAGTGACAGAAGTTTCAGGACAATGTCAAAGTTGACATTTAATAATTTTTCTATAGTTTATACAAATTATGGCAGTTTAATCATCTAGAGTGAATGAATACTTGAAAACTCAATTATAACATTTTCACATAGATACTTTTAGTCTGGCAAGTCACCTTGTGGAACACCTCTCCTTTCTGAATCTGCTTTCGTTTTGAACTGTGCTTGGTATCGCCTGCAACTGCTAGGTCTTTGTGCTGTGGCCGCTGCTGTGATTCCGGTTTTTGTGTTTGTGTGTTTTTTTTTTTTTCTGAGGAGGTGCCATATTTATTTGTATTCTCTCTGTTTGCATGCCCATTGTGAGCCAACTTGTTGTGTGCATCTCAGATGTCGGTTGGTACGTCCTCTGCTGTTCTCCAGGTTGGCCTCAGCTATTTGAAACAAGCCTTGAGAGCAAATGCAGAAAAATCCGAGTGTAAACAACCGCTGCAGAATATAGCTAGCTCCTTAATAAAAGAAATGAATCCTTTTTCTAGAGCTAGTGTCTTTGAGCGCCGCCAATAACCCTTTTCCTGAGTCAGGAACAGTCTCCAGGACTCATGTGAAGGCAGCATCCTGCTAAAGCATCTATTTGATTTTTAAAAGGTGGGAGGGGGGTTACCTGCACCCTTGCTATAAAAATAAATAAATGTGGGGTGGGGGAGCTCTTTTTCATTTCAGAGAGGGTCAGCTAGGCTATTCTAGCTTCATCTTGCTCTAAACAACCTTGATAAGATACTGGGAGAGCTTTGAACTTCGCAAAGGACTGGAGTTGTAGGCCCAGTGGGTAGCAACCCAGAGTCCAGATTATACCACAGCTTATTCCATTGAGCCAGCGCTGATGCTGGGGTTTGGGATCTGTTATTAACAAGATATCCACTTTCCATTTGAGGCTACTCCTGCAGCTGCCATTTTATAAGGGAAGAGGAGGAGGAAGAGGGGCAGGAGGGAAGAGGAGAAATTCAAGTAAACTAACATTTCTCCCCACAAAAGGGAAAGCCCCTTTATCAGGTAGACTTGAAGAATTCTCTTCTTTTTCTCCTGGAGAAGGAAAATGTTTTTAAAGAGGTACATTTTAATTTCCAGAGTGGCTTTTATTGCACAGGTACGAAAATGGAATCCTATACTTTGGGGCCTGTATCACTTGTTCAGGTGATGGTGGACTGTTGCCTGCTGCTTCAAGGACCAGGGAAACATTGGCACAGGTTAGGCCGGAGGCGAAGCACCACCTGGCTTTCTATCCAGGGAAGAGGCCATGGCTGTGGCATTTGCTGACCTGAGCCAGGAAAGAGTTTTAAGTCAAGGGTGGCCTGGGGCTTAAGAAACATTTGCACAAGAAGAGACAGCTGCAAACGTGCCTGCTGGATTTGGAAACTTTTTGCTCTGTGTGTTGCCTGAGACTCTGCTGTTGACTGGTTTAGAGCAAGTGTGCCAAGTGCTTGAAAGCATGGCTAGGAAACAGTCTGGCTGTGGAGAGGGTGGGAATAAGCTGGCTGGAGACTGGTGCTGGCTAGACTCCAGCTGCCCTCCATTTAAGGGATTCCTCTATTAGCAAAATTCACTGTCTTCTACACAAGAATTCTCCCTGAAAATCATTTTTAGAGCCATTGATTTGGGCAAGACTCTATATGGTGGGGGACCCGGTGCATGGATTGCTGTGGAAATCAGTTAAGGAAGGGCGGTAAAAATGTTTTTTCCTCCATTTTGTGCTACTCTGAAAGTGTTGTACCTTCTGGCCTTGTGGGACCCCTAACCTATGGTAAATTCGTAGCTCATGTACACAGAAAGACTTGCAAAAATTAGTACACTTGAGAGTATTTGTACATTTACAGATTTGGTATTTTGGGTATATATTTGTTGTACATATATATACATTACTCACGTAGAAAGTGTTGGTAATTAATGTAAGTATACATGCTTCCTTTTGTAGTTCGGGAAAACACAGATTTGTCTTCAAATAAAGTCTGTGGAATTACAATCACACACACTCACCACCTTCTTTCTTGCAGTGGCTAGAAACCCCCATCTGTGTTTCATGCAGACAACTCCCAGTGACGAGTGCAGGAGATGCCCTTCTAATTGGCTCAGATCTGTAAACATCCGAGGGTTGCAGCATATCGAACCAACATTTTTGCTGCAGAAATTTGCATAAGCCTTCAGAGAACCCTTTGGAAACAGTCGACACTTTGGTGCCCTGGACTGCTTAGAGAGGTCTGTAAATCATTTACAGAAAAATAGGACCCTCCAGTGTTAACACTGGATGAAAAAACCAAGGGTCCTAAGTGATTTGGGTTCTCTTCGTAGACCAGAAACACACAAAAGATGGTGTGGGTCTCAACGGTTCCTGGAGAAAAGTCAGTTCAGGGGCTGCCATTTTGTGAGGTTCCACAAAGCCCAGCACATGGCTTATCTCTGCACAGGGGGAAAAAGTACAAATATGGCTGCCTTTTCAACAGTGCAGTCTTTTCCTAGCCCTCCTTCCAACCAGCTGAAATGGAGGGTCATAAACTCTGCCTTTATTTGGGTAGAGGAAAATTGACAGTTGAGGTTATTTCTCAGAATGTTTCAGAACTAAACAATGTTCTGAATGTATAGACACGTATAGACCAGCATAAAGTGTTACTGTTTGGGAAGGTCCAACAACATGCTCTATTTTGTGTAATTAAAATATTGTTTAATTATTCTTCACTGCAGAAGGTGTTACTCTTTCACATCCAAACTTGTGTCCTCTGCTTTCCCACTGTTTGCTGAATCTGCACGCAGCTGGTGGTGAACAGGGGAAAGAGAACATTGTAATGAACCCGGCTGCTGCTCTGGGTACCTGTAGCAAAGTTGGAGATCACTGACTTTTTCTAGAAAGAATATGACTTTTGCTGACACATGGCAACAGAAGTACTTTAATCAGAAACATCCAAGGTCATCAGAACTTTTTCAAGGGATACACATAGCCTGCTCCAGAGGGTGCTGTGTGCTTCCTACTTAAGTGTATGACCACTTAGGTACTTGGTGTGAGGATGTTAATTGAGAACTTACACATTGAAATCCTAATGCACATATTTATAAATGTATTACTTGAAATCCAAAGCAGTGTCCTTGAAAGGATGGGGTGGGGGTGAGGAGAGGTTACCTCTTACAGGCAGGTTTGAAGCCTGGATGGCCATGCCCATGCATTAATGATGAGGGGAGCTAGCCAAGGATATTTACCTTTAGCTGGGGTTCCCTGGAGTAGCTTCCATGAGAAGAACGAAAGGAATGGCACTCCTGCCTTTGAAGAAAAAGAACTTTTTTTCCAAGCCTGAAACTGGGGAGCTGCTTTTTTCCTGAACAAATGGAGTCCCTCTCCTCTTCAATACTGCACTGAACAGGCTCTTCAATGGACAGACATTTTGGGGGGCAAGGGAAGAGGGGGCTAGAATTCCATAGAAATGCGAATTGCACTTGGGGAGACTTAAACAAGGATTTTCAGAGGGTATTAAAAAAGATTGACTCTTCTCTAACCCAGGACTGTCCCAGGGGGATGTTTCTATCTAGATTAAGTATAGGTATTGGGAGTTCAAACTGTTATTTTGGAGAAGTTGACAAGTACCTAAAACCATTTTCAGCCTTTGAGCTGATTGGCAACTCTGCTACTGCAGAAACCCCAAGAAACAGGAGGGACCCGGTTTATGTTGGAGAGAGCTGGGTAGGGGAGAGCACACATTTTCTTGGCCTGCAGAGCCCCGGTTTTCTGCACAAGGTCAGACTGGGTGGCTTGCCTGAAAATGAGAGGGGCAAAACCCGAAAGCGCTTGACTGCTCTTTCAGAGAGGCCTTTTGGTGAGGGGAGGAGAGGAGAAGCCAAGAGAGGGGAGAGTTGGGAGGGGTGACTGGCAGGATCACCTCCCCAAGCGAGCGCGGCATTCATTCTCCCTGAAACACAGCGCCCAAGGAGCAGAGGTTTCAAGCCAAAGAACCAAAATAAAAAATAAAAGGGAAAGAATTCCTAGAGAAAGGAACCGTGAAGTCTAGAAAGGCAGAACGAGCGGTGGAGAGGGACACGGAGAAAGAGGAGGAGGGAGGAATAAAGAGGAGGAGGGGGAGGAAGAAGAGCAGAAAAACGGAGAGAGAAGAGGGGAGAGGACAGAGAGAGAAAGAGAGGAAAAAACATGGCGCTTGCGAGCTGTATGTGCAAAATCCGCAAGGAATTGCAGTAAATTCCTTTTTGTTTGAAGAAAATTTACAACTTGGTAATAGACCTTTTTATGACCTATTTGCGGTCGTCATTGGCTGCGGCTGGTCATGTGCAGGCTCCGCTCGCCTTCACGGCCTTTTTCCTGATTTCCCAGGCGAATTTCCCCCCGCATTCTGCCTTCCTAGAGCCTCACCCCCTCTTTTTCTAACCTTTGTCTCCGCAGAGGTGGGCTCCAGTCGCCGGCTGCGGGATTGCGGGGTCCGCGGCGGCCTCGGCTCGTGCCCGGCGCCCAATTTGGCCCCACGGCCGCTTCGCCCCGGGCCGCGCCGCTGCCGCCTCCGGAGCCGGCGGGGAGCCCGGCGGGCGGGAGAGCCCGGAAGGAGCCCGGGGCGCCCAGGCCCCCACTGGCGCCGGCACCGCCCGCCGGGAGCCGCCGGCCTGCAGCCGGGTGGCCGAGACGCGCGGTTCCGACGCGGCTCCTTCTCCAACATGAGTGGGTCCCAGCCGCGCAGAGCGCGAGTAACTGGGCAGCGCCTAGTGGATTACAGCCGCCGCCGGGGACGACCGCCGCCTCCAGCTCTGCACCTCCGGTAAGAGCGGCCCCCGCCCCGCGCTCCCAGCGCTGCCACCGGGAAGCTCGAGGTGCCCACCCGTTCGGTTAGCTCGGGGAGCCCGACCCGAACCCCCACACTTCCCCGGGGCCTGGGAGTGCCTGTCTGCGTCCCCTGCCTCCAGATCACTCAGGTTCTGAGCGGGCGTCCCCTGGGGCCCTGGGTGGGGGCCGGCTGAGCTCAGAAACAGAAGGGAAGCCCTATTTCCTCTGGAGATGATGAGAGGTGGATAGCGGCATAGATCGAGAGCCACAGGATCCCCGCCCTGGAAGACTGTGCAGATGGTTTCTGGAGCTGTCAGCTTTGCTGGGGGTCACTACAGGCACTCTGAAGTCTAGAGCAGTATTTTGCGGTTGGTCTGTGGTCAGAGGTACCTGGGAGGCTAACAGGTGTTTTCTGAGGGTTGGAGCTTGGGGGTGGGGGTGGGGTGGATTCTGTGTATCAGGATGGTGCTACGTTTGTTCATCTAGGCTTTGGTGAGTGATGCTGATTTTTAGAGTTTTTGGTTTATTGGGCCTTGTTTATGGGATGGAATTTTAAATATTAACTGCTTCTCTAGCTCTCAGATGATTTTCGTAACAACTCAAGAAAGGTTCCACACACATCTGTCAGGTGAATCTGGGTTATTCTGTGCCACAAAATGGATGCATGTTTTGAGAGGTAGCAGTAGAGCAGAGGATCAGAAACCCTGGTGCAGGTCTTGGGGAAAAAAACAAGAGACGTTTCAGAAATTCTAAGCATGCTTAATAAGTTCAAGCATCGTGTGTGTTTCTTATTTGTCAGAGTAGGAAAAGAGTAGACATTTTGCTCTCTAAATGTACTGTTGTGGTGTGTGTGTGTTGCCTACAAATGAATAGCATAGCAATATTACCAACTCGACTTCAAAACTAGTGAACCAAAATATCTATGAATCGAAAGAAAATTATTTGCAGAAAGAAATGCTATTTTCTCCTACGGATTTTGAAGGGCACTAGAGGATGCAGTTCTCAAATCCCATTGCCTCTTCCCTCATGGACACGTGAAATATTAAAACCTCAGGACAATCTGCCGCATTGCGCATGGGGTTGACCTGTGCGTGGCGGAGCATTGTTTTTTCAGGAGCCAGCGGAAAAGCCTAACTCACTGTTCTCCCAAATATCCTAGTGTGACCATGCTGGCCTTAAACGCATTTCTGAACAATAAATGACATTTTTATAGAAAGGTATTTTTAGTAAGTAACAACGGAATCATGCTCGTTTCAAAATGGAGGGCTACGATTTGTGGCTAGTTGACGTGCGCAATTGTCCTCGATCACTAATTATGATCATTCACAAATGAGAAACTGATTTTTAAGTCCAGAATGTCTGTATTTTGTAAATATCTCTGTTAGAGTACTGCTGAGATCATTCTTTCATATTGGTATCGAGCATTATTACCTACTGAAAAACAGGCCTCTGGACTGGGGCTCCCAAGGCCCTCCCCTGGCGACTTCAGGAGGAGTCCCTAAATTGCCTGGAGTTGTGATGGGGGTAGGGACGAGTTGTGGCCGTGATGGCCAAGCCCTTGTGTTCCGAGTTTCAGTAGCCTCTCCCTGGGTTCAATGACTGAGCGCGCCCAAGTGACTAGGAACCTGGGCGGTCTGCAGGTCCAATTGCACAGCAGAGGGTGATGTCATGGGCAGATATGGAGGACTAAGGGGTTTTTCCTAAGTCCCGTAGTAGCATTAAGAGCTTAAATAGTCAATTGCATCTAAGGGAATAAATACGCTGCCAGTCACATCTGAACTCAGGCCACTTAGTCCAAGAGGAGACTAGTCAACGCTTTTGCCACTACCGGAAATGCCCCCACTGTCCCTGTTAACCCAATTTTTAAAAACTCAAACGAAATTAAAAATATAGTTGGACCCAAAGAGCTCACAAGCCGGGGAGTGTAATTCCCAGAGTCCTCGAACCGAACCTCTAACCGTGTATAGAATAGGGAACCAATGGCACGTCCGGGCCTTAGTGTCAGGCAATGAGATGGGCTTGCGGTCTCCCGGAGGACCAGGAAAAAGAGCGAAGCTCGTTGTTATAAACGTGGCCAAGCACCAGGGTTGAAAACCGAACGTATTTTCCTGTCAGATGCTCCTCCAAATAAATATATCTCGCCAGAATTCTGTTTTCCGAGCTCGAGAAGCAGGGGAAATAGGAACAAAGACAGTATTTCACTCTGGGCTGGCAGGCAGCTGCTAGAGGTATTTACGGCCTTGCCGCAGTGCGACCGCCGGGCAGGGCACGCGGGGGCACCGGAAGCTGGGGAGAAGCCACCAAGAACTCGGAATTCCGACTTAAGTCCAATTTAGGGCCAATTTTCCGAAATTAATGCGAAAAGATACCCTCTTTCTAGTAACTGGTCTCTTGGATTTCATAGTAGTGCAGAATGTGGGAGAAGTCGTACTCTCTGGACGTAGGGTGGTTCCCTCTCCCCCTCACCCTCCCCCCACAAGCCTTGATTGATATGAAACTGCTGATCCAAAGGACAGACAACCTTGAGGGTTTACTGGAAACATGGCGATTTTGCTGGTTTGGCGGAACAGGGCTGGCAGATCAGAAAGGACGCGTGAAGCTTTTAACAGGGTTTCCTGCAAAAGTATGTTTCCTGTGTCTCCAAGATGCGGCGTTCAGGCTCTTCTGCAGTTACGCGCTGCAGCAGTGTGCGGTGCTGCACACTGCCCAGCGCTGCGCACACCTCCCGCACAGCTTAGTGCGGGGTTGCGCCTGCCTAGCTCGCTCGCCCAGCGTCCGGCGCATGTGCAATGAAATAACCCAGCCTAGGGATCCAACCAGCAAAGCACGGATAGGGGGAGGGGGCGAGTGGACTCAGAGCTGGAAGATAAAACCCGATCTCTCCACTCCTCCTTGCCTCAGGATTCGCTCCTGATCTTTCCTTTATTCCAGCCTTCAGTCTAAATATAGCCAAACATCTTGCCCTTGACCACGTTATTTTCAATCATCTTGACTCACCACCTCACCCAAATTTAAATCTGTACTTTAGAAACAGTATGCAAATACGAGCTAGTGACCAGAAGAAAACCAAATCTTTCTTTCATGGTGTTAAACATACATACATTTCTAAACACCTTAAACGAAGATTATATATATATATGTATATATATATGTATATAATCCTCAGGGAAGTGTATAGATTTTTTTCAGCCTGGTGCTTCTGCTTTGGGAAAAGGCCTTTCCTCTTGGCGCCTGTTCAAACCGCCAAACTTCAGGCCAATTCTTCAACCGGACCATTCTCGGATCTTGTTACGCCAGCGCAGCACGTTCGAAGGCTCTGTGGGGACCAGTGGCTCAGCAGAAAGCGGTCAACAAATAATAAATAAATAAACGCACGAACTGTAGGGTTTTTCCGCCTGGGCTCGCCTAATTAACGGAGGATGCACACTCCTGGGTCGCGAGCCTGCTGTCAGTGCTAGGGGTGGGACTGGGGGTAGGGGTGGGGGCGGCCAGAAGGAGTCGAGAGGGCCCTGAGGCCGCCCCCATGGGAAGGGAGGACCAACTCAAGCCTCTGGCTCAGGAAGACCTCTGCCCGCGCTAAGAAGCCGGGGCCTCGGGTTTCCGGGGCTGGAACAGTCCCCCTGCTCCGCTGTCTGGCGCCTTGTCCAGGAGGAGGCGCTGTAGGACAAGCGTCCTGTCGGCTACGGAGGCGCGGGAGATGCCCCGGGCGCTGGCGGGCGGGAGCGTGGGAGGGACACTGACCCCGCCCCCTCCGTCTCTCCGCCCTCCACCCCAGTTCACAAAGTGTTTTCCGCCAACGAGGATAGTGGGCGATGCGGCGCCCTTTCCCGAGACTGGCAGCAGAGGCAGCTCGGGGCCCAGGAACCTGAAGGCAGGTTCCGGGGTGGCGGGCCACCTCACTTCCTCCGCCTTCCCGGAGGGGGCGCGATTTCTGGGCTTTGGGCTCTGAAGAGCAGGAAGAGGGTCTGGTGGGGCAAGCCACGCCCAATCCCTACCAGCCCCTTCATTTGGCTGCTGTTCTTGCCACTTTCCTTTCTTGCAATTCCTGGTACCTAGAACCGGCAGCCTTGAAAACCCGAGCGTTCAGCGTCGCCTGCCTCAAGCTGATGGGCTCGCTCAGGCTCACTTAGAACAAGGCCTCGGCCCCGGGACTCCCTCGAGGCTCCGAGATCCAGGGTGACTTCTTGCGTGCGACTTGAAAATCCCGCAGTTACTCATCTTTCCCCTTTTTCACACCACCCCCACACTCTTCTTTACCCATTGCACCCATTTCAGGCCTTTGGTGGGCTCCATGGGGGTGTTTCTCGCATCAGCGGTGACATCCCCAACTGGCTGTGATCCAACCTTACTGTTCCTTGTTGTCTCCTTGCAACACAGTCTTTTGCTTCCCTCATTTCCCTACGTTAGAGCAGTGATTCTTAATGAAGGCCCGCATTCAAGCCTCTTCTTTATAATGCACGTTCCTTTGTTTCATGCCAGACTTACTGAATCAGGATGTCCAGAACCTGCAGTTTATAAACACTCTCCACCATGGCAGTTAAGATGTATGCTTATGTTTGAGTACTGGTTGAGGGTCTTTCCTGTGTCTTTTATGATTCTGTGGTCTACAGGGGCCAAGTTCTCGCTACCATTTAGCAATGCCCCTCCCCCTAGTTAAGGGAGCTCCCTCCTTCATCCGGTTTTCTAGGGGATCTTCCTGACCCAGGGATCGAACTTGCGTTTCCTGCATTGCAGGTAGACGCTTTACCATCTGAGCCACCAGGGAAAAGTCATAAGCTGACTAGTTGCTACCAAATTGGGAAGGGGAAATTGACCGCTTGCTAACTCAGAGATTTTTTCAAAGAGGTGAATAGGTTCTAGGTACAGACTGCCTCCTATCAAATTTTTTCCACTGAACTGTTGTGTGAGCTTAGGCAAGTAGGGCAAACTCTCTGGGCTTGTTTCCTCATGTGGAAAGCAGAGATAATTAGAGTACCTTCAAGGGTTGTTATGAGGATTTTTACTTACATAGCACTACTATGTGCCCAGCACTATTCTATTTTACATATATTAACTCACTGATTAGGCACTTAAAATGGGTTTTTGGCACTACCAAACATTCAATACCTGTTTCAATCACATATTGAATAACAAGCATTCAATAGGTGTTTCTTATCATCAGTATCCTTTTTCTGTTTAATAATCGGGCCTAGCCTTTTACAGCTGTGAGAGACCTGGTTCATGCACCCAGTCCCTGAATTGTACAGAGAAGACAGGCCCAGGCTTGGTCACAGGAGAACATGGATCTGGGGCTTCCCCTGTTGTGGTAGTGGGTCTCGTGGGCCCTGCTTCCTTGGGTCTCATTGTCTGGCACCTGCCTACAGGTAGACTGAAGGGCTACATCCAAGAAGAAGGTGCCCCTAGCTCCTCAGTGGGCAGATACCAGGTAGCAGAAGCCTCACACCCACACAGGCACATCCATGACTCTTACAGAAGGCTCAGGTCTTACTAGAGAGCAGGCCACCTTCTGGAGCCACCTTCCTTACCACTACCCAGTCACAGCCTCTTTTACAGCCCCAAGGCAAGTACCCTTTTTTCAGTATCTTGAAAGCTGGGACAGAGTGGAAAAGCCAAAGGCCAGTGGCCAACACAAAGGAGGCAAGGAGTGTTCCACAACCTTAATCTGCTTGTGTTCCAAGATCTGGGCTCCAGGGCCATGGCCGAGCCACAGCTCCCACCTTGGGCCATGGTGATGTCAAGGTGTGTCTTAAAGAGGACTATCCCCCTCAGATCTCCATCAGCCCTTCTATTTTTTGAGATACTTTATATCTTTTAAAAAGAATTATATAAATACTATCTCAGGCTATAACCCACACATATGTACACCCCTCCCATGCAGCCAGGTTCTACCCCTTACCCCTGGCCTCCAAGACTGATGACTACAGACTTTTCCTAAGAGGGCCTCTGCAGCCCTTGGCCAAGCTGCTTCTGCCTAACCAGGAGTCCACCTGGGTCAGATTTTCTGTCCAAACACACCTTGTCTCTCCTGCTATAAACCATGTCTAGCAGAGTTTGGCCCATGAAATTGGGCCCAAACTGGGCCCAATGCTGCAGTTGCCCAGTCACCGCCATCTCCTGATCCATCTAACCTCTGTTCTTGATTCTCAATGGGCTTAGATGGCTATTCCACACCCTGCTTTTCTTGGACCCACTGGAGTTTTTTCCAGGCCTGGCCCCCCATTAGAGGTCCCGCCCCAGAGCCCGTTCTTTTGGATGCCACATCTCACTATTGGAGTTGTTACCTCCGGGGTTACCTCTCCTTCCCAGAAGACACCAAGGCAGAGTTCCAGTGAGCAGACCCTACTGTAGGGGGAGGGGTGGGGGTAGCAGGAGAAGTGTTGTGTTCCTCTTTCAGCGATAGACTATAGTGTCAGGAATATGAAATTATATTTCTCTCATGCTTGGGACTCCCTGTTCAGCCCTTCTCTGGCTCTTCCCCAGTCTGTGTCCCTAAGTGCCAGGCCTGGCGGTTTCCTTCCTACACCTGGTCTAGGGGATTCATCTGAAGTCTCATTCCCACTTATCCTGGTTTGGAGATAGTTTAAGAGAAGAGTTCAGCACCACATCTGGGCAAGAGGCCTCTTGCACG
The DNA here is from genome assembly GCF_002263795.3 of Bos taurus. Taxonomy (NCBI): domain Eukaryota; kingdom Metazoa; phylum Chordata; class Mammalia; order Artiodactyla; family Bovidae; genus Bos; species Bos taurus. The sequence goes on along the minus strand of NC_037329.1, from coordinate 20,769,733 downwards.
TAAAGGTCAGAATATCCTTTCCTAGGCCATATAGCAAGGAGAAGGCAATGGCACCCCACTCCAGTACTCTTGCCTGGAAAATTCCATGGACGGAGGAGCCTGGTAGGCTGCAGTCCATGGGGTCGCTAGGAGTTGGACATGACTGAGCGACTTTACTTTCACTTTTCACTTTCATGCATTGGAGAAGGAAATGGCAACCCACTCCAGTGTTCTTGCCTGGAGAATCCCAGGGACAGGGGAGCCTGGTGGGCTGCCGCCTATGGGGTTGCACAGAGTCGGACATGACTGAAGTGACTTAGCAGCAGCAGCAGCAGCAGGCCACATAGCAAGGGCCTCTAGGGCAGGCAGAGAACGGACCTCGTTACATTTGGAGTGCAGCTGATGCCTCCTGGGCCCCTTCACTTTCTCTTCCTTCCTGGGAGTGGCTCTGGCATCTGGGTTGGGAGAACCCTGTGGGGGACTCTAGCTCATGGGAGCTCTTTGAGCAGAAACTCCGAGAACTGGCTCTTCCCAGTCAGATGGGGAAGACAGTGCTCAGAATCTCACTGTACCCAGCAACAGGTTTCTAAGAAGGCTTCTACCTCTTCTCCCCACCTCGTCTTCATGACTTACCACCACCACCATTGACAGTCCTTGGAAAAGCCCCAAGAAATCGGCCCAAGCTAGGCTGCTCTTCTCCCTGGTGCTCAGCCTTCTTACTAGACAGAGTTTGTGCTTCCCCATTCCACACTGTCATTCATCTAAAAAAGCCCAAAACTGGGGGCAGGGGCCAAGGGAAGATCGGAGGAAGGTGTACACTCTCCTTAACCATGTTGTCTGACTATCCTAAGATTAGAAAGTGATTGAAGTTGTGTGCCTCAATGTCTTCCTTTCTTTCCTCCTTTCCCCTCAGCAGAGCTAGTTACTTTCCTGTTATCATCTAAATATACAGAGTAGGCTGTATAATTTTATTCTTCTTATGTAAGCCACAGTGAAGACTGTGGGCAAGTCCCAGTCATCATCTTTCATTATCATTCATTCAAAAAATGTCTCTTGAGCCCAGATTAGGTGCCAGATATTGTTTCAAACACCATCTCCTCAGTCTGGTCTTCTCTTTACACCACCCTTGTCCCATAAAAAGCTCATCACAACTGCTTAGAATGTCATATATCCTTTGGTTAACTCAGTTTTATTAAGTTAGGAATTAAGGAAAAATAAAGAAGGCTTTCCCAAGCCCTCAAACTTTTTAAAAAATGGATTATAACAAGGACTTGTTTTGAAGCTGCTCACCTAGTGCTAATAGAGTCAGAAAACAGTTTTTAAAGGATTGATCTTTACTCATATTTTAAAAACAGATACTGCCAACTGTAAAAGAAAAAGGTACTTCTAAGTGGGCTAATGGGGTGGGGGTTGGGGGAGAGAAATAAATGCCATACAGTCTGGACTAATAGCTCCCTGCTTCATATCCAATGAATGTGAAATTAGGAAATGGGTTTAGAAATGCACAGAGAATGGGTGGAAATTAGAATGCAAAGAGATTTTAGTAGAAAGGAATCTCTTTCATGGGTTTGATAGGACTTGCTGATGAGAACTTTCACAACTTAATTTTATTTAGAAATCTTAGATGTATATGTGCTCTACAAAGCTACAGAGAACATCCATTCTTTTAATTGGAATAGTCAAAATCACATGTTTCCACACTGTTTGGTAGCAACTCTGGTGGGCTGTGGAAGGATGCTGAGGGGGGCGGTGTCAATTCTCTTTTCATTCACTCCCTTTGGTGGGAGCTGGGGGTATCTTTCCCACCCCCACCTACCCCAAGCACAGAGTCACACTCTCGATGGAGCAGTGCTCAGGCCCAAGCTCTTTTCTTGGTTTTCTCAGCGGGAGAGCAGCTGCCTCCTCCTCTCAGGCTCTCCCTCTGGTGGGAGTGGCAGTGTGCGGGGTGGGGGTGGGGGGAGTGGAGGGGTAATATCGGGGAGAGATAGGATCTTACCCAGATTTGGACCCCAGGCCCTGTGGGACTGGGGACATCTGACTTCCTGGGCTTGGGTTCCTAAGAGCCTCATTTGCTTCCTCACACCCTGTCCCCTTCACACCAGGGCTGTTTTATTGTTTTATAACCTTCTTTAGAGCTTCAGTTGCCAAAGATGCCCGATGAGGCTATTCTCTACTTTCTCACATCACCAAACCCCAAGTCTTGCTGTTTTAAGCAGTTTGGTCACTTGCAAAGGCTTCCCTTCTAGATCTAAGCAAATTACAGAAACCTCTAGGCATGTGGCTACCTTCAACTTTTGCTGAGCCCATTCACAATACAGAGCCAAGTGTTAACTCCAATTGCCACCCCCACCCCCAAGCCCACCCAGCCTCCAACCGCTCTTTTCTTATTGAAGCTAAAACAAAATTTGAAATAACTTCTGGTATAAGCCAATAGAAATGACCTTTGGCTTTCCTCCTTATTTACCACATCTAGAGCTAGAAAATGATTGAAATAAAGGAGTTGATGGTACTCACAGCGGATGCAGCCAAAGAATCATAAGACATGCCCACCAACCAGCCTTTTCCAAATAGCACTATCTCCCCCTCTAAACAGAGTCCCTGAAAAGATGCTGTTTGAAAAGACCAGGGTATTGATATGAATATGACTTCCCCCCTTGAATCCTAGATATTTGGAACTATTTAAATGTGAGGGAACAGTTGCAGTGAACCTTTATTTAGTGAATAAAAGTTTAAAGCCGAAGGTTATTTATGGTTCTGCAGAGATGGGACCTGAGTGGCTATTTACGAGCACGTGATTCCAATAAACTTTGTTTTATGGCTTGAGAGTTGACAAGCCAAAATATAATTCCCACCATAAATTAGGTTAAGAGCATACAAGTGCAGATGCTTGGTTCCTGGAGCAGCGATAGGAAAGTGAGAGGCTCCAGCTAGCGCCGGGTTCAGAAGCAGACAGATCTGCTCCCAGCTCCCCTGCCCACTAGGAGAGAAAACCAGTAAGTCACTTATTACTCTTTCCAGGACAACTCCAGGGGTGGGGGATTTATCTGCCCCATCTTTTCTGCCTGGTGGTGGGGAGAAGTCCCATGGAAGTTAATTTTAGCTTAACCTAAATCAAGAAATAGGATGGGAATCCCCTCTCCCTTCTAGACACAGAAAATTAGGAATTGAGGGTTCTCACCTCACCAGAGGAACTTTCTGTCTCTCACCTGCTCAGAGTGACGTTCTGCTTCAGAAGAGGAATAAAATGGGTAGCCTAGGTAGACAGAAAGTTTAAGAATGGAGATGCTCTGCCTCTGCGATTTCTCAGAGAAGCTCCCTGTCCCAGAATAAAACTAGAGGAAACTGAAAGCTGGACATGAGCCCCTGTGAGGACCACTGCTTTGTAAGATTGCTTTGTGGGTTCTCCAGCAAAAATGCTGATGAAATGATGTCATATCCACAGAACTGGATAACAGTCTAAAGCATTGCCATTTACCTTTAAACCCATCGATTTTCCTCTTCCTTGGCTATCATTTGGGTCCTCATTCCCCTTGGAAATTGCTCTTTGTTTTGAATTAGAGCTGAAGTGGGACGGCAAGTCCCAGCCTTGCCTGGTCCTTCTTTGGGAAGAAGACAGTTTTGAGGGGGCACTGGTTGGCTGGGGAATTTGAAACCAATCTGAAATTGGAAAGGGGGTGCTGAGTTGCTCCAGCTCGAGACAGACGGGGAGCTGGGGCAAGGGACAGATGCAGCGGCTGCCCCCTCCCCAGTGGACCTGCGCCCACACAGCCGATTTTGCAAAAGGAAACACACAAAGGCCCGTTTTCTCCTCACTTCCCGTTTTCCCACGGGGGAAACCCTATTACAGACCGCCTGAGTCGGGCCAGGCAAAAAGTAAGGTTTTGCCCAAAGAGGTGCATGGCGTGGGGGAGGTGATGGGGGCATACTCTCCTACCGCGGGTCTGCCCTTGAGCACTGCAGTCTCCCGCTTCGCGGAGAACTTGGCGCAGTTCCTAGGGGCGGGCATCCGAAGCAGGAGGGAGGTCCGGGTTTTGGTGGGGTGTCTGGGCCTTGTCATTTTTCTGTGTATCATCCATCTCTGTTTTATTATCCTGTGGAATTTAAGTGACCCCGTTTTCATTGCAACAGGTTCGGGACCGTGAGACACCACTGCTGTAAGTACCTCCCGGTTTCTTCCGAATCGCGAAGGGGCGGTATTGATAACTGGGCGGGTGTGGGGAGAAGGGCCGAGCCAGGGGCGGTGGGCGGGTGGAAAAACGGCCCTTGCCTCCCCAGGCCTGGGTAAGCGAGGGGAGCCCGTTTGGAACTGGAGGATCTAAGCTGGACTCCCGGGAAGATTTTCTGGGGCCTAGTTTCCAGTCACCTAACTAAGGGAACGCGCCGCGAGCGCTCGCTCTTGTCTCCTTGGGCCTCCCTGGACCTTCCCGGCCTTCCCAGGCCTCCCCAGCTCGCACAGGTGCAGCTCCGCCTCAGCGGACGCGTCTGTGAAGAGCTTGCAGCTAATTAGCAGCCTGCCCTATTAACAAGTTGTGTCGAGCATCGCCCTCTGCTCGAACCAGCCCTCTGCTCGAACCAACCTGCTAAGCACCCAGGCAACGCGATCCCCATTCGCCGCCCAGCCCAGCTTAACCCGGTCCAGCCTGGCCCCGATCTTCTCTCGTTTTTTTTTTTTTTTTTTAAATAAAAGGAATGTGGAGGTGGGGGACGCAACCCTTTACGGCTGCGAGTGTGTTGGGTTGGCCCGCTTCCGGGAAGGGCTGAAAATTCTGAGCTTTACGTGAAAGTCCCTCCTACCCTCTCCCCCGGCCCAGCCCCGGCCTCAGCGATTTGGGTCCTGGGTTGGGGACTCGGGCTGAGGAAGGAGGGAGGGATAGGGCCCTTCTGATTCACTCCTGCTCCTCTCTAACTGCAATTCGAGAATTTCTGCACCAGAGCCGCTAGAGTTGCCGGCAGACAAGGGGGAGGGGTGTTTGGGGGTGCTGTTGGGGGCAGAGATTCTTGGGGTGTTGGGCTCAAAAATTTGGCCCTTTCAGAGTTGCTTATGCCGAGGAAGACAGGTACACTTCTGAGGAGGCCTGTGAACTCTCCAGGAAGGCTATCTCATTAAGATGATGGTGGTGGGGAGAGACTCCAGGAAAGACCCTCATGCAAAACGGAGATGGTTTTATTTTAATGAGAGATGGAATGTGTGAAGATGTTAAGAACCAGGCACCCTCCCTTTCTGGTGAGATGTCCTCTTTCTAGGGTCGGAGAAGATAGGGCTTGGCTCTGGGCCAGATTTCTGCCCTCCAGGCTGGGCAACATAATCAACTCCCTAGGGGCTGTGCCCACCCCCTAGGAGTGGAGGATCCACGCAGTACATAGTTCACCTCTACGAATCAGGCTGTCTCAAGTGAAACAGGCCCTGCAGCTCCAGGCCGGAAAATCCAGCGTCTCCAGAACTCCTGGTCTTGCCCTCTTCCTGTAGCTTCCCTGGCTCTGGGTCCTTATCTCTGTGGATGCTCCTTGCTTGCAAACCCAGGACTGGCACCCCGTAGCTGAACACAGCACAAAAAGCCGGAGACATCAAAAGCATTTGTATGGGCAGTTGAGCGGGAGGTGAATATTTAACGCTTTTGTTCATCAATAACTCGTTGGCTTTGACCTGTCTGAAGGAGTGGAGCAATAAGGTGAAATGCAGGTCACAGTGTCTAATAAATATGAAAATGTGTACCCTCAGGTCCCCACTCATCCCAGCAGGCTCCCCCAATTTTTCTGGATAAAGTCTAGACCCAAGGTCCCCTGGAGCTCTTGGCATTAAAGGAAGTTGGGGGAACCCCCTGGGACAAGGGAGTTGGATGTGGGGCAGTTTCAGAAGGTCTTGTTAGAATTGGCACCCGGGAAATCCCTACAAAATAGCCAAAGCACTGGAACCAAAGGATTGGGGGGAGTGTGTGGGGAGTGTGCACAGTGCAGAGAAGTCAGCCAATTTTGCCAGACTAGGGGTGGGGGGAGTGGAGGGAATTCTCCCTGTTCCACCCCACCAGGCCCAAGTTGAGGCTTGAAAACAATTTTTGAATCATGAAGGTAAAATAAAAAACAAAATGAAATCTCTCTAGCTTAGAGTTAAGGATCCAAAATCCCCATCCAAGCCCAGGTAGCCCTCTGTCCCCGAAATCCATCCCAGTCCTGAGCCCTCTTGGTGCTGTGAACTGAGGGCTGAGCCCCAGACTGCGCCGAAGCACTAGGGCGGCACACTTCGTGAACTTCTGTACTCTTGTTTACTGCTGTCGGCAAAGCAAAAATAATGAAACTTTGTGATATGTTTGTAAATGATTTCGAATGACCCCTCGCCCTGCCCTTCACCATTAGTACACCAGCCCCAGCCCAGGGCAGCTCCGTGCCTGCAAGCAGCGCCTGCCTCGGGGTGGTAAGCAGCAGCCGGACAGAGAGGCCAGCCGGGCTCAGAGCCCTGGAAGGTAAACGTGCGACTTCTTGGAGAACTAGCTTAGCCAGCCAACCTGGCTTGCCCTGGCAGTGGGCAAAAGTAGGGGCAGAGGATATTCTCTCTTGCCTCTTTTTCTTCTGCCACTAAGGGCATTTTCTACTTTCTGGAAAATACCACTTGATGAGGGAGGGGGTGTTATGTGCATCCAGAAAGGGGATAATAAAACAATCGCTATTCTGCGATGGATTATTTTTCTTCTGTTCTTTTCTTTCTTTCTTAAGAAGACTGTCCTGACTCCTTGGCTGCTTGGTAACCCCGGCTCTGGTACAAGGATGGGGAACTCGTTGCTGCAAATTGCCACCAAGCACTTCAGACTACCTGAACTGTCTCTGAAAGTGAGGGTGGCTGCGTCGGGCTGGCGGCTCCAAGGAGGAGAGTCTGGGGCTGGCAACAGTCTGGGTACTTGCTCTGGGTGGAACCTGGAGGCAGTGACGTTGTCTATATATACCCTGTAGAACCGAATTTGTGTGGTATCCATGTAGTCACAGATTCGATTCTAGGGGAATATATGGTCGATGCAAAAACTTCACATTCTCCGCAATAGTCAGAAGTGGAGGCCAGAGGCAGTCGACCGGTCAGTTGCTTCTTTCTGTTTTATTACCTTGGACTCCAGGCAGGAGGATCGTAGGAGCCCAATTATGTAAAGTAGCCTTTTCCTGGAGAAGCTCCTCACCTTCAAACAGGGCCCCCTGTGTAAATCCCTAATTGGTTGCATGAATGCAGGGCCAAAGGGTTAGGTTTGGGGGCACTGGGGAGTGAAGTGGGAGTCAGGTAGCCCCAGGATCAGCTCTCCTCTCTAGGGGCATAAAGTTGGAGGGTGCCGAAAGAGGAGGCTTGTTGACCTTTGCTGCCAGGTGGGAAGAAGGCGAGCCGGGAAGAGGGAGTTTAGGGCCCTTTTGGGGATGCTTTTGAGTGAGGTGGGTTTACCTCACAACCTTCCTGGGCTACCCTCCCGCGCGCTGCCCTAGCCAGAGAATCAAGGGAGCTTCTTGCCATACCAGCAAGGCCAGATTTGGCTACAAACACCCTGGCCTTCGAAGAAAGCTTGGCAGTTACTCATTGCCTAATTTGATTCAGGCCAGCCAGATTGTAGTAACTTTTGGGTGACCCTGATGAAGACAAAGCCGGCGGGATTCGGCCTTTGTATGGCAGAGTCCCCATGCTCCCGCGGGCTGGGTGGGCGGGAGTCCTGCCTGCCTGGGGTTCTCTGTCCAACTCAGGAGTCACCTCCTCCACCCACCTTTTGATGCCCTGCACCTTGATAAATATGGGAAATTCATTCCCTCTTGAACTGTGCGCATTTTGGGGGGCTGATTGCAGTCCGGGTGCATGGAGAGGGCAGTGGAGGTTAGCAAAGTCAGTGGCAGACAAAAGCTGGGGTTACCAGTGGGGAATGAGGGTGCTGGGATTAGAACTCCACTAACATCTGGTGGGAGCCCTCAAAGGTGCCACGGTGAGTCACTTGATTACACGTATGTTATTTAGTTAAATTTGTGAAAATTATGAGATGCTCACCAGCCCGGTGATAAACTCACTCCCTCGCTATTGGCTGGCCTGGTCACATGGCCGCCAACTTTATTCAGTTGACAGCAAGTAGGAGGGCCCTATGGAAGAAGAAAAAAAGACAACACGAGAAAAATTAGTATTTTCTACCTTCTGAAATTAATGGCCATGAGTTCGTATATGGTGAACTCCAAGTATGTGGACCCCAAGTTTCCTCCGTGCGAGGAGTATTTGCAGGGCGGCTACCTAGGCGAGCAGGGCGCTGACTACTACGGCGGCGGCGGTAGCGCGCAGGGGACTGACTTCCAGCCCCCGGGGCTCTACCCACGGCCCGACTTCGGTGAGCAGACCTTCGGAGGCGGCGGCCCCGGGCCCGGCCCGTCTCTGCCCACGCGGGGTCACGGGCCAGAACCCGGCGGCCCCGGCGGCCACTACGGTGCTTCCGGAGAGCCATGCCCGGCTCCCTCCGCGCCCCCGCCCGCACCCCTGCCAGGCGCCCGGGCCTGTAGCCAGCCGGGAGGCCCCAAGCAGCCGCCCCCCGGGACTGCCCTCAAGCAGCCGGCAGTGGTCTACCCGTGGATGAAGAAGGTGCACGTGAATTCCGGTAAGGACGGGCACAGGACCGCTCAGTCTCCACCCTGGCCCGGCGGCCTGAGCCCCTAGAGGGGGTGCGAGTGGGTGGGGGCGTGTGGGGTTTCAATGGGCGCCGCAATTACTCTCTCCATAAATTTTTATAGCCAAGGGAGCAAGCTGGGACCATGTGGCTGGCTGCTTGGCTGTGGGCGCAAAAAGGGGTGGAGATGGGGGTGGGGTGGGGGAGGACTCCATTTTCAGAGTGGAGGGAACGCGGTGGAGGAGAGGGGATTTCCAAAATGCCTGGGAATTCTGGAGCTGGCGGCAGGCTGGGGAGATGGGGGTACGTTTGGGGATCCCTGCCTGCGAGCCCAGGGGAGCAGGTGGGTGCGAGGGGGTGGGAGGGAAGGAGCGTGTGCGCTGGGGAAAGAGGGCGGGCGGGAGGCAGGGAGTAGTGGGCCAGGAGGGAGCGCAGGGAGGGCCCGGCCTCGGGGCGCGCCAGGAAGTGAGTGCCGGTGGCCAGGGGCCTACCCCGAGGTCGGAGCTGACCTTGTGCGATCTGTTTTGTCTCTCAGTGAACCCCAACTACACCGGCGGGGAGCCCAAGAGGTCCCGGACGGCCTACACCCGGCAGCAAGTCCTAGAACTGGAAAAAGAATTTCATTTTAACAGGTATCTGACGCGGCGCCGTCGGATTGAAATCGCTCACACCCTGTGTCTTTCCGAGCGCCAGATCAAGATCTGGTTCCAGAACCGGAGGATGAAGTGGAAAAAAGACCACAAGCTGCCCAACACCAAAGGCAGGTCCTCCTCGTCCTCGTCCTCGTCCTCCTGCTCCTCCTCAACTGCCCCCGGCCAGCATTTGCAGCCGCTGGCCAAGGACCACCACACGGACCTGACGACCTTATAGAAGTGGGGACCCTGGGCCCACCCCTCCCTGAGCTCCTGGCTGAGCCGAAGCTGCGGGGGCAGGCCGGGCCTGCTGTCACCTCCCTGGGCTCTAAGGTACTGTGGGGTGGACCTGGGACACACGCAGGCCTCCCTCGGACTAAGGTTAGCATCCTGCCCGAGGGCAGCCCCCTCCCTGGATCGGGGATGGGGGTGGGAGGGGGCGGGATTCTCTCTCTAAGTATATTATCAAATGGCAGGAGCTACTGAGAACATAAAACCTTGGCGAGTCATTAAACTCCTGAAAATCTCTGCTGTTGGGTTTTGAATTTGCAAATGAAGGTTGGATGCTTTATCCCAGTGTGAATTTAAACGTGCTCCCCCACCCCACCCCTCCAGGGATCTTTGTGGTTTAAAAATGTGCCAGAGTTGAGGCAGAAGCTTGGCCACCTCTGCGCTAGGTGTTTTCAGTAGAAGCAGGAGAGCTGAGCCAGGATTCCTGAACTTTCTGGGTTGTCTGTATTTCCAGTGTGAAAAAATATATATATTTTTTGCTCCCAGTGTCCCTGTGCCCAAAGAAATGAGTCTAAGAAGGAAGCGGAAACGGGTTGTTTTATGTTTATATTTGCTTAAATATTTATTTGTTGGAGAATTGGGGTACAGAAATAACTGACATGGTGTTGCCAAAAAACTTAAATGTGAAAGGGGCTGAGTTTCAGGGAGCGGAATCTGAGGTGCGTGGCCTGACTTCTGGCTGGAACTCCACCCCCTCCCCACTCCCAGGAAATGTATATAGGGGGCCCTTAACCCTTCTAGAGGGAAGGGAAGGATCCACTCAAAGTTGAGTTCTTGAATATATATTTCCACATGTGTGTTTTTCAGCACTGTGCTTACAACTAGTTCTGGGTGATTAGAGGAAAGGGAGAAAAGAAAGAAACAAATGGTCCAACATTTTTCCTTCTGGGGAAAGAAAACAAAACCTCCATGTTCTGGGTCATTAGATAATGACTGAATTTTCTGTTCCAACTGGATTCCGAATGTCCCCAAATACTCCATGTAGCAGTATTTTATAGGAATTGGTGTATGGCTGGTATGGGAGAAGGGATGTGCATTGGGGAGAAAGTGGGAAGATGAGGAAATCTTGCTTTTAAAAAAATAAAAAACTAACTGAATCTAGAAGTCCACAAAAGTTGGTCTTAGGGTTTTTTACCCCTAAGTTTTAATTTTTCAAAACAAATCTAAGGAATTTTTCAACCTGTTAATTAGAAGCGGAATCTGTAAAAGTACAAAAGTTTTCAGGCCCTTTCCGCTCCCTTGCCTTGAGAATAGTGGTTTAAAAACAATCGCTCTCAAACAACGGGAGATATGTTCTTTAGTCATTTTTCTCATGCCTTGCCTGCGAAGGATTCAAAGCTCATTTTTCTAAAATGTTGACCCTTAAGGATAAGGGGAAAGAGTCAAAGGTAATGGCCAGGGTTCACAGACTCAAATGAAACAAGGCTTCAGAAGTTTAAACCCCAAAGCCTCGGGCTCCAAAAAGAAACCCCTGGTTGTCCCTTACCAAAAAGTGACAAAAGTGGGGAGGGAGCAGGAGGGAGATTGAAAAGGAGATTCAGAATTGGGGCTATTTTTCAGTGCTTCAGAAGGTTTCAGAGGTAATTTTTAAAATATATTTGAGTGGAGAGGGAAAAAAGACTTCCTCTACGGGCATGTTCTTTGGTTCTGTGTCTCCTGAGAGCTGAGGGCAGGTATTCACTGGGGTCCCTAGGCTGAAATTCCACTTCTCTAAAGTATCTTCCAAGCCTTGGTCTTTTGTATTAGACCCTAGGGACAGCTCTTTGTTCCTCCTTGGGGTGAGCCTGGCTCTCAGACTTGCACATGGCAATACTTGAATATCGCCACGTCGGGATATTAAAGATGGATATTCCTGCATTATTTGCATCATTGTTTCTATGACAAAAAGCACAGAGTTCATACATAGTCAAGACGTCTTTTTTCTGATGCCCTCACGTTGAGAAGCTGAAAAGGTATTTTACTGAAGTTCGGCTAAATTACAGAATCAGGTTCATCCAGAGGACAAATTTTCTATTCGATTAGCTGTATTTCAGCCGGGAGGACTGACCTCTAAACCCTTAACCTTTTGGACTCTAACTACCCTTCTCTTCTTTTTTCCCTCCTCTAACATGAAGAGCAGTCTTTGGATGTAGCATTTGAAAAGAGCTGCTATCTTTAGGCAAGTTGGAAAGTTGCTCAGATTCTTCCCTAAAACCCAAACTTGTTAATACATCGAAACTTCTCCTTGTGTGTGGGGAGGTATATATTTCACAATGTCCAATTATATATGCATTATAAAAATTATTATATAGATTTCTTCCCTTCCTAGAAGTTCAGGTTACTCATCCCAGCTTCAGACCAAATGCCAAACTACTTAACTGCCTTCACTTCTGCCCTAGAAGAAAGCCAAGAGGTATATTTGATGAAGAAAACCCAAGTTCCTTCTTAAAAATAGCTCCACTACTTTGGAAAGTAATTTTATCAGAGAAAAAAATTCTTTGTTTATAAGTCTCAGTTCTCCTTCTCGGCTTCTAGAGATTCCCTTTTGAAATGTTAATGGTGCCTGCAAGGCCCAGAGGGCAGCCCCCAACCCTGAGGTCCCAATCAGACCCTCTCGTCCATTTGGGCCCACAGGAGTGGGGCGGGCAAGAAGCAGGGCCCCCCAGCCGGCCAGGGCAGGGAAGGAAATGAGTTTCCTTTTGGGAACGTGTTCTGGAGACCTAGGTGTAGAAATGCTCAGTGCCCATTTGCTTTTATTTGTTTCCAGTTTGTTCCCCCAACTATGAGCCAGAAGTGTTTGTTTTGAGGGTTTTTAAAAATGGTATGTTGGGATAGTAACTGGGGGGAGTGAAGTGTTTGCTGAGGACACTGCTTCTCAGATTCCCATCTCACTTTGTCCATTGCAGCCTTTTGTTGGGAGATGACATTGTCAGTCAGCCCCATGGTGTCTGTTCACACAAGATGCTTTCTTAATAGAACTGATCAATGTTCTGCTGCCACTGATTAAAGTATTATTTATACTAATTGTTGCCTGTAGTTTTGATGTAATTCATTGATCTATATTTGAAATAATAAAAGGTGTAGCGAAATCTCCCTTCTATTTGGTGCCTCCACAGAAGCATTCTTCATTAGGTCTTCTAAAAGCTAACATCCAGTATAAACAGTGTATTTTATTATTTTCTATAATATCCCTGATGTGTGAGGGTTAAACTGTGTAAGGCATAGAAATTCTACCATTTTCTCCCTCCCCCATACCTACATACTCCCAATTTGGCTGTTAAATTTTGTGTGCATTGGAAAGCCAGAGGCTGGATTCAGGCTGGGGTGGGGGCGGGGTGGGCATTATTTTTTTTTTTTTTAAGGAAAATAAGTAACTTCCTGGGCTAAAAAGAGGCTCCAGTTTGGCTCGGTGCAGGCCCAGGTCAGCCCCAGACCCCCTCGATCTGTGACATGGTGAGTGAGAGATCTCCTGGCTCCCCAACTCTAAGAGTGTCTGGTGCTGGGCTCTGGGCCAACCTGAGGCTGGCCGTGGCTGCTTGGATCTTACCCTTCTGGTCTCCAGTCTTGGGCTCCTTCTACTTCTGTGCTGTTCAGCCCCACTGGGGCCTCCAGCAGCTGCCCCTCCTCCCCCGAGCGCCCCTTCGGCCCTCCAGACGACAATAAACACTCCCCACTATAAAGAGTGGCGCGCGCTATTTTTTTCACGAGGGCTTTTCACGTCTTGGCCTTGCCTTGAAGAGGGGGCCAAGACAGGCGTCCCAAAATAGATGGGGGTGGGGAGCTTACTCTCGACAAGAAATGAGCAGAATGCAAAAAATCAGACGTGTGTCCTTAATATATGTAAGGGCTTGCCTCAGACGCGTGGACATGTGTATTTATAAGTGCGCAGACAGAAGTTTAAATATTCAGACACATTTTATGATTGTCCTCTGCCCGTCTTCTGGCTAATGGCTCCTCCTGTGCCCACCAATACATCAATACGGTCGTGTGTATTGAATCGCGGGCAGGAATGAGGAGGAAGCGAGTGCTCAGCCTAGCCGGTCGGAGTACAGGACCGTAAATCGGGGACCCTAGGCAGTCAGCGCTTCCCGCGCGCCCGCCATGTTGGGGAGCCCTCCCTGCCCCCCGCGCCGGGCTGGGTGGCCGGGGCTCGCCGGCAGCCGGGGGAGGGCCTTTCATAACCCGGAGAATTTTCAAAGTGCGAGGAAGATGATAAGAATAGATTTCTACAAGTCCCGACCACGTGATTGGCGAAATAATTAATTCAGCACGTCCCTTAAGAAACACGGAGTCGTCATTAATCTGCCACGCAAAGGGCTCTCTCCTACTTGTGCAGGGATCCCAAGAATATCACCCACCGAGGGGGGCTGCGCGGCGCCCCCAGCCCTCCACCCTCGGCCCCCGGTGGCGGCGGCGGCCGCGGCGGGCGCGGGAGTGCAGCCGGCAGGTAAATATTTTGTCGACTTTTATTTCTTCGGATTTAAATCCTTAATGAACTTAGCTGTCAGGGCCGCTGACAAATAGTTCCCTTTGCTTCCTGATTTGGAAGCGTGCGCCGTCAAGAAGTTGTTAGTGGCTTGGATGGTGACCTTTGGTTCAGCAAAGCTTTGCACTTATGAAAAATTACTGAGAGCGGCCGAGTGTGTGTGTGTGTGTGAGACAGAGAGAGAGAGAGTGTGTGTGTGTGTGAGGGTGTGCGGGGGGCGAGGGGCGAGGGTGCGCGCGGGCTGCTCAGAGGCGACAGGAGTAGTAAAAACCCGCCCGGCTGGGGGACGCGCCTGGCGCACGCGGGCCGAGGTTGCCCGGTCGCCTGTGTCTACCGGGAACAATGGTCGCTGTCACGGCATCTGCCGCCTATTCTTAAACCGGTGAGAAAAGGCCCCGGCCCTCTTTTCAAGCAAGGGTCGTAAATTTTTCTTTGCGTCATAATGGAAGGCTATAAAATCGAGTTGAAATTTTACCCCAGGCAGATTTTAACCAACAGATAATGATTTCCGAGTTGCTTCTCCCACTCCCCTCCCTCTCACCCCAGCTCTACTGCTTCTGTCACCCCAGCAAGGAGTCTGTCCCTCTTCCCCCTCGATTTTCGTATCTTTAATTTGGGGAAAAGATCTAAAATAAAGACACGGAAATTCTCTGCCACCCAAGGAGTGGGAGACCCTGGGGTGAAGGGAAGCCTCGGGGGAAGGGAAACGGGCGTGTAGAGTCGGGGAGAGACCAGGGATGAGATGCTGGAGACGTCTCTCCCGCTGGCTCGTTTCAGCCTTTTTTCTCGAACTCGCGAGAAGCTAGCTGTCAGGTCCCACGAACCACCCTGCTCCCACCCCACCCCACCCCAGCTTGCCGGAGGTCCATGCTGGGGGCAGCAGCGGCCATTCTCCTCCTCCAGCTGGTCGCTCCGGCCCGATGCCTCCTTCCCTCTAGTTGGCTTTGAGGATGATATCAGGCGAGCTGGGGGCTGGCTGCGTGTGGTGGTTGTTTTGGGATTGTGTGTGTTTTGATTTCTTTTTTGGCGTGTGTATATTTCCCCCATCAGGACAGAGACAAAGTTTCCTCCGTTATGAATTATACATTCAAACAATAACACATTAATTCAATTATTCAAAGATGACAAATGTTTATGTGCTTTGCAAGTGACTTTGGCGCAGATTCTGGGCACTTTCTCTGAGCTGCTTGCATTTTTTCTCAATGAGAATTGGTTGTCACCCTCCCAACCTCACCCCCACCCACCCCACCCCACCCCACCTCACCTCACCCCACCTGGACATACCTTGGTAGCTCCAGAAAGGAACCCACAAAAAACCTCCCCAGCCCGGCTGCCAGCCCCAGCAGCCAACAGCCTCCCAAGGCCCGGCTTGGCGGGCACCGGCCCGGGCTATTTTATCAGTGTGACAATTGCCCGCGTTGGTGTGATAAATCATCGTAAGTAATTCCTGAAAGGGTGCGAGGCTGTTGGGGGCCGGGCGAGGACTGTAAATCTTTCCGGTTTATTGCTCTATGAACATATGCTCCGATTGAAGAAGGCTTAGATCCTTTCCTGGAGACAAATTCCCGCAAAGGGGCCCCCCTCTTTGGCTGGAGATTAACACTTGCTGCGGGCCGGCTGCACGGCCCCTGGCGGGAGGCTTGGGGGCGGGGTCCTCCGGGTGAGGGTGGACGGGGGTGGGGGGGGCACCCACTGTCCGGCTCCAAGAGGCGCCCTGAGTGGGCCTCTAGCTAGGGCCAGCCAGGTGAACAGAGGAGGGGCTCGCTGACAGGTCTGGGGGCTCGAGCCTGTGACCTCTTCTCCGGGACTTTCCTGTGCTTCTGGAGTGGGAATGCGGAGGATCTTACCCCCTTCTCCCCGCTCTTCTGCGGCGGCCCTGCCCATGCGCCTACCCCTGTCCGAGACCTCGCAAGTGGCAACAGGGCATCTGCTCCGTGCCCGTGCCCGATGCCGCTGAGAAGCAGAGCTGGCTGTGAAAGCCGGACTTCGGGGATGGAGTGGACACCCCCACATGGTGCGGGATTCCCAGTGCGAGTTGAGCTGGGGTAGGGCGGTGGGGGCTCACTGCAAGCCGGGGAGCTGGAGGCTGGCTGCTCGCCCTGGCCAGGAGCTTTTTTTTTTTTTTTTTTGGCCAGGAGTTTTTAAGCTCTTCTTTCCCACATGCAGAGTTGTTACCCTTGTTACCGTAAATTACACCCGACCACTCGGAGTGTGCTGGAAATCTATCCTGGTTTACTATTTATAAAATAGAAGCTCCTTCTTCTCCCAGCTAAGCCCAGCCGGGACCGATCCCGCATCTCCCTTCGCGTTCTTGGAGACGTCGCAGGAAGCGGGAAGCCGCGGCCTTCTGTCACTGGGCCTGTGGGATTCATGGGCCCTGCCCAGACCCAGAGGCTCACAGGTCGCGGCAAATAGCGGCTCCACGCCTCCGCGGCTCCAGGCCCGGCGGGACCCGGGTGAAGTTCGCCAGATGCAGAGAAGGGAGAACGCCCCCGTCTCGGTCGTTGCTTATGCGCTTTTTCTGGCTCTGAAAGTGTAGGCTCATCGGCTGTGTCCGCGGAACGAGCCAAAGTCCCAGACTATGGTGGTGGTGAAGAGGGACGTTCCTCGGGGTCTGTGAGCTGGAGGCTCTCAACCTTAGGACGGGAGCCTGCGCTGTGCCACAACGTAATTGCCTCCCAGGGGAGGGGAAGAGCGGCGCCTTGCCCGGGTGTTTGAGGATGCGGGACCTTGTACCGGGCGCGGCTGGGGAGCTTGGGGAACCTGGGCCTCTGGTGCTCCGCAGCTGCCTCCGGAAAGGCCTGTAAGAAACGCAGCTTCTAAAATTTCCAGTCCCCGGGCCAGCCTGGTGGAAGGCTGAGCCAAGGTCAGAGGTCGTGGGGGGAGAGACGCTCAGCGCCCCCCATCCCACTGCCAGCGGCCAGGCTGGAGCTAGGTCATTCACAGGCCTCGGGATGGGGGCTTTCCTTCTGCCCCAAACCCACCCTGGTCTGCCCAGGGGAAGGGACCGAGATCCCACGCCTCCTGCCCCTCCTCCCAGCCCCCAGGCCTGGCTGCGCTCCGGGGCTGGATGGCGTGAAAGTTTCAGCCTCAATCAGTACAATCTTCCCTCGGGGTCACGTGAACAAATATGCTCGCATTTGAAGGCAGCGTCTGTATTTCCCGACTATGAGGGGGTTTCCGGGGCTCTCTTCAAATCCAGAAAGGGCCACATTCCTAAAGGAAAACAAACCCCGAGCTCTGGGGGTCCTGGGAGGGCTGGGCAGGAACCCAGAAGTGGGTGGGGGCGCGGGTGGCCGCCGCTCTGGGCCTGGGAGCGGACAGGCAGGCGGTAGACCGGCGGGCGTGCAGCGCAGGCAAAGCCAGCTCGGGGACTGCGAATTCGTTCCTCCTACGTTTATTGGTAGTTGAACCTCAGCCTGGTTCCGTTCTACCGGGAATTCCGTGTGCTCTGGTATATGGCCGCATCTTGGAGCGCGCAGGACCAGGGTTGGGACAGCGTTGTCTGCAGACAAAGGGGGAAGGCTAGCTCTGCCCCCCACTGGCGCCCACTCTGAGGCCGAGGACACCAGGTTTATGATAAATTGGGATCCAGGTAAGCAATTGCATGACAAAATAGAAATCTTTGGGCACAGGGCTGCTTGCTGCCCTGAATGGGATACTAAATATGATTTATTTTGTGTAATCTGTGATCTTGATTATTGCCAATTGGTGAGGCAGCCCGCGTAGACCTAGATACACTTCTACATATACATCCAGGATGGTGATTAATCCTAAGGAGATTCGCTTTGTGGGGATGTTCCCCGCCTACCCAAAGGTTAGGGAGACATACTACCTTGCCAGGTTGGGAGGGTGGCCGGTGGCATAATGGCGGGAGGTCGCAGTTTGAGGAGGGGGCTGGAGAGGGGACTGGGCGCTGGAGGAAGTATTTGTGGGGTAAATGTGCAGTTATGAGAATGGGTGGAAAATGGAATGAATAAAAAGAAACTTTTTTAAAAAAAACACTGTCACTTCCAAAGTAAGATGGAGCATCATATTAATTCCGTGTCTTGAGCTGCCTAGCTGGGCGCAGGCAGGTTGATTTATACGTATTTAAAATAAACTCTGTGAACAGCCAGCTCCCTGCATTGTTCTGGGAGCTAGCTCCACGTACTCACGCTTTTTATCCTCTTACTGTTGGCTTAATTTTTTTTTCCTCTGTGAGGTTAACATGCTATTTAAGCTTCTCCCTCAAATTCAAGAGAACCCCCAAGTTACCCAAAAGAATTTGGGGGGCACCTCCATAGTCCTCCTCACTAACCTGGTTTTTGACTGCAATAGTGGCAGAGAAAAGGTTTAGGGCTTCTGGGTCCTTCTTAAAGAAACTGAAATGACAGCTAAATAATATTTTGGTTCCTGCATCCCATCCATCATTTTGTGTATTGTGTCCTGGATGTGGGAGCACAGGACAGTTCATCATGGGTCTTTCCCCAGGACCAAAGCCTGAGAAAGCGGCCCCGTGAGTGAGTGGCTCCTAGCTCCTGGAAAACTGCTATAGGGCTAGGCCAGACTGGGCCTCTGTGGGAAAGGGACCCAGAAAGCAAGGAGCACTCCCTTAACCTTAGTTGGGACAGGTCTCAGCCAGAGAGGGACAGACTCCCAGGGTCCTGGCCATCAAAGGAGAGCAGTAAACTTGTTTGGTCAATCGCTGATGCTTCGCTCCATCAGAAGTTAAAGTCACTGGACATTTTTCTTCTCTTGCTGCCTTGGAGCTGCACGCCTGCCAGCTTAGTCAGCTGAATCCAATTACTGCGAACAGCATTTCATTTGGCCCCGTGGAGCAGTCAGTTATAACTTCCCCGAAAATTTCAATAATCTGCACCAAGGCTCCCTATCCGAAAGGCTTTTCCCCTTTTCCCCGGGTACTGGTAGGGGATGGGATGCCTGGCTAGGTCTGCCGGACCCGCTCTTCCTCGACAGTTCTGAGACGGGGTTCCTTCCTGCTCCCCGTTTCTGGCTGTGAAAGGGGTACTTGAGCTGGTGGCTCAGAGCCAGCCAGATAAAGCCTGCAGAAGGCTGGGCAAGCAGAAGGCTGAAGTTAGTTGGACCCGTGCTGGATGGTGGGTGGGCTGGGGAAAGAGCCTTTGAGAAGACGGTGGGGGCTCTGGGCAGCCCAAATTTGGCCACCTTGGGGTCCTCTTTGCTTTCCCCTTCCCAAGGTGCACCCAGAGCACACCGCACATCCCAAGAACGCCCGGGAGTAACTTACCCTGTTCCTCCGGGGCTGGGAAAACAAAATCTAGCTACAGGCATGGGGGAATCACGGCACTGGGCGGCCTCACAATTTAGATCTTCTGAGGGGAAGTGCATAATCCTGAAGAACGTTTTCCCCCCAAAATAAGAAATAACTAAGGGGTGAAAGTTGTCCACCCACGTGAATGCATCATATGAAGTGGCTTCAGGACCCGCCGATCCGGTCCGAGGGCTTGAGTATATCGTGTTTCCACCGCTCAGCCCTCCGGGCCGGCTCCGTGGAATGGGCCCTCTGGGTCTGAGACTGGTTGGGGAGCTGAAGCCTGGGCGCGGTGTTAGGAGCCCTACCAGTCCGGGATCTCTCCGAGGCGCTTCCGTTGGGTGTTCATTAAGGGGTGAGTTATTGCTGTGCGAGCCAAAGGTCACTTCAAAGGCTTATGGCTGTGCGGTCTGGTCTTTAGAAGGGCCCTGAACGCTTTGTGTGGGGCTTTCCCCAGCACAGTTTAGTGTTTGCAAACTACTGAGTCGACAAATTGCACAGGGCAGATACAAGAGGAGGGGACTGTGTCTCTCCTTTCACCTGATCAGGGCGGGCACCCGCTGAGCGCAGGCAGTGGTAGGCAGCTTGGTCTGTTTTGGGGTGGGGTGGAAGGGGTGTTTGCTTCTTTGCCAGTTTGCAGCTGGTTTGATCCCCCGACCCAGTTGTGGGCAGCCCAGGCCAGGAATGTGGTGGGTACTGACTGGAATACAATAAACTTAGGGAAATCGTGGTAGATACAATGTACAAACCAAGAAGTAACACCCAGCTCCCTCTTCTCTGTGGCTTCATGTGGGAGCCTTGACTAGGACCCATCCGGCCCATCTACACATTTGCCCTCCTTCTCTGGTGCCCTGAGCTGTAGCCTCCCTCTGTCCCAATCCTGCAGCCCCTCCCTTTTGCTCCTTAGAGGGTGGGCTTGGCCTGGGGGATTGGGGAACATGGGGCTTTTAGGGCTTGGTTGGAATAGGAGGAGAGGGAATGGCTTCCCTGTGCCTCTGACCCACTTGGCTCACTCTCTGCGCAAGGTCTGGTCCTTCCCCACTGCTCTGCCTCCCCTTTCTCACATCCAGTCAAGGATTGTGGTGTTAAAAGCCACCTGCTCCCCAGGAGCCAACCAAGTCTCCTTTCTGCCAGTGAGAAGGTGCCTGGAGTGGCTGCAGACACCATATAAAATAGTGACATTGATTATGACACCCTTAAAGGGAGTAATGTCTCTCCGCATATGTTGGTAAGAAAGAACTAGCCGCTGCTGAGAGTTTTCCATTTTGTTCCAGATCATCTCAACAGAATATCAAAAGGAACTCGAAGAGCCTACAAAGAGTTAGAGACAAAATTTTGAGAACACACACACACACAAATTGTGGTGAGTGGTGTGATTTTTAAAAGTAATTTCCACTACATTTCCATTTGTCCTGCAACTCAAATTAGCCATCTCAGGATTCATACATCAAAACATAAAACAAAGGGCGGCTTTGAAGTGGATCACCTCAGTGTGAACTGCCGCCGGTTACATGATAACCGATCATCGGTCTTCAAATTTATGGTGCCTTAATAGGGTGAGCCCAGTGCCTTAAATGCAGGGTGTATTACATTGAGTTATCTGGGCTAAATAAGAGTGATTTAGAAGGCGCGTCCAGGTCTTCCCATAAGGCAGAAGAGCTCAGGCTGAGAGATCGGGAGAACGTGGGCAGAAAGCTGCTCCAGCTCTACGGTAAATAGAGCCCCTTCTTAGCAAATCGGAAAAATAGTCGTTTCCAATCCCAAAGTAGTAAAGCCAGCAGGGAAGGAAGAATCGATGCCCGGTTCCAGTGAATTAATGGGGATGCCCAGCAAGATTGGTGTCTGCCAAAAAGAGATCTGTGGGTTTCCAAGGCCCTGATTCAGGTAAAGCAGAGAAGCCCAGACCAGTTCGAACCTCAGAGGAAATAATAATAATAAAATGAAAGGAATAGAAGCAACCTGCACCCCAACGCCTACCCCTTCTCTTTCAAGTTGCACAGACTAATCCGACCCGTCCTTGATTTTACCACGATCGCAGCTCTAGTCACCACCGGGCGACTGCAGCCGCCTCCCTCCCCAGCCCCCTCAGCCTTTGCGCGGCCACTGAGGGCGGCGGGGGAACGCGCGCGGGGCCGGCCTCCGTGCGTCCGGCGAGCCTCCGGCCTGGCCTCCAAGGCTGTGGCGGGCGGCAGGTCTCCAGTCCCTGGCCAGGCTGCGCCCATCGCGTCCCGCGTCCGGCCGCCGAACAGAGCTGCTCCAGGAGGCCCGCAGAGGCCACTTTATATACTCCCCTTACTCCCCGGGCGCGGGGCCGGGAAAACTGCGGAGCAGGGAATTCTTTTGCTGCGCCTCCTCCTACGCAGAGACTGTTTTCCACTTCTGAAAAGTGCCGGGCCTTGGGAAGTGTTTTTCTTTTCATTCCTTACTGAAGCGTTTACTGCAGCCGTGCTCGCAGTCATAAATTTTGCTACAAACCACAATGACAGGTGCATTGATATGCACCGTGAGAGCTCCAGCTGCTTAATAACTCCGTCCCCCAGCTGCTTTGAGCGCCTTTTATTTATTCGGTATCATATTTAGATATTGATCCCGGGCAGAATTAAGTGCAGTGAGCAAGTATCAGGGTTCGGCTGATTCGGAGGCGCAGAGGGTGCTGCGGGGATCCGGCGGTGGTGGCTCCAAGGAGGCCGCCTCCCTTTCGGCTGAGGACCGTTTGGTCCTGCATTCCCGGCCGGCGGTTGGGCCTCCGAGCTGAACTGGGCAACTTCCCGGGACCACCAGAAAAGAGCCAGCTAGATCCCATTTGGCGCGCCTGCCCTAGGAGGAGCCGAGGATGGCGCCGGCGGGGTTCTGGGGTGCCTGCCTTGGCCGGTGTTCTGGGCCAGGGGTGGGAGCAGGATTTGGGGGTGGAGGAGAGGAAAGGGCAGCTGAGGACTTCGAAGACCACCCCTCCCCCCAGGCGGCTTAGTCTTCACCCCAAGGCATTTGGGTCCCGGGGCCCAAATGAGCAGAGGTACCAAAGGGCGAGAAAAGAAAGCCCTAAAGGAGGTGGGGGGGGGCTCCAAAAGATGAGCCACTGAACAGTTGACCATTGTCCAAGTGATTTATGACCCGTTCCTGCTTCTTAGGTTCAAGCAGAGTTCACAAGGAGCAGCGATTTCTGGAAAGAAATAAGCTGCGGCTTCTTTTTAAACCAGTTTTGTAACAATATTCTCAGGTTCTGTTTTAGGAAAGGTGATTTCTTTGGAGCTTTACATTTTGGGGTGATGGAAGAGGCTACAAAGTCCTTCTCAGTGAGGAGAGAGCTATTGCCCTTGCTTCTGGGGAAATGGATATTTGGGTGCGGGATCATCAGGGAGTGACCCTTGAAATTCCTTAAGACAATGAAAACAGAAGAGGGAGAACAGACTCTAAGCTTACTCATGGAGCTGCCCAGTATTAGCACTTTTGAGGTCTGTACACAGACCTTTGTCTGGGAATATGCCATAGGAACAAATATATATGTAAAGCCATCTGTTTCAAAGACTTGGTCAGTTACTAAAGAGGCTATTTTACTGTGACTAGTCTACCTATCAAGATAAACTTGGTCACCCTGGGAGGCAAGAGAGGGGATGTTTTGCTTCCAATGCTGTAGATGGAATGACAAGCAGCATCAAGTTCTGGTGGTCTGAGTGTCAAAAGTGACCATTTTGACCTCCAAAGAGCCCAAGGTTTAAGGCTGGAAGCAGGATCCTAGAAAAATCCTAAGATCTAACCAAAGTCAGAGTAGTTTTTTGGCCTGGGGGCAAACACATATAAATATTAGTCACAGAATGAGGATGTAGCTTTCCATTTAATATTCAGTAGCTTTAATAGTCAGATAATGATACAGAAATGAATGAAAGAAAGATTAAGACCAGCTTTGTTTGGTAGATATCCTAACTGCATACGTTTAAGAACAATAATAGAAACTACTCCTAAAACATTACATCTGACTGTTCTTTCATTAAGAAGCACTTCTCTTATCAAGATTAATGGCATGCTCACTTATATTTTAAAACAAAATGAGCAACTATTCTACCAAATAAAGGCTAATGTGAAGAATTTAAGAAATTGAGTTAGGTTGTTTGGTGAAAATGGAAGGGAAATGAGTGAATGGAGTTGTAGTACTAATGGTCAAATCTGTTAGGCCACATAAGTTGTCTAGATAATGTGGTCTGTCATGATGACCATGATGGAAACCAGGGAGTTTTGGGGAAGGAGAGTTGACTGAAAGGTGAGATTAAGAATTCAGATCTAGGAGCTGACCAATGAGTTTTCTTTATCAAGCAGATGAAAGTGGTTGAATAGTGCTGGTTAAACTTTAACTCATTAGGGGCTTTCAGAAGGTAGGTGAGAAGGTAAACCCCCCATCAAGAGTCAAAGGACACAAAAAGGGTAGAATTTTTCTTAGTTTTTTTTTTATTATTATTATTCTAATTCTATGTCCATTCATTATGCCATAAGAGGTCTCTCATTGGTTGTAGGTTGGAGGTGGAGTGGAATGGCTGATCAAGAGCAGAGGTCAATAGTAGTATCTATTCATACAATGGATGCAGGATTAAAATTATAAAGTTAGAACATAAAGCATTTTTTATTCACCCATGCTGTATGCATTCAAATTCTAAATCTCTTATTTCCAATGATATCTATTTAAAAGTAGTGGACTACAAAGTAAAGCACCTAGAAAAATGTAGAAGAGAAGAAACTTCTTTAGCCTCAAAATAACTCTGGGAGTCTTTAAGTCTTCTTCTTGGGTTTTATCTCCTAGTAGATTTCACAGTGCTGACCCATGTGCTAACTGGCCAACTCTGACCCATTCACCGGAGAGTGGACTATCTGGTTCTCTGTGGAAGATGCTGTGATTTTGAAACCAGGTGGGGGAGATACTTTTTTTTTTTTAGACTGCCAGCTGTTCTGAGGGTTAACAGACTTTTCTTTTGCCCATCACATCCCTGGGATGACCTATGATTAACTGATTGATCCATTCATTCATTCACTCATTCAACATGCATTTACTGCACTTAACTGCATGTGGTGCATTGGGCTGGATGTTAGGAATATGTAGGTGAATAAGACACAGTGCCTACCTGCAGAAAGCTCAAAGTCTAGTGAGAAACTCAGTCATTAAAATGTATAGGCCATAAGTGCTTTTCTATGCAGTTTCAAAGGCTAAACTGACAATCTTGGAGAAAGAAAATTGTATCTGGGAAAAAAAAATTAACCCCTTCCCTTGGGTGAAGGGGAGTCTTTTCTTGTGGTTTATGAGAAATTCCTTCTGACACTTCCAAGGGTTCAAATAAATTGAACTTCATAAAAATCCCAGATCCTCCTACTATGAAGTGGGTGGGAAGCAGAGAGCCTGGGCTAGTCCTTCTGTATTGATTGGTCTTGCCAATGACAGTCCCTCTGGGACCTCTCACTTTTCTTCTTTGCAGGTTATCTGGAGCCTGGGGCTGCCCCAGCTCTCTCAGGATTTGGCAGACATTGGAGGTGGTGGTGAAGGAGACAGTGGTGGTCAATGTTATTTGAGCAGGGTCAGCAGGCCCCGGAGGTTCCTGAGTACACGATGCAGAAGGCTGCTTACTATGAGAACCCAGGACTCTTCGGAGGCTATGGCTACAGCAAAGCTGCTGACACTTACGGCTATAGTGCCCCTCATCAGCCTTATCCACCCCCTGCTGCTGCCAACTCCATGGACACTGATTACCCAGGCTCTGCCTGCTCCATCCAGAGCTCTGCGCCTCTCCGAGCCCCAGCCCATAAGGCGGCTGAACTCAATGGAAGCTGCATGAGGCCTGGCACTGGGAACAGCCAAGGTGGGGGTGGTGGCAGCCAGCCTCCAGGTCTGAACTCAGAGCAGCAGCCACCACAGCCCCCTCCACCGCCACCGCCACCAGCCCTGCCCCCATCCTCTCCCACCAACCCTGGAGGTGGAGTACCTGCCAAGAAGGCCAAAGGTGGGCCCAATGCTTCTGGCTCCTCAGCCACCATCAGCAAGCAGATCTTTCCCTGGATGAAAGAGTCCCGCCAGAACTCCAAGCAGAAGAACAGCTGTGCCACTGCAGGTAGCCCTCTGAGGGGCCTCATCTCTGGGCCTTCCCCCAGATTGACCCCAAGAAGCTAGCTCACCTAGGAATTAAGAGACTCAGGGCTGGACGTACAACTTTGGAGGCCATATGTGTAAACTCGCAATGCAGAAATTGTGGGGGTTTTTTTGGCCATACTGCATGGCTTTGAGGGATCTCAGTGCTCTGACTGGGGGCTGCAGGGATTGAACCCAGGCCATGGCAGTGAAAGTGCTGAATCCTAACCACTGGACCACCAGGGAGCTCCCTGTTCTTTCTTTTTAGTGTCTCTGGTTGTGGTCATATCCTTACAATGACAGGGTGCTGATGTCCACTCCAGGCTGCTGGCACCGCTGCTGGACATGTCTCATAGTTATTCATAGACAGCTCTTCCTTATACTGCCCTAATATCTGGACTGCTGGTCATAACTCAACTCCTTCCAGCCAATAGATCTTCAAAACTTGAAGATAGGTACTATGATCCCCAAGCCCAGGGGGTGATATAGCCCGTATCACATGAATCCCACTTCCTTAAATTAATAAGAACTAAAAGGCTATTGAACACTATGTTAAGAATCATGTTAAGTGCTTTATAAGCACTAATTTTCCAAAGAACGCTTTGAGGTAGGTATTAATAAGACATCCATTTTAACAGATAAGGAAAATGTTAGAGATGATAAGTCACTTGCCCAAGATAACTAAACTACCAAATGGCACACCTGGGGAATTCCCGGGTGGTTCAGTGATTAAAGACTGTGCACTTTGACTGCTGAAGGGCACAGGTTCAATCCCTGGCTGGGGAACTAAGATCCTGCAAGCTGAAAGGCACGGCCAACCCTTTCCTGCCCCAACAAAACAAAATAACATGTACAAAAAACAAAACCTCAAATGGCATATCTCAGGCCACTCCCACTCAATTCTCCCCCTCCCCAGGAAATCCCTAATGTGGAGGCTCATATCCTAGGGAAAGAGGCTGTACTCTGAAACAGGAGCAGCCTTGGGTTTTTTCCCTGGAAAGGGAGACTCTGGTGTTGAGAAAAATTTCCCTAGGTCCGTTTAGTCTGTGTGGAAGAAGAAGGGCAGGATCAGCAGCTCTGAGACCTTCTGCCACTCTCTGCTCAGCTTGCTTGATGCCTGAACTTTTCTGGCCTTGTGTTCTCTGATGCACTTTTTATCTTCAGGTAGATGAACTTGCTCCCAGGTCCAGGGCTAGCTTGAGGTGTAGTTAGCTGGGGATGTACTTAGTTTGTTATCAGATCTCTGGTTTGCCTGTTGCTCTTTGGGGCTGCTGCTCCTAGGGGGAAAGAGTCTTTAAGTCTTGTAAGCTCCTTCTCCTGCCCCTCCTTCCCAGCTGCAGGCCTAGGCCCTCCCTCCCAGGAGAAATCCATTTGTCTTCCTAGGGAGGGAGTGGACAAGCTGCTGAGAGGTGGCAGGGGTGGTGGAAACCACTGCTGAAGCTGCTGCTCCCAGCACTGTAATACTCAAAATATGCCCAGCCTGGCCTTGAATGCCCTAAAAATCTGGGGCCATATTTTCATGGTATGTCACCTCCCTGCATTTGAGTACTGGGCACATGGGTGCAATTGAGCTGGAGTGAGCTGCCAAGATTGCCACCCTCATTCCATGCTTGGGGTGCTTTGCCCAGGAGCCAGCCTCTGAGCAAGGTAGTTTGAGGCTGCCTCCAACATTCCCCCCACCTACCTTCCCAGCAGCAGTGGCTGGAAGGAGTGTTCAAAGTGAAGTCTGGCCCTTCTTTGACAGGGTGGGAAGCCTTACCAGCTGCTACTAGTCTCTCATTAAACTCCTCCTCAGCCTTGGGAACGGGATGATGGACTAGGCTGAAGGGGAAGGGGTGGGCTGAATGAGTTGGACTTCAGAAGGCAGATGGGAGTTTCAGGTGCCACTGATAGGTAGGCCTGGGGCCTTTGAGTTCTGGGAATCTCTTGGAATCTCACCGCTCTAACGCCCCTCCCTCGCTCCAGCCAGGATTAAAATGGGGCGGGGGGAGGAAGAGGAAGGAGTCAGGGAAGCACCCCTCTACGGCCCAGGGTGTCCCCACATCTCCTGCTCAGCGACCTCTCTCTCTCCCTCCTGGCCCAGGAGAGAGCTGCGAGGACAAGAGCCCGCCGGGCCCAGCGTCCAAGAGGGTGCGCACGGCGTACACAAGTGCACAGCTGGTGGAGCTGGAAAAGGAATTCCACTTCAACCGCTACTTGTGCCGGCCACGCCGCGTGGAGATGGCCAACCTGCTGAACCTCACCGAGCGGCAGATCAAGATCTGGTTCCAGAACCGGCGCATGAAGTACAAGAAGGACCAGAAGGCCAAGGGCATCCTGCACTCGCCGGCGGGTCAGTCTCCGGAGCGCAGCCCGCCGCTCGGCGGCGCCGCGGGCCACGTGGCCTACTCAGGGCAGCTGCCACCCGTGCCCGGCCTGGCCTACGACGCGCCCTCGCCGCCCGCCTTCGCCAAATCTCAGCCCAACATGTACGGCTTGGCCGCCTACACGGCGCCGCTCAGCAGCTGCTTGCCTCAGCAGAAGCGCTACGCGGCGCCCGAGTTCGAGCCCCACCCCATGGCGAGCAACGGCGGCGGCTTCGCCAGCGCCAACCTGCAGGGCAGCCCGGTGTACGTGGGCGGCAACTTCGTCGACTCCATGGCGCCCGCGTCCGGCCCCGTCTTCAACCTGGGCCACCTCTCGCACCCGTCTTCGGCCAGCGTGGACTACAGTTGCGCCGCGCAGATTCCAGGCAACCACCACCACGGACCGTGTGACCCTCATCCCACCTACACAGATCTCTCGGCCCACCACTCGTCTCAGGGACGCCTGCCCGAGGCCCCCAAACTGACGCATCTGTAGCGGCCGCCACCGGCCCGAACTCGCGGCGCGATTACCTCTTTGGCTTTGGTGGCGGGGGTGGCGGGCGGGGCCCGCGGGGCAGCTCGGTGACCCCCCACTCACTCCCTCGCTCTGGCCCGGTCCGCTGCCTCCCGGTCTCTGGGTCAACAGCGGCCGAGGCGCAGGCGCCTGGGCCTTCTTTCCAGGCGCACCCTGTTTTGGGTGACTCGCCGTAAATCAGCCCTAAGGATTCTCCGCTGTTAAACCTCACAGTGCCACATACTGCGGACCGAGGGACTCTAATCTGGTAATGGTGTCCCGAAGGTAAGTCTGAGATCCATCGGCGGCGCGCCTCGCAGAGGGTCCGGGCCTAGCCCGCGTCTAGTTTAGTTGCGGAGACCTTAATTTATATGCTTCTTCCCGTCCCATAAGAATTGCATCGGACTCAACGATCTGTATTTATTATTTGAAGCGAGTCATTTCGTTTTCCTGATTATTTATCCTCGTCTTAATGTATTTATGTGTATATTCGTAGAGTTCTCCAGCCGAGTTTAGGAACGCGCTCCTAGGCCGCGGGGGGCCACATATCACCTCTTTAGTCCCCTTGGTCTGAACTAGTTGAGAGAGTAGTTTTGAACAGTTGTTAACCGTGGCTGGTGTTTGTAGTTGTAAAGGATTAAGACCGCAAATTGTCCTTCACGGGTAGAGTCAGGCGGCCCTATGGCGTGGCACGACACCCGTTATTCTTTTCCCAACAGCCACAGCCCTCGCCACAGTTTATTGATTTCAAATTGTCTGGTACTATTTGAACAAATATTTAGAATAAAAAATTTCTCAGTCGGAAGTGTATCTGTGTTAATCACGCACACTTGCAAGTAGATCACTCTGCCTTTTTCTTGTGCACAATCCCAGAGGAACCCCGCCCGGCGGGCCCCCCCCCCCCCCCATAGGCTAACCCTGTGAAACATTGTTTCCACTTACTTGGAATCCTGTACACAAATTGGTTCTGGGGAATACTTGATTACTTTCTAGCTATTGACTTCAGAGGGTGCGATATCTGAAGATGCAAACCTAGAAATGTTCTGGGTGGGATGATCTGGGTAGGGTGTTTCTCTGCTGCCTGTTTTACTGTTTCTACCGCCCTCTTTCTAGATACAGATCCACCTTTTTAGGTTGCACTTACATTGGGGAGGCCAGAGCTCACTTTTCTGCATTAAGTACTTAACAAAACTTTGAAAGAAAACTGACAATCAAAGAAAAGATACAAGAGAAGTCATAAGAAGAATTGAACAATGAAAAAGCTAAGATGCAGAAAAAGAAACGATCATTTGAAGCCATGCACCTAAGCTTTTTCTGTCGGAAATGCCCTCACAATTTTTTCCTTATAGAAATCAGTGGTTCATTTCTAAAGAAAACAAACGTTCCCCACGATGTAAAGTAATAAAAGTTTCATTAATGGAACATAATAAGTATAAACACTTTGTTTACTCCTGTTTCTTTGTACAAAATGGGCAAAATGTCTTCGAGGATTTATAACCGTTTTGTAAATATTAGCGTGGTTTTAACTGGGGCGGACTGCTTACACGGGCTTGTCTAGGAGGAGGCACTCGGAGAACGCCTTCAGATAAGGTTCGATTCTTTTGTATTTCAGCAAAGTCGGCCCACGCATCTCTATTTGGTTTGACAAATAATGCAACTCCTACTACATCCCCGGTGACATGAGGTGAAATTTCTATTGTGTGGAAATCATTTAACTTCTAATCTTCTGGTGGAACAACAATCGTTTCTATTTGGATGTTTGTGTTTCGCTAAATAATGATGGCTCAAAATAATATTTAGTTTCCTTGTTCCTTTGTGCTGTTTTTAAAATGGCATGTTAGTTTGGGGGCGGGAGGGAATTATCCTTTTTGCTAAATTTCACTTTATCTGAGCAGGTTTAAAGTATACATGTTGTAGAAGTGTATCAAAAGAATAAATGACTTCAACCGAAGGGATATTTTACCCACGTTCAAGGCTTAAAATTGTTTTTCTATGAAATTTGCATCCATAGGCAGAATTTCTAATTGTCTTGTAAGAAATTATTTTTAAAGCTATTAGGGAAATCAAAGGAGAGCTTGCTGCCTTGCAGGGATTACAACCTTTCTTAACTGGCTAAATATTAAATAGATGAATTGTCAGGCTGTTTAGATTCAGCCCGGTTTTCCCCTCATCTCCTCTTCCTACCATAAATAATAATAAAAATACATAATGCATCACGGCTTCAGGCGTTTTCCAGCGCGGTGTGTTACCGCAGGAGTATCTGCTGAGTCTGCGGGTGTCTGCAAGGCCCCAAGTGTCATCTGCGGCTTAGGGTTTCATGGATTAGATTTTAAACGGTGTCTGGCCCAGTTGACATCAGCCTCCTCGCACGCTCAGGCTCCAAAGAATCGCGGGCTTGGGAGCTCCCTCTCCAAGCAGCTGCAGCTGCCCCAAAGCACCCCCTCGCTAGCAGAGTGGGAGTCCTCTCCCACCTCTGGAGAAAGGTTCCCCGAGGCTTCCGGGAGCGACTCGGATGGATGCGTTCCAGCCTCTGGCGTGAGCGTCATGTGATGACCACACTCGGTCGTTCAGGGCGCGAGTGGGGGCGGCGGCCAGTCTGGGAAGGCCCTTCCCGCGCGGCCGACAGCCAGGGCGAGAGCGGAGGCCGCGCACAGCCATTTAAAACTGCATGAATTATAAACAAGCCGCCTTGGCCTTCGCCATAAATTCTGCTCTTTTTGAGCCTGCAATTAGTGTTAGGAAGCACCGGAGTCTAAACACAACCAAACACCCTCTGAAGGGCCCAAGTGCCCGAGGTTGCAAAGCTTTATTTATTTCTCATTGCCACCCCCTCCGCGGCCCGAGGTTTGCGACCACAGTCTCCTCCTCCCCCGTCACCGCCGGCGGTACGCAGCCGGCTGGGTTCCCGCTCCGCGAGGGAAGGTCACAATAGCTGCTCTATCGGCGGAGGCGCCCGCCTCCCCCCTCTCGGGTCTCGGGAAGGCAGAGAAAGGACGGTGGGGGAGGGGAGCTCGGGCCGGCAATGGCGCCCCAGGCCCAGGCAGCTCCTTCTCCCGCGGAGGACCTGCAGCGGGAAGAGGCACGTCTGCAGCGGAAGGACACCGCCACTCCAGACCGAGGCTTCTTCCCGGGAGCGGCGCGCGGGCTCCGTGGGGAGCTCACCACGGTCTCGAGGAGGCTGCTCGCTGGCCCCTAGCCGCCGCGCGCTGCTGGATCGAGGGCGCCCGCAGCAGCGGACCTTCCGGGAGCAGCGGCGCCATTGTGAGCGCGGCTTCCCACGGGCCCCGCGGCCGGGAAGCCGCACAAAGGCGGCAAGGCGTCCGACACCCGCAGGTGGGGAGGGGCCGGCCCAAGGGGAGGAAATGGCTCTTTGGCTCTGGTCGTGGCCGGCTCTGCCTTTTTTTCGCCCCCCTACTTAGACCCATTGGAGGGAGGTCTTATCAGGGAGGTTGTGGGCGATTCTCCTGGGACCTGAAGAAAGGGGTCAGGGCCCCAAGCCTAGGCCTATGGATGGGGGTGGAAGTCATTTGGGAGCCCCCTAGTCTGTCTTGCCAATCAAACCTGAATTAAAGCAGGGTTGAGATGAAGTGGCTGGAATGACCAGCTGCAGAATGAGAGCTGGGGGTGGGAAAAGATTTAGGGACAGGGAGAGCCTGCCCTGGCTACCAAGGAGAAACTCAGTACCCAGCCTGCACTGGAGTGAGAAAACCCTACTGAGTTAGCCAGGGGGATAGGGAAGTTGCAGAGGAAAGGTTGCAAGAAAGGGCGGTAACACACTCTACCTCCTGGCTTTCAGACCTCAGCCTTATCTAAGGACCTCACAGAGAAAAACCCTTCTCAGATGGAATCATTTGTTAACTATCCGTTTGTACCATTTCTTTGTACAGGCTTTCAAATAAGAGGGAGAGAATACAGAGCAAGTGCTTGCCCCTTGGTGCAACCTCAAGCCTAGTCCCTATCAGAGACACATCAGCCAAATTGGTTTCCCAGGCCCCAGAGGCTGCTAACCTTGCTGAAAAGCATTTTTTAAATTTGTATCTGTAAGGAGTATTTTAAACATGGTAATTAACCATACTAGTTACTCATCCCTCTCCCTCCCCCATTCTGTACCAGCCAACTGACCCTTGAGTGAAGTGGTCTTCTCAGCCAGCAGGCTTGAGCACCTAGGCTCCCCATCTGTTGAGGTTTTTCATTAAGGAGGGTGAAGAGGATGTGTGTGTGGGTGTATGTTTGAATAACAAAGGAGAAACCCAACATTCTAAAAAAGTGTTTCTCTACTTGACCTGGGGGAGCCAGAAGCCTGTTTACACTATGGATATTCAAGGACAACCCAGGCCTGTTTTGACTTTATCCTGAGGATTAGTTGAAATTGTCTCCTGAAGTCAAGAATGGGTTAATCCCAGTTACAGAATCCAGGAAGGTCCTCTTCATCTGGCAACTCTTGGCATTACTCTGGTCCTTCTTTCAGAAACTGTAGGAAAAGAACAGGATGAACAGCAGTTCATATTAAGTAAATAAAAAGAGAAACAGAAGGCTCCAGTTCCCACAGGCCTATATAGCCTGATTACTTCAGGGCACTTGCAACTTTCTAGAGAGGGGATGTAGCTATGGCTTGGGTGAGTGGGCCTATCCCTTGACACTTCAAGCACAGGGAAGTGAGACTGAGTGGCCAGCTACACCCATAGCACCTCTGAGGACTGGCTCTCTTAGAGCTCTCTTGTAGAAGGTCTGGATGGAGAGAAAAAAGATAGGGTAGATGAATCCTGTGCATTTACTGCATTGGTTATGCTGGTGGTAGAGAAGATCATCACAGAGGATGAAATCTTAGTTATCACTGCTCCCTTGTCTCCTACTCCAGCTACAAAGCCCTTTATTTTGGGTGCCCAGAGTTGACCAAATGGATTTATACGCCTGGCCCAAAACCCATTCCTAAACATTTCACTCAGGTCTCATACTCACCTTGGCAAATTGGGAAAGTACAAAGATAATTCAGAGATCCATTTTCAGGCCAGACCCAGCGTTCTGAAGCACTGTAAACAAAAGGTTTCCACACACGAAGAACCAAGGTTAATGGATGTCCAGTCATTTGCAGTAGCAGAAGCAGGTGAAGGGTTCCCAGAAGATCAGCATGGTGGGAGATATTACAGAAGTCTTCTTGTCCCAGATCTTGTGGTAAAATCTCTTCTTCCTGCTCATCGCTCAGTCATGACTCTGCTACTCTATGGACTGTAGCCTCGCAGACTCCTCTGTCCATGGGATTTCCCAGGCAAGAATATTGGAGTGGGTTGCCATTTCCTCCTCCAGGGGTAAGTCTCTTGAATGGTTCCTATATCTAGTTGGGGTCATTTTATATGGAAGAATAATATCTGGAAAATCATGAGAATAGGATTTTAACATTAGTAAGAGCCCAAAGAGGAGATCTTAATTGAAACCAGGATGCATGGAGAACCCTGGTTATAGAGGCAGTGTTTTAGGTGGGGAAGCCGGGCTAAAATCCGTCTAAGAGTGCCTGTTGGACCAAGGCCTTTTTGAAGGAGGCGATGAGAGTCCCTGACTTATGAGGAGACAGGGAGAAGGCCTTCTGATGGCTCTACTGGTAGGAAATCTGCCCTAAAATACCACACCCCTCCCCATCTCCACAAGGGCTTGAAGGCCAAATGACCGGGAAAGTGGGTCGGTTGGGTTGAACTCCAGGCAGTGGCAGAGCCAGAACTGACCTCTTTCACCCGCGTCTGCTAACCCCTTGGGGCAGCAACGATGCCATCTCCGTCGCCGGCAAAAACACACAAAGGAGGCCCCCACCCAGGCTCGAACCTGGGGGCACACTGGAGAGAGGGCTGGCGTGGACCCCGAGTCGGAGAGCCTCCCACCCCCACGGGGAGCAATAGCTGCCGCCTCCCCGGGGCAGTGGGGCGGTCGCGCCGCACAAAGGCCGGCTCGGCTAGCGCCATGTGACGCGCGCTCGACCCGCTCTCCCGGCGGCGCGGCGGACGGGTGCGTGTTCCGACCCACCTGAACACTTTCCGAAAGACAAACGGTGAGTTAATCACCCAACCGGCTGGCGACCGCGTCCCCCTGGCCCGCGGGGAGGCCAGGGGAGGGGCTGGGGTGAAGGCCTGCTCTGCGTGTGTGTCTAGGCTGGGGGCGGGAGAGGTTAGTTCTATTAAGAGTTCATCAATCACCGGTGTGCACTTTTCGCTCGACAGCGGTTCCTCCTACTTCGGAGCAAGTCCGGGCCAGCTGGGATCCGACCAGAAACCGCAAGCGGAGGAGACGCGGGTACGCAGGCTGAGGGTAACGGAGGGCGCGACCTGCCGCCCCGCGCTCTGCCGCGCCAGGCCCGAGGGTAGCGCCTCCCGGTCCTCCCCGCGCCAGGGACGGCAGCCGCCCAGCAGCCCCGCCCGTGGGCCAGGCAGGGCGCCGGGTGCCCGGAGCGTCCCGGCCCCACCTCCACGCCCCACCTCCGCGCACTTCCCGCTTGCCCCAGTGACACCCTTCACCGCTGCTGTCCCCCCAGTAAGGGACAAACCCGTCTCTGAGGGCAGGACGAGAGAAAACCTCAATAGGTGGAAAGGTTCTTGCAAATACTTTTATTTAAGAGTTTTATAAAGGATGTCCCAAAGGATCAGAATTCAGGGGAGACGCTGAACGAGTTCTCTCATTGACCTTCAGGACTATTTCCTATTTGTATGGGAGGAAAGAGGTTAATAACCCCTGTTGAACTTGGAACTAAACTTGAATGCAATTTAAAATAACCATTAAAATACACTTAAAACACTAACCACAATGATATGCCTCTTCTCTTTTTTGTGATATGAGGGAAGGCTTGGAGTAGTTGTACTTTAGCTGTTGGGGGTTCATTTTAGAAACACCGTGAAGGAGCAGACTACAGCTGGGGGCGAGGGGCAGGCTTCAGGCAGAGCTGTTCACAGCAGGAAGGCCTGGGTGAGGGGGTGGGGAAGCACTCTTATACCCCTCTTGAGTGGCACCCGCTGTCCTTTCGGTCATAAATTCTAAGAGAGTTCTGGGCTACCCTCTCTTTTTAATTTCTGTTCTCAGTGATATGAGATGGGAAGTTTCTCAAGTTAGCATGTTGTCTCAGCCCACAGTAAAGAGCCCCTGGAGGACAGAAAGTCCCAGCTCTTGCCCTCTCCCCTCAGTCCTCTTCTCTCTCTCTCCTCTTGGGTGGCAATAGCTTGTTTCTGGAGAAATGTTCTACTATCATTTTCCTCAGATGGATGTAAGCTGAAGCCTTAAGACCTCCACAGTGTCCTGAACTCCTCCAGCAGTTAAAATACTGAACCTCTTGTTCTTGGTTCAGAGTCTTCTCTCTTCAGCAGTGCCTACTGAACAGTTCCTACGTGTACTGTGCTGAGCTCTGGGATATAAAAATTGAGTCACTAATGGTGTATGCCCTTCAGTCTGCTGGGGTAGAAAAAGAATCCTAAGATTAGTATGACAGATGCTATAACAGAGGTGTGGCCAAAATGTTCCTGGAATAAAGGATCATAGTGTCAAAAAAGGCTTCTCAGAAGAGGTGAATTTGGGTTCCTGAAGTATAGGAATTTTTTAGGCCCAAGAAGGAGTGATCTACCAGGTGGAGAGAGCAACACATACTAAAGCAGGGAGGGAAGAAAGAGCAAGGTATGGACCTATAACAAGGAGAGGAGCTCGGAGTGAGGCATCTGGCTGGACAGAGAGGCTGTGTAAGGGCCATGGAAGGGCATCTGGACTTAACATGTAGGCAAGGGAGAGCCACTAAAGGTCTTAAGCTGGGACATGCGGACATTTGTTATCTATATTTGGAAAGCTGACTCTAGGGGGTACTGTGTCTGATGGGAGAAAGGAGAGATAGGAAGCGGGAAGAACAAAGAAGGAGGCTGCTGCCATAATCCAGCCTAGAGAGGGAGAAACTTAATAAGGATGAAGAGGAGAGGCATTTAGGAGGAAGAATTCAGAGGACTTGGTGATCAATTGGATTAGTGAAAGAGGAGTTGTGGATGCTAATCCCTAGGTTTTGATTTTGACAGCCTAAGCAGATAGTCAGTTATCCACCAAAATGAACAGTGGAGTGGGAAGGGAAGACTGCAGGAGAAATGAATGAGTTCAGGTTTAGGTCTCTGTTCATTGGTTTCTGCTTTGCTAACTGATGCACTGTGTGACCCTAAGATATTCACCT
This sequence comes from Bos taurus, assembly GCF_002263795.3. NCBI lineage: Eukaryota > Metazoa > Chordata > Mammalia > Artiodactyla > Bovidae > Bos > Bos taurus. The sequence continues at coordinate 20,733,350 of NC_037329.1, read as the reverse complement.
AATCTTTCTGGCCTTCACTTTCATCATCAACGAACCAGTCAATAAAGAGATCCACGGGTTTATCATTAGTAAAGCAGTGTGCCACATGTGTGCACTCCCAAGCTTAGGAATTATCTTTATCAGGTCTACAAAAAGCTAAAATCTAGGGAAAACATCCTCTTACCCACCCCCATGCTGATCAATACTTAGATCCTGGGTGGCCAGTGAGAAATAAGTCTCAGGGAAATTAAAAACAACACCCTACTGCTTCCCAGATAGTGAATTCAAGCTAATGCTTAGGACTGGGTCAGATCAGATTGCTAATCAGAGTCCCTCAGCTTCCAGAGGGTATTCTCCAGGGGAACATGCAGAAATGTGGTCTTGGTATCAGACCACTAAAGAGGGGGCCTCTAAGAGATGTCTGAAAGCTTCTGTGCTTTTTTATACCATGTGTCTTTCAGGGAATGCTTGCAGCCACCCATCCTCTTTAAATCTTAGGCTTCCTTGTGTTACAGTGTTGTATAGGAAAGTGCTGAACATCTGACCCTAGCCATTTACATTGAAGGTGACTGCAGTAAGTTGTTTCTTTTTTCTGTGTCAGTATTAGCATTTGTAAAATAGAATTATAATAGGATCAGGTAAGATAAAGAAGAATGACATTTTTGGAGGTGCTATAAGGGTATTATCTTTCACTTATCAGATTGGCAAAAATTTTAAAAATCTTTAATATCCCACTGACTTGTCAAAGGTATGAGGAAACAAGAATTCTCATATGTTGCTGTAGAAGTATAAATTGATGCACTTCTAAAGAGAGTGATTTAGCAATATATAGAAACATTGCCAGTGCACATATATTAGATTAAGTAATTTCAAGTCTAGGAATTTTTTCTAATAGGCAAAATGTTGAGCATGTGTTTGTAATACCAAAATGAAAATAAAGCAATGCCCACTAATAAGGGACTAGCTAAATGAATTGTGGTAGATGTATACAGTAGAACAGCATAAAGGTGTAAAAAAGGAGAAAGAAAGGATCTTCAATATATAATAGGGGGGAAGCATGGTGCTGAAGAGTCTTGTAATATGTTATCATTTATGTAAAAATGTGGGGAGATATATCTCTAACTAGATATTTATCTATCTATACTTGTGAAGTAGAAAGTATTTCTGGAAAGATATAAAATTGGTGAAGAAACTCAAAATTGGTATTCATGTGAAGGAGAACTAGGCGCCTGGGGACAGCGGTGGGAGAAAGAAAGGGTACCCTTTTGTACCCTTTGAATCTTGAATCATATAAATTTAAACTTAATAGCTACAATAAAGATAAAGGAGGAAAAAAAATCAGCATAATTTTTTTTTTTTGGCCATACCACCTGGCATGTGGGACCTTCCCTGCCTCTCTGCTCCCCCTGGCCAGGGATCAAACCCAAGACCCCTGCAGTGGAAGCATGGGGTCTTCACCACTGGGCTGCCAGGAAAGTCCCAAAGATCAGTATAACTGACATGGGTGTGCTTTTGCATGTTCACACATATCTTTATTTGTACTTGCCTATCCAACTACATTAACCTAAGGATACCTCTTGTTTTATTTTCAGGACCCTGGTGTCTATCAGTTGAACAGGAAATGAGGTGATCCTTTACATTCATGGAGGGTGTAGGGACCTAGGCTCAGTTCTGCCCTTTCTAGCTGGAGCAGCTCAAGGTGGGGCCTCAGAAGTCTAGGGCACAGGTTTAGCAAACAAATGGCAATGGGAGGGCAGTCCTCCCAGTCAGCCCGCTGGCTGTGTGGTCTCCTTGAGCACTGCTCAGCTGCTCAGCATGGAGGTCGTCACTGTGTAGCCGAATGGCTGCCTGACTCTCTGCTCCTGGCAGACTAGAGATGCAGGAAACCGCAGTGGCCACCCTCATCTTTTGCAGGATGGCTTTGTCTTTTAACTTCTGAGTAAATAAAGTAGCTTCCTCACTAAAATGAGGGGTTTGATGTCACTTCTCTCTCTGAGGAGTCTTCTAGCATTGACATTCTATGCTGCGAAAGGTCAATCTTTAGCCACAGTAAGAGTTACACCTTAGGCCAAGGGATGGTGGCCCACTTTGGATCCTGAGAGCTTAAATGCTCATTCCAGACCATTTGGGAGAGATGGAAGGAAATGAGAGCTGGCTTCTCTCTCTTAAGACCCCCATTCTTACTCCTTCCTTCTTCCCATTGCCTCAGAACCACTCAGCTCCCTCTGAAGGGATTTCGAGTGACAAATCCCTTTCTTTCACTTCCTACTCCACTGTATTCTCAAAGTCAAGTTAGGGAAGTGGCAAGAAGTGAGCTGGATCTCTTCAAAGCACTATTTTGTCAGCAAAACTTGGGATGCTCCTACTGACTACCTTTTAAGGACATTTTCTGGAACTTCAGTCTAGTTAGACTTAAGTTTGATCTTGACATTGATCTCTCCTCCTCTACCTCCCAATAGGCTTCTGGATAATATTCAGGTATAATCCTGCTCCATTTAGGCATGAGCTCTCATCATGCTGGTCAAGACTTACCCGGTCTCCCCACACTGCCCCCTACCCCAGCTCCTAAAGCAGACATTTTCAAAGTGTGGTTCTTAAGAATACTGCTTTAGAATCATTCGACAGATTTATTAAAAAGAAAGACTCCTGAGTCAGACCTATGGGATTAGAAGCTCAGTGGGGGTGGGGGAAGGCTAAGGAAACTGCACATTTATTTTTGAAACTGCACATTTAAACCAGCTTCTCTGGTGATTCCTACCCACCTGAAGTGGTGCTAGGAGCCAGTAATCTAAGGATATCCTTTAGCCAACATTGGTAATGGTGAAGACACACCGTTCTGTCCATTTTCATTTCTGCCCAGCAAACATTTCTTGAATGCCTCCCATATGCCAGGGATGGGCTTGACTCACAAGCCTTTAACAAAGCTCTAGGAAAAGTCACAGCACACTAGATTCTTTTCCTCAGGGAGGGTCATGGTATCAGACTTCTGACAAGCTTTGAATTCTTGTCTTTAGGATCCTGTTCATCTCTACCCCTATCTTGGGATAGAAAGATGCTGCAGAGAACTACAAATCTTGCTTAAGAGAAAAGACAACCCCACTTTTTATCCCAATAAGCAAGAGCCTTTCTGTCCTTTGGGACTGTGGAGCTAAGAGTTTGCCTGTGCTCAAGCATCACTGGGCTTCCAAGGTGGCACTAGTGGTAAAGAACCCACCTGTCAATGCAGAAGTGGGTTTGATCCCTGGGTTGGGAAGATCCTTTGGAGGAGGGCATGGTAACCCACTTCAGTACTCTTGCCTGGAGAATCCCATGTTCGGAGGAGCCTGGGGGCTATGGTCCATAGGGTTGCAAAGAGTCGCACAGGATTGAAACAATTTAGCAAGCACCCAGGCATCTTAAAGGGATAACACAATGGGGCTTGTGGAGAAGGACTGTAAGAGGCTTTTCAGGAACAACTGTAAACACACTGAAGACTAGACTGCCAGCCTCCACTGCTCTGTCTGCAGAAAAGAAGCTTGTTGTTTGAATGGTAGAGAGAAAGGTAGTGGAGGGGGGTGGTTGGGGGTGACTGCTGTGGTGAGTAGGATGGGAGAGATTTCAAAGCATTCCTACATCAAACACAACCTGGCAGTCAGGCCCCTAGGCTGCCACCTCCTGCTGAGAACTCACAGCACCAGGACCCAGCAGGGCAAGTGACCCTTGGGAACAAGCAATAAAATCCTTAAGATGTTTCTCCTATACCCTGTGAACTTCTAGGAGACAAACTTTAAAGGTACTAAAAATATCCATATTCATATCTTTATATACACAATTGCCCCAATAATACCTTCCAACATCTCCTTAGAAAATTATAGATTCAGATTTTCCTAGAGTAGATTTATAGCATAGCTAACGTGTCAAAAATGAATCCCTTATTCCTTTGGTTTAAGAATATCTTTTTTATTAGCCTAATCCTCCCCTAACAAAAAGTTCTTACACAGTAAGTCTTTGGCAAATATTTATTGAATCTGAGTCTGAGATAACCAAACTCTTGACTTTCATCCTGAGCAAGTCAGAACAGCCCAGGAGTGGAGATGGCAACTCTGAGCCCCAAGGTGTAGTATATGCCAAAGGCTGGGAGAGTAAAGGGAGTAGAGAGAAGGAGGAACAGAATGTAGCTCTTTGCATGCAGTTATCAGGGACCTGTTACTGGATCTGAACAAATAATGAAAACCCCACCTACTCACTCTCTTCCACAGTTGTTAAAATAACACACTTTTAAAAATCTAATTTTTAGATTATTAATTTTAGATGTCCCTTTCAGGATGTTTTCTTCCCTTGGCAAAGCTCAATCTCCCAAATTTTGCTTCAGGGAAATAGCATGTGCAGCTCAGGGGTGCAACAAAGTCAGTGTTTAACTGAGACATGCAGGACCCAACCTTTGTTCCAAATGCTTAGCAGCAAAAACCCGGTCTTTGTTGAAATGACGGTTGCCAAGGCATCTAGGCTGGCTGTTTTTCCTGAAACCTTAGAGAAAAGGTACTTAATTTGATAGGTTTTGGCCATATTTGCTAGACACTGGTTTTCTGTCCTCCACCTGGGTTGCAGAGGGCTGGAGGTCTTTCTCTAGAGAAATTGACAGGGCCGCCCTTCCTTCTTGACCCTCTTGGGCCTCTTGACTTAGGAGCTGTGATCAGATGAGTACCATCTGAGACTGGGTCTTCTAGTTTTGAGACAGGAGTGTGAGAGCTGAGACATTATGCTGGTAAAAACTGGTAAAAATTGAAGTCTAGCCAGTGAGGGGTTAAGGGACATTGTGACCTATTGATACTTTTGCATTAAGGGTACAGAAGGAGGACAATGAAGAAATGCCTATGTATATGAAGCCCGAGTTAGTTCCAAAGAGGTCTATTATTTCCCAGCCAAGGTGCTAGAGAAGAGCCTTAATTTTTTCTTTTTAAAAACTATTTCGAAAATAAAAGCTATTTAAAGGACCTTTGCTGTGTGACTGGCTACAGGAGATAATTGAAGTAGCAATATCAAGCTTGAAGGGTTATTTTCCAGCCCAGAATTTTATTTCCCAGCGAAATCCAAGAACTTCAGCAGTGAAGGAATCCTAGACCTCTTCAGCTTTGTGCTCATTCCTTGGTGTCTATCTACCCTCTACCTATCCCCTCCCCTCTTAGCTGCCTCAACTTCAGCCTCACCACTGTGGTTAACACTGTTTATTCACAAGTTCACATCCCTGTAAGGAACTGGCTCCCTGGACTGTAACCACTCCTATTTTCCAGACTTCCTCAGAGTGGAATTTTAGGCAAGGGCTCAATAGCTCTTTCAGGACAAGTGGATCAGTAAAACAATAATAAAACCTCGGTCACCGTAACTCAGAGGCTATAACAGATCAAGTTCTTAAGAGCACTTGAAAAAGCCAAGAGTAGGCTCTTTATTCACACAGAGTTTTAGGAAACCACCCTCTTTCATTACTGCTGTGTGTAAATAACATCTATTTATTTATTTAACTTGTTTCTTTTCCTAGAGCCCCAAAGAAGGAAACATTAAAAAAAAAAGTTCAAGGAAGTTGGAAAGTTTGTGAGCGTAAAGCTTTGTAGCTCTTCTACCCCCCATTTCCTGTGCCAATTGCACTTTTATTTCCCGTCTCTCTACACTCAGTAAACAAAACCATATTATCAAGGGAAAGACGTGAGCCCATTAACATTGTGAGCCCTCAGATTTCACTCGCAAGAGACGACGCAGCACTTATCCGATGGAACAGAAGCTTTAATTGCTTAGAGGCACAAGCCCGTCCAAACCTCTTAGACCTGACGGGTCCCTGAGAAGCTTTGCGCCCTGGAGCCAAAGTACCTCTAAAAAAGCGGGCGCAGCACGGGTGAGAGCCAACCTCCCAGACAGGAGCACAGCGAGCGACTCATCCCAACGGCAGATTCTGTCTTTTACAAACTAGTCCACGAGGATAATCTGCTAAACGTCCCACAGGCAGAAACTTTATCTTCTGTCCAAATCAAAATCCGCACTCTTAACACTCGCTTCTCGTGCACCACAAATGGGAGCAGTGGAAGAAGCTGCGAAGTAACGTGAAAATCTAGCCTAGAAGTGAAGATTTTGTGCCGTCCCAGCTACACAGCACCTACAGCATAAAATTTATATCCCAAAAATCGGGGGTGAGGGGAAAAGGAAAATTAAACGTCTACTCCAGGTTTGTGTGCTTAGTCGCTAAGTCGTGTCCGACTCTTTTCGACCCCAAGGACTGTAACTCGGCAGGTTCCTCTGCCCATGGGGATTCTCCAAGCAAGAATACTGGAGTGGGTTGCCATGCCCTCCGCCAGGGGATCTGCCCAACCCAGGGATCGAACCCAGGTCTCACGCGTTGGAGGCGGATTCTTTACCGTCTGAGCACCAGAGATACCACCAGTGCCAAGAATACTGAAAGCACATAGGGTTCAGAGAAAAAGGGAAGAGAAATCACTTTACCTTCCCTGGAGGAAGCTAGGAAGGGGTTCCGTAGGGCCTTTTAACCCTTCCCACACTGCAGCGACCACCATCCACACTCGAGGGGCTAGCACCCACGGTGTAGAAGAACAGGCTCTCCCCCTCTCCATTCTCTCCTCCTCCACCGAACGGCCCTTTCTGCTTCTCTGCCTCTAACCTGTCCAATACCTGTCCGGGAAGCGGGCGTTTAGCGCTCACGCCCCGCCGTTAGCCAAGCAGCCCCAGGGCCAGAAGGCTGTCCCCTGGGCCGGGTTGGGGCGCGGGGCGGCGGCCTCCCGCCTGTGTGGCAAAGTTGGTGGCCGGGCAGGCTCGTGGAGCCGCGCGCCAGTCGGGACCCGGGCCGTGCGGGGACGGCGCCCATTGGCCGGCCGGCGCCACGTGGCCACCCCGCCTCTATATTAGGCCACTATTTACCCCCGGCTGGCTCGCCATGGCTCGGCGAGGGCAGGTCGGCTAGACAGGGGAGGTGGAGCGGCGCAGAGCGCGGCGGTCCTGCGGACCCCACACCCAGGCCCGGCCGGCGCGCTCCGGTGGGTGGGCCGGAACCATGAGCTCCTACCTCGACTACGTGTCGTGCGGCCGGGACGGCGGCGACTTGCTGAGCTTCGCATCCAAGTTCTGTCGCGCCGACGCCCGGCCCGTGGTCCTGCAGCCCGCCTTCCCCCTGGGCAGCGGCGACGGCGCGTTCGTTAGCTGCCTGCCCCTGGCCGCGGCGCGAGCGGTGCCCTCGCCCCCGGCCGCCCCGGCGCAGCCTCCGGGGCCTGCCGCGCCCGCGTACGCGCCGTGCCCCCTAGAGGGGGCCTACGAGCCAGGCGCCGCACCTGTCCAGGCCGGGGGCGAGGACTACGGTCTCCCGGGGTCCGCGCCCGCGTACGATTTACCGTGCGCGCTCGGGCGGCCGGCAGACGACAGCGGGGCGCACGTCCATTACGCCACCTCGGCTGTCTTCTCTGGAGGCGGCTCCTTCCTCCTCAGTGGCCAGGTGGATTACGCGGCCTTCGGCGAGCCGGGCCCCTTTTCGGCGTGTCTCAAAGAGCCGACCGACGGCCACTCTGGGGCCTTTCAGACCGCGTCCCCCGCTCCCGGCGTCTACCCCAAGTGTGCGTCCCCAGCCTCCGGCCTCCCTGCCGCCTTCAGCACGTTCGAGTGGATGAAAGTGAAGAGGAACGCCCCGAAGAAAAGTAAGTACTTGGGCCTTGGACGGACGGACGCGACTGGGGTTGGGGATCGAGCCTGCCCAGCGGAACTGAGCCGAGGGTGCGCTGCAGCGGTCCCCGTGGACGGCGGTTTGGGTCTTATGGGGAACACGCGGCCCCAGGCATTATTAAACCAGGAGAATTGCATTGAGCGTGCCCCGAATGCCAGGGGTTGAGAAAATTGCGGGAAGGAGCGCTCCGTGAAGCTTTTCTTTTGGCACAGGGCCGTTCAGTAACTGATTCTAGTGTGGCCCCAAAGCTCTCCCAAGTCGCGTCTCCGTGTCATCTCGCCACGCTGACAACGCCCTGTCTTTACATTGCAGGCAAATTCGCGGAGTATGGAGCCGCCACCCCCTCCAGCGCGATCCGCACGAATTTCAGCACCAAGCAACTGACAGAACTGGAGAAGGAGTTTCATTTTAATAAGTACTTAACTCGGGCCCGACGCATCGAGATAGCCAACTCATTGCAACTGAATGACACCCAAGTCAAAATCTGGTTCCAGAACCGCAGGATGAAACAGAAGAAAAGGGAACGGGAAGGGCTTCTGCCATCGGCCACCCCCGTGGCTTCCTTCCAGCTTCCCATCTCAGGAACGAGCCCTGCCAAGTCTGGCAAGAACCCGGGGAGCCCCTCTCAGGCCCAGGAACCATCCTGAGGTTTAGTCACGTCGCTGATGAACTGTGGGCTGCAGAACTCTTGGGCCACCCCACCCTTCTCTGGACTTATTAGCTCAGTTTGGAATGGAGGTGGGCATGGTGGAAATAAGAGCAGTTTCACTTGGGAGAGGAAATACCTTGGTGGCTTCTGAGTTCCGGGCTGTGGGTGTACAGATGTTAATTTGAAGTCTCTAAAGCCACTCATCTGTGTATTGTGTCTTATCAGGGAAAAGATGCCCAGCCGCCAGCCCAGCCCTACTGCTATGTTGCCTAACTCAGTCATATGCAGTTTTCCGTGCAGAGTGGCAGAGCATTCCTTGCTAACTGCCAACCCCGTGATGTGCTCAGAAGAGCATCTACCCAAAGTTTTATCTGGTTTTAATTTAAAAGACAAGGCTACATGTATTCAGCTTCTGATGACCAAAGCTAGTTATACTTAAGGCCTCCTTGGTATATAAGCTGCTTCAACCGTGATCCTCACATTTGCACTAGTTTTTTTTCCCCCTTAAAAAGCAGTTTCTACCTCTCCAGGTGCCTAAGTGAAGATACAATCTCTGTTTAGTTAGTAGCTAAACAAAGGCACAGGGTGGATAAAGACCCTGAACTATACCTTGACACCAGTTACTCAAACTTGAATGTAAATATATACAGTATGTATATTTTTAAAGAAGTTTGCTTGTAGTGAACTTACATATGGCATTTAATGTCAGCATGTAAATGGTTTGAACTTTTTTTGGTAATAAAAATGACAGAATGTGTCACTTTCTGCTTTTCCTTATACTCCTTTATTTTGATGATCTTTCTTTAAAGCTGACTCAGTTTCTTCTATTTGGAATTCTGCTATGGAAATTTGTTAGGCTGGTAACTTTAAAAAAGAACACTTCTTAAAAGCTGTTTATGCAAACTAGTTAGGGACAATTATCTGAGTAGTTTAACGGAGGAAAAAATCTAACTCTGCTCAATATACCGAGTAACTATAGAAGTATTTCCTTACCTTAAGTGCCCAGGTTTTAGGGTGAATATGTGGACTGCACATTAAGTTTAGATGTCCACTGTGGGGATGATGTATAGCTAAGGAGATACTGAAGAGACATCTCCTTGTCCTATTGTCTTCTGCTTTCACAAAAGGAAGAAGAAAGACAACTTGAAGACTTTGTTAGTTGGTCAGTGTTCTCTGAGAAAGGCAGCTGCACATGGAAAAGTCTCAGTGGCTGAATTCCCATTTTCAAAGTCAAGAATTACAGAGGAGGCTGGGAGAGGCCAGTACAGTAGTCAAACTTTCCACTTCCTGTAACCTAGACTTTGTGTTAAAACTAATAAGAACATAGAGGTACTTATGTTTTTTTCTGGTTTTTTTTTTAATGATATATTTTCAAATGAATTTTTTTGAAGGAGCACCCCAGACACAAAATAATTTGAAAGTTGGCGAGAAGGTATGTGATTTTAAAAAAGCCTCTAACGTTATTTCCATCCAGCCCCCCAGTTCCCATCTGAAAGCATCCATTGTTGAACAGGCTGTTATGTAACCAAACACAATATTACTTGAAAAACTCTGGTGTTAAAAACAAGCGGATACTTGGGACAGTTGTGTGGGGAGGAGGGGCAGTTCATTTTCCTCACTTCATAAGTTATAGACATATCTTAAGTCTCTATCTAGTTTGACTGAAAGGCTTAAAGGCCCGTAATAATCAGCTAAGAGGATCAGCTCTCCTTTTAGCTGAATTTCTAGATTCTAGTGTAGTACTTAAAACCAATAATTCAGAAGTCCAATAATTGTGGAGAAATACTTTCTCTATAAAACAATAGTGTCATTGTCTTAGAAAATTGAAATTACACTTAAATTCCTGTCCATTGGACCCAAAGTTTGATGGAGTTGAAGAAATAAAATGATCAACAAACTCAGCCGATTATGAGGAAAAGATACCATTTATAAAGCAGGTTTGTCAATATTATTCTTTTGTTTCACCATCTGCCCATCACTAACCTGATGCTAATCAGATCTTGTTTGAGATAACAGCCCCCCTCTGAGCTCTGTAGCAATTTGAAAGTACTAAAGAGTTGTAATCTGCATGCCCACAGCTACTTTCGGGCTTTCCCTGCAGTGGTCAATGTTTCTTTTTTGATAAGCATTCAAATGCACACCTAAACAAAAAAAAAAATAGAAAAACACTTGGTCATTTCCTTAATCTACCACTCTTTTCTCTGAGAAAATAATGCTTTTCCTTTTGAAGCTACTAGTAGCACTTAGCCCTGATGGATGTCTTTCCTGATGAAGGTGGCTATTTTGACATACATATAATGCTATTCTATGAATCAGGCCAATACTAGCTATTTTTTGACCAACCCCAGGGATCTTTGAAAGCTTTCTTAATGCAGATCGCTATACAGCTATATTCAGTATTAGGGAGAGTCCTGGCTGGAGATTGGGACGAACTAGGTGACCTCTGGAGGTCCCTTCCAGCAATGAAAATGCTACAAAAACAACTCAGTGACTTCTGCTGGTTTTAATTTAGGCCTATCACCGGAAGAAAGAGACTTCAGTTCTGAGAAAGCAAATGCTGTCCCTAGGTTTACAGTGATACTGTTTATACAGGAAAAGTGAATTTTAAACATTATTAAATATATCTTGTCAGTGGAGATACCACTGTGTCAAGCCTGTGTGGATGTTTGTAGGGCATTCCTCTTCCATATTCAGAGCCTTGTGGTATTTTGAGTCAGATCTTCCATGAAGTGTTATGGTTACTACACAAACTATGAAACTGCTAAAACAGTCCATCCCATTTCTATTTTATAAGATTTTGAACAAAATATGCAAATTTATCTTCTAGCAACTCGTTACAAGAATGAATACACAGTGGACAGCTCTATCTGTTATATAATTAACTATTCAATGTTCCTTTGTCTTCACAGAATGACTATGTGTCTGTTTTTCCAGACTCAGGATAGCTGGGAGTGAGGAAGAAGAAATAAAACATTTAATAACAAAAATTTCCATTACTGTACTTGACTACTAGCAAACAAAGGACTTGCTGATGTACAAACGTAAAGCAATGTCACCTAGATCCTCAAAAGATTAATTGTATGTGATTTATTCTGCCTCAGTCTTCTATAAAGTGAGGCTGAAGACCAGACGAGATTATGTCCAATTATGTTATCAGAAAAGAGGAGCAGGCTCAGGAGAATTGCACAAACTCTGAAGTTCTGAATTATTTCTTATGGCCAAACAAATGCTCTATATTTGCCGAATATTGAATTTGGAAACCTCAGGACCTAATCAGTTTCAGAGAGATGTTTAGTTTGATCATAGACCTCTCACCGAGAAAAATGTCCATTGTTAAAACTTTATTTGTGGTTTTAAAGTGAAACCAAGCTGGACATATATCACAAATAATGATAAATCTCCATGTTGATAGGAATCAGGATTTTCATGGTTTTAAATTCTATAGCGTATTTCTGGGGCATGAACATTCAACGAATATACAAAAGAGTTTTGTTTAAGATCTCACTTATAACTGCTTCTCAAGTTATATGTTATGAAGAAATATAATTTCAATAGAAGTGTTTAAATTCAAGCCAAATGGAAAGAAATCCTAAACATCAGTATGAAAAGATCTTTTGCTTAGATTGTAAAGATTTAAACATCACATTTTTTAACAGTCTTATTGATATATCTAACAAATATAAAAGATGGCCAAAGAGTGGTCACTTGTACTTGTAATAACTAATAAAGCAGATCACTGACATCTTCAAGGAATTTCTGCTACTGCTGCTAAGTCGCTTCAGTTGTGTCCGATTCTGTGCTACCCCATAGACAGCAGCCCACTAGGCTCCTCTGTCCCTGGGATTCTCCAGGTAAGAATACTGGAGTGGGTTGCCATTTCCTTCTCCAATGCATGAAAGTGAAAAGTGAAAGTGAAGTCACTCAGTCATGCCCGGGTCTTAGCGACCCCATGGACTGCAGCCTACCAGGCTCCTCCGTCCATGGGATTTTCTAGGCAAGAGTACTGGAGTGGGTTGCCATTGCCTTCTCCAAGGAATTTCTAGAGGGCTCTAAACTATTTAGTACATCCCATTCTTAGGGGTTTTGTACAGCCTAAACTACAGTTTGAGGGAATCTCTTTGACAAAAAAAAAAAAAAAAAGCCCTCAAAATCATAAGCACAAAATTGTTGGAGCACTTCCCTAGAACTTATAGGGTCCAAGTTAGTGAAGTTTACATTTCTTTGGGTTCACCTCTGTTCCTTCCTGAAAGATTTCTCTATTCCCACTACCCAGCCATCACTTGTAAGATGATACCAATAATTGCTTTTAGCACTAGCTGTGCTAAATAATGGCTTCCCTAGTGGCTCAGATGGTGAACTCGCCTGCAATGCAGGAGACCCAGATGAAGATCCCATGGAGAAGGGCATGGCAAGCCACTCCAGTATTCTTGCCTGAAGAATCTCGTGGACAGAAGAGCCTGATGGGTTACGGTCCATAGGGTTGCACAGACACTACTGAAGCAACTTAGCATGCACACACACATGTGCTAAATAATAATTGGATGTTAATACTAATTGTGTTTCCTGATTAAAAGGGAGAATAACTTCCCTGGTCTCAGTTGCTCCAATAAAACAAAGAGGGTTGGTTTGGATGATCATTATGTTTTCTTATCGAGTATCCTTCCATAATTCTTTATTCTGCCGGCTATTACTGAATAGTTTATTTAGCAGTAATGAAACTGTATGACTGTCATCAACAAGAGACACTGTTGAAGTAATATCTGAGATCTTGTAAAGTTAACCTATGGAGTTTTAGGATGTGTATGTGTGTGGTGTGAGTGAGTTGGGTAATGTTTTTCATGGTGTTGACTTGATGAACAAAAAAGTTAACAATGAACAACGGAAGTTGTTCCTGGAAGTTACATCCTCCCTTTGAACAGAAAAATTAGGGTCTACTAAGAAACTTTTCAAATGAGTGTCAGGGTTTCACATTCTCAATCTCCTTGTTCTTAATTCTGTATTTCTTCATTTCAGAATAATGAAGTAATTTTGAATTTCTCTTTTTTTCAAAATAAAAAAAAATTGTTTATTTGGCTGTGCTGGGTCTTAGTTGCACCATGTGGGATCTTTAGTAGTGGCATTGTTGTTCAGTCACTCAGTCGTGTCTGACTCTTTGAGACCCCACGGACTGCAGCACGTCAGGCATCCCTGTCCTTCACCATCTCCCGGAGCTTGCTGAAACTCATGTCCATTTAGTTGGTGATGCCATCCAACCATCTCGTCTTCTGTTGTCCACTTCTTCTCCTGCCTTCAATCTTTCCCAGCATCAGGGTCTTTTCTAATGAATTGGCTCTACCTATTGGGAGGCAGGGGCAAAGTATTGGAGCTTCAGCTTCAGTCCTTCCAATGAATATTCAGGATTGATTTCCTTTAGGATTGACTGGTTTGATCTCCTTGCAGTCCAAGAGACTCTCAGGAGTCTTCTCCAACACAATAGTTCAAAAGCATGTGAACTCTTAGTTGTGGCATATGGGATCTAGCTCCCCAACCGGGGATGGTTGGCCCCCTGCATTGGGAGCATGGAGTCTTAGCCACTGGACCACCAAGGAAGTCCTGGATTTCTCTTCTTTTAAGATACGTGGGACTCCTAAGTAAATGCTCTGTTATGTTGAAGACAAGAGATACAGATAACCAGCTCACTCCTGTTTTCTATTTGTCACCAAATTCTGTCCATTTTTTCTACATAGGCTGCATCATCCTTCATTCAGCTGTGCAGTGGATGCCTTCCTCATCTCCTTGCGTCTCGCTTCCTTGGTCAATCCATTTTAAAGCTACATCCTCACCATGTTATTCCACTTTTAAATTCTTGATAGCTCCTGGTTGGTTGCCAGTGGGAGAAACTCAAATGTCTTTAACCTGAGACTCAAGTACCCTCAACATCTGTATTCATCCATGTTAATCTCATACCATCGCGTGCCACAAAAATTTCATCCCAGGTAGTATGATCTGTTCATTCTTTCCCCAAGGCAATTTAAGCTTTTCTGCCTCTGAACCATTTCTCATGCTATTCCTCTCTCTTGTAATTATATCTTACCTTCTCTTTGCCTATCCTACTTCATCCTCTATGGCACAGCTCAAGTCCTATCCCCTCTGTAAAATCTTTTGCCCTATCCAAGGTTAAAGCAAGCTCCTCTGAGCTTGTGCAGCATTTATTGCTTGTATTACTCCTTTAGCACTAACAATCTCCTGCTATTTTATGAGATCTCTCTCTCTTGTTCAGTTTCCCTTTCTTTCTCCCTCTCCCTCTCTGCCACTGTCTCCCTCTTCCTCTGCCCTCACTGGTCTGTCTCTATACTTTTGCTGAAAGTTGAATGCAGTTTTAGTAGAGGAAGCATATAGTGCTACTTGTTAAGTGCCTCTTCTCCCAGGTGAAGAACACTATAATCACTTATTTGCTAAGTATTCTTTATATTTCATTATTTACAGTAGAACACAAGCTATTCTTGACCATAGGACAAAATTCTAATAGGAGGCTAGCAGGTAAAGGAGGGGGAACTATAGACTCCTTTCCTTGTGTATCAAGGCACATTTTTTTTGATTGAATACATTGTAAACTAACAAAGATTGTCAATATTGTCTAACACGGTCCCTTTTATCCTTTCAGAATATAATTTAAAATGCACTTTGGTTGTTGTTTGAGACTTTCTAATATACTGCATTAATTACTTGCTACATACAGCCACTTGAGGACCTTATGGGAACAGAAGCATTGAGAAGGATTGTGGGAACAAATAAGGGCTAGTGTGGAGTTTGTCAAGAAAAGTCTGGAAACAATAAAATGTACCGGTTATAAGAGTGTACCTTAGAGGCAGACAGGCTTGGGAGCAAATTCTGGGACAAATGACTCAGTAACACTTAGCTTCTACATTCCTCCCTTAACAATGGGAATAATAATGTCCTTACATTATTGACTTTTGGGGATGAACAAAGATAACACATGCAGATTGCTTAGTGCAATATCTGATGCTTAATAAACAATCACTAATTACTAATACAGGATGGATTATGAAAATTATAATAGGCAGCCAGAATGAAAAGATGCAGGCTAAGGGAGAAAAATAATTTATATGTACAACAAATATTTATTGAGCTCCTAGGTGCCAGGCACAGAATTTTAACAACTGGAATTGAAGAGAGATTGAGAAGAAAACAAGAATTGAGGAAAATCAGTTTGGGGACAATAAGTAAAGGTCTATGGTTACTGATAAAATTAGCAAAATTTGGTGGTACATGATAATAGACAGTTAATGGATACTTGATGAGAGCAATGGCTGAGTTCTCACTGAATTAAGAGCCCAGGACCTTGGAAGAAGCCTTCGTGTGTGTCGGTCACTCAGTCGTGTCTGGCTCTTTGCAACCCCGTGGATTGTAGCTTGCCAGGCTTCTCTGTCCATGAGATTTCCCAAGCAAGAATTCTGGAGTGGGTTGCCATTTCCTCCTCCAGAAGATCTTCCCGACCTCATAGGGATGGAACTTGTGTCTGTTATGTCTCCTGCATTGCAGGCAGATTCTTTATCTGCTGAGCCTTTTATTTCCCTATAGGGGAAATAAAAAAACAAGAAGGACATTAGACCATTAAACACTGCTTTCAATTTACTGCATCATTCCAGGCAGCACAGAAAACTTAAATTCATTTTTCCCTATCAAAAGGATCTGTGAATTGACATGCATGGTATTTTGAGGGTCAGGTGTCATAAATTAGAACACAGCACTGACTTACATGACTTTCCTACATTGGGACATTTCCCTGTGTGGAATGGATCATCCTTAAAAATAGAGACTCCCGTTGTTGTGCTCTGTTGACATCAAAGTTAAAATAGGACTAACCACAGTTTTTACTTTGTTACTGCAGAGAAAAGAAAGTCTTTCTCTCTCTACCACTGTCAGTGGGGAATGGTGAATTTCCCCAACCTGTTACTATTTACATTGTGGGTTTAAGAAAGCCTGCTCTTAAAGTAAAACAACAATAACAAAACAAAACCAAAAAACTTGCTGCAAAAAGAACACTTTTAGGTCCTATATAAAGTCCTATATAAATAGAAAGCATTTTATTTTTCCTAAATGCCTATGACCTAATTGTCAAAATAGTGTTAGTATTCAATTGTTTCTATGAGTTATTGCTCTGCCATATGTAAATGTTTATATCTCCTCTTCCATTTGAAATTTCAAATTCATAAAGTATTGGTTTCACTATAGAGGACAAGAAAATAAATTCTTAACTTATGAAATAACTGTAGAAAAGACAGATTCAATGTAAAATAAATAAAATGAACTCCAAAGGACAAACTAAAGCTATAATATTTCTCATTCAGATGAAGGTAGCATAATATTTGTCCCTTAAAGTTTCAAGTGACTTAAAAAGCAATTTAAACTTTCTTGGGTTAACCTGCCGAAAAGCCCAATTTATTCTTCTGTTTTGACTGCAAATAAAAGCCCACATGCAATCAGAATTGGAGAAGGCAGTGGCACCCCACTCCAGTACTCTTGCCTGGAAAATCCATGGACAGGGGAGCCTGGTAGGCTGCAGTCCATGGGGTTGCTAAGAGTCAGACACGACTGAGCGACTTTACTTTCACTTTTTACTTTCATGCATTGGAGAAGGAAATGGCAACCCACTCCAGTGTTCTTGCCTGGAGAATCCCAGGGACGGGGGAGCCTGGTGGGCTGCCGTCTATGGGGTTGCACAGAGTCAGACACGACTGAAGCAACTTAGCAGCAGCAGCAATCAGAATAATCTATTTTTCTAACAGCGTATGATTCCTTTGCAAACTTCAAAAACAGCTGTGTTTGTATCTCTGAAGATGCACTGGAATTCGTCACATGATGACACTATCCAAGAATTAAGTCCACTGTTATTAAAAGGTTGTGACTTTTCCCTTGGCCTTGATTTTGAAGATGTATGTATTTTATAAGAAAATGTTATAAGTTTCTTAACTCGTCCCATATAAACACAGGCTATTGTAAGTTATATGTTTTATAACACCAGTACATTGAATTATCTTCATTATGAATGATCAAAGATAATAAAGGCATTGCTTTATACCTGTCCCTAACTCAGTATGCATCACAAGGACCACCCCAGGTTATTTGTAAGTAATAGTTTCATATTTTCCAATTCTGTCATCTTTCAATTTTATAAAACATAATTATTATTTGAACTCAGGACTAAATGTAGTGTTCAGTTCAGTTCAGTTCATTTCAGTCACTCAGTTGTGTCCAACTCTTTGCAACCCCATGAATTGCAGCACGCCAGGCCTCCCTGTCCATCACCATCTCCTGGAGTTCACTCAAACTCATGTCCATCGAGTCGGTGATGCCATCCAGCCATCTCATCCTCTGTCGTCCCCTTCTCCTCCTGCCCCAATCCCTCCCAGCATCAGAGTCTTTTCCAATGAGTCAACTCTTCTCATGAGGTGGCCAAAGTACTGGAATTTCAGCTTTAGCATCAGTCCTTCCAATGAACACTAAGGACTGATCTCCTTTAGAATGGACTGGTTGGATCTCCTTGCAGTCCAAGGGACTCTTAAGAGTCTTCAACACCACAGTTCAAAAGCATCAATTCTTCAGCGCTCAGCTTTCTTTATAGTCCAACTCTCACATCCATACATGACCACTGGAAAAACCATAGCCTTGACTAGACGGACCTTTGTTGGCAAAGTATTATCTCTGCTTTTGAATATGCTGTCTAGGTTGGTCATAACTTTCCTTCCAAGGAGTAAGCATCTTTTAATTTCATGGCTGCAATCACCATCTGCAGTGATTTTGGAGCCCAAAAAAGTAAAGTCTGACACTGTTTCCACTGTTTCCCCATCTGTTTCCCATGAAGTGATGGGACCAGATGCCATGATCTTAGTTTTCTGAATGTTGGGCTTTAAGCCAACATTTTCACTCTCCTTTTTCACTTTCATAAAGAGGCTTTTTAGTTCCTCTTCACTTTCTGCCATAAGGGTGGTGTCATCTGCATATCTGAGGTTATTGATATTTCTCCTGGCAATCTCGATTCCAGCTTGTGCTTCTTCCAGCCCAGCGTTTCTCATGATGTACTCTGCATATAAGTTAAATAAGCAAGGTGATAATATACAGCCTTGATGTACTCCTTTTCCTATTTGGAACCAGTCTGTTGTTCCATGTCCAGTTCTAACTGTTGCTTCCTGACCTGAATATAGGTTTCTCAAGAGGCAGGTCATCTCCTTCAGAATCTTCTACAGTAAATGTAGTGTTGCTGCTGCTGCTGCTGCTGCTGCTAAGTCGCTTCAGTCGTGTCAGACTCTGTTCGACCCCAGAGATGGCAGCCCACCAGGCTCCCCGTCCCTGGGATTCTCCAGGCAAGAACACTGGAGTGGGTTGTCATTTCCTTCTCCAATGCATGAAAATGAAGGTGAAAGTTAAGTCGCTCAGTCATGTCCGACTCCCAGCGACCCCATGGACTGCAGCCTACCAGGCTCCTCTGTCCATGGGATTTGCCAGCAAGAGTACTGGAGTGGGTTGCTATTGCTTTCTCCAAATGTAGTGTTAGGGACACTTTAATAAAATTCCAAAACACTTTTGGGTTGCTAGAAAATTCAAACTTTTTAGTATTTTCTTTCCCTAATGTAAGAAGGCTTTATTAGAGGCTGCTGTCATAGTGAAGAAGGAAGTTATTTGTTAGTTTTATCTGTTTCTCAATTTTGTCAAATTTAATAGTTTTATTTTAAAATAATATGCATGGCATTAGCCAGTTTTATAAAATTTTATCTGGGCACCAAACTCTCTCTTCATGTGTTCATCTATTATTTCTCACATTTATGTATAGAAAGATGTTAATATTACTGATGATTATTTCTACATAGTAGAATTTTGTCGATTTGTTTTCTCTCTAATACATTTCTATATTGCTTAAACTTTTCAAATAATCAGTCATTAAATGTAGAGATAATAGAGTTGTTACTTTAATATATATAGAAAAAGGGGGAAATGCAATTGGTAGCCACAGTCTTTGCATTTATTTTTGCCAGTGGAAGACCCCAGGGGAATTAGATAATGCATCTCATGTGCCAATTCCTGAATAATTAAATAAAAATGTCTGTAATATACATGGGTATACACATGAGTCAAATAAATGATAGATAAGGTCTATCATTCATTTCTTCAACAGGGAATTCAGTACTTGAATGTCACATATGTTCAATTTTCATCCTACCGGTTGGAAACCACCTCTGAATTGTGCTGATAAAAGCAGAATTCATGACTAGCAAAAGAATAAGGATACCTTTCACTTAAGTAAAATGGAGAACAAGAAATACGGAAAACTGCACTTCTGATTATCATTTTTTCATACCTATAAAGCAAAACCAAAGGAATGCTGCTTTCTATGTTAAAAGCAAGTTTATAAAGATACAAACAAGCTTTTTATAAGAATCCACATTCTTAATGAGGTTTGCATTTTCATGGAGAGCAACACCAAAATATTCTCTTTCTTGCATTTTCTGTTGCAGAAAGACAAAATTTCACAGTGGTCTGTGAGAGAAATATGCAAAAGAACAGGTCTATTTAAGCCTCTGGGGGCTTCCCAGGTGGCTCAGTGGTAAAGAATCCACCTGCCAATGTAGGAAACACAAGAGGGGGTGGGGAGGTTCAATCCTTGGGTGGGAAGGATCCCCTGGAGGGGGAAATGGCAACTCACTCCAATATTCCTGCCTGGAAAATTCCATTGACAGAAGAACCTGGTGGGCTACAGTGCTTGGCATCGCAGAGTTGGACACGACTGAGTGACTGAGCGCGCGCGCACACACACACACACACACACACACACACAGAGTTAAGCCTCGAGGACTATAGTTAGGAGTTAGATAACCATGATGAGAAAATGCTAGTTCTTTCACTGTTTTATTTCAAAGTTGGCTATTTCATTAGTAACTTGATACCTCTAAGTATGTGTGATAGAACTTAAAATAGATGCTTATTTTTTCTAACTATATTGTGTATCTCCATTTGTCTGAAATTGTGAAAATTCTGTGGAGCATCAACTCTACAGTGGGTTCCATCATTTGGTTGTTCTGGGTTTCCCAGTACCCACTCTTCCTTCCTCTAACCACTCTTCACTTTTCCTGTGGGGAAAAGAACGACTGATTCTCATGCCCATAGTGGTGATGCCACCCCTGGGACTTTTCAGGGTGTTCTCAGTGGCCTGTGGAACCACTTCCAAGCCTAGTTCTACAGCCCTCCTGGAGATAATTAAAGTTAATCTTTTTTTTTCTTTTTTGTTTAAATGGACTTGAATGGGTGTAATATTTGTCTCTCAAAACCCTGTGTGATGCACTGCCCTCAAGGAACTTATACCCTCAGAAGTAAGGAAGATGAGACGAGTCCAAAAATAATGTTAAGTGCTTTAGGGGAGTTTCACAGGCTGAGGACGGTGTCTACACAGCACAAAATGAAGTGGCAGTTGGGCATGCATCCAGTAGCTTTAATAATTTTGGCAGCTCACTGAATACATAAAGTTGCAGAGTGGATCATATCTCTGGAGAAGGGGATCCTACAGCTTCCACTGGGAGCTTGCTGGGAGCTGCTTCACAGACTCTGGCAATGGAGAAGAAAAGAGGGTGTTTTTTTCCTCTCTTTTGGTTCCCAAGAACTTTCTCAGATCAAAGTGGGATTTTTTTTTTTTTTTTTTTTTTTGCCACATGGCATGTGGGATCTTAGTTCTTCGACCAGGAATCGAACCCTTGCCCCCTACATGGGAAGCATGGAGTCTTAACCACTGACTGCCAGAGACGTCGCTCAAGGCAGGAATTTTGACAATGATGATAAACATCTCACTATCAATTGCTTCTTGCTTGGGTTCATAGTTTGATTAATTGTAATTCCTTCTGTTTCCATACTCTTCTGTGCTCCACAGTGAACTTCATACATGTCTTTGATTGCAGGTTATCACAATGATTTGTGTCCATGTCTCTCTACTCCGGGCAGGAGCTGTAATATGTTCATCTTCCTAATTCTGGATTCTCTACCACCCCCAGTTTTGCTGTGTTTAGTGTTATGCTGATTTTATTTATCATAATTACTGAAGACTTTTTTTTTTAAGAATTGTCCATGTGCTCTACTTTGGTCCTTTTAGAAGTTGCTGCCTCCCACGCTCAGGTTAGAATGATAAAGTAAGACAAGTTTGTCTCTGTATCTTCTTTTTCTGAGGTACCTTCTGCCATTACTCCCCTGTGGATATACCTGCCAGTCAGTTGTGGATTAATCAGCTCTAAAGCACTAAACTGACAATGTTCTGTCCTAACCTGGTTACATGAGTGGTCTCGTTATTGTCTTTTAAACTGTACCCCCAAATTCACTGTACCCTTCTGCAATCTAATTAAGTGAAGCAATGCACATTGAAAGCATGTGTTTACACTACATATTACTGGGTTTCCCTCTGTATGAGAGCGAAGGCTGTTTTAATACATTTTAAGCTTCTTCTAGAGGCAAGAATGAGACTCAGTGTATTAAACACTGAGATGACATGAAAAGCAGCCTTGTAAGATGAATTAGATGGGAAGAGGCAGAAGTCAAGCCAGGCCATTTCAGGGTTCATTTCAATAGCCTTGATGAGAGATGTTGAAGGCTTGAGGTGAAGAAGACAAAAACATAAAACAGACATTTTGGAGCAAAAATGGGAAAGTGTTAGTGACTGATGTAAAAGGAGAGCAGTAAGACCAGATACAGACCTTAGAGCTCTAGAAACAGAAATGACTAAAATAATTTTTTATCATGTTAATCTACATAATTTAAAATTTATCCTTTTACTCATTTAAAAATATACAACTCAGTGACATGAAGTACACTCATATTGTTGTGCAATCATTACCGCTATTCATCACCAGAAATTTTTCATCATCCCAAACTGAAGCTCTGTACCCAGTAAAAACTAACTCCCCATCACCCCTCCCCTCATTCCCTGGTAACCTCTACTCTGCTTTCTATCTCTGTGAATTTGCCTATTCTAGGCATCTCATATAAGTGGAGTCATATAATATTTGTCCACTTGTGTCTGGCTTATTTAAATTAGTATAATGTTTGCAAAACAAATAATTTTGTTGTGCCTTGCCTCCATCACAAGTCACTTAAGATAAAGTTGTATTTTTCAAAATGACATCAATTATGTATATGCTTAAATTTAAAAGGCCTATTTCTGGGTTTTCTGATCGCAAATTTCCAGATAAATGCAGCCGAACTTTTCCATGTGTGTCTGGGGTGTGAGCGGTGTGTGTATGTGTGTAGGGGTACCTTCTGCTCCCCTAGTAAGTGCTCCATCACTACTCAGGAGGCCTTCCAACACCTAGAAAAGCTACATTTTCAGATCTTTCTTGGATTTTCCCCAGATTCAAAGGTATCTGGCCAGTCTCCTATTCCCTTTGGGCTCTGTTCTCTACTAAAAGATTGAGGAGGGTGACAATAGATTGGTGTCCATTTCCCAGTTTAAATATTTACAGTTTAACCAGGAGTTTTTTTTTTTTTTTTCTTCTAATAGACCCTAATGAATCCTGGAGACAGTGTGGGAATGGAAACTTTAGGAGAGCGGCAAGCTGACGGAGAAGGTGAGACTTGTGTGGCCAGTGCAGGTGTGTGGCTCTCCCAAACCCCCCTTGTAGATGAGCAGTCAGGATGGCTGCATGGCCCCAGCACACCTGGCTGAAGGTGGAGGTGCTGTAGGTGCCATGAGGCAGGGTAGAGGAAGAGCCCCTTACAGCATAGAATCCTAACTGTTTGGGCTGGAAAGAGGCTTAGTGATTGTCTGGTCTAGTCTCAGAACATAGGCCTGGTAATCAGAGGGCCCCGAGAAGGCAATGGCACCCTACTCCAGTACTCTTGCCTAGAAAATCCCATGGATGGAGGAGCCTGGAAGGCTGCAGTCCATGGGGTCGCTGAGGGTCGGACACGACTCAGCGACTTCACTTTCACTTTTCACTTTCATGCATTGGAGAAGGAAATGGCAACCCACTCCAGTGTTCCTGCCTGGAGAATCCCAGGGACGGGGGAGCCTGGGGGCTGCCGTCTCTGGGGTCACACAGAGTCGGACACGACTCGAGTGACTTAGCAGCAATCAGAGGGCCTGGGTTTGGATTCTGTCTCTACTTCTTACTGTTTGACCTTGGGCATGTCACGTGACCTCTTCTGTGCTTCAGTTGCCTTGTGGGGAAACGAACAAAATGGTATCTACCTCATAAGATTGTCATCAGGATTAAATAAAGACAATCTATTAAAAAGTGTTTAAGGACAGTTTTTGGTATGGTTTGTATCTTTATTACATAGTAAGCACTAAATCTATGTTAGCCATCCTTCACTTTACTCTGAAGCCCAGAGATATTGCCCTAACAGCTCAGTGTAGAGCTAGAGTTGGAGCTGCAGTAATGGGAGCCTTTATGAGCTCATTATCTCTCCAGGTTTCTTTTTTTGCAATTGAAATATGGTTGATTTATAGTGTCATATTAATTTCAGCTGTACAATATAGTGATTCAATGTTTTTACATCTCTGGGTTTCTTTTTATTTGGCCATGCCACGTGGCATGTGGGCTCTTAGTTCCCCATCCAGAGACTGAATCCATGCTCCCTGCACTGGAAGCACAGAATCTTAATTTGGACCACCAGGGACGTACCATCTCTGGGTCTCTTAAAGCCAGGGGGAGGGGGAGTACCAGGTCATAATCAAGAATCTTTCTATCGAAGTCTGAGGGAGAAGATGTAACCTAATGCTCAAAGCACTCCATTTTATTTTCCCACAATAGAAAGAAGCCATAGTGGGGGAGGGGCTGCCTGGTAATGTAGGGCCTGACTGCCAATGAGCCTGTTTTACACACACACACACACTCACTCACACACACACATTCACTCATAAGCACCCCTACCTGTCATTTTGCCTTTTTATTTTTAAGTGAAAGATTCTGGTTAAAGTATAAATGCCCCTCAAGAGAGGTTATATATTAACCTCCTATATTGGTTACCTACTGTGATATAACAAATCACCCCAGACTTAGTGGCTTAAAGCAACAATAATCATTCATTAAACCTCTCAGTTCTTGGGGTCAGGAATTCTGGAGTGGTGTGACTGGGTAGTTCTGGCTCAGCATCTTCAGTCAGGTTTCAGCTGGATATCTGCTGCACTGCCTCAGTCTGAGGGCCTGAGTCAGCTGGCGGATTCACTCCCAGGGAGGTTCTCTCGTGTGGCTGGTGGCTCTGTCCTCTCACGTGGGCCCCTCTGTGAGGCTGCTGGCATGGCTACTGCCTCCCTCCAAAACAAGCAACCCAAGAAGGCAGGGGCTTTCTGATCTAGCCTCTGAACTGGCACGCCATCACTGAGGAATGTTCTGTCGGTCACCTATGAAGGCCAGGAGGTGAGGCTCTCCAAGTCTGGCTACCAGGCCCATCTTCAGCTCCAATGCCAGTCATGAATTAACGAGCAACTGGAGAAACATGGAGGTGGGGTGGTCTGGAGTGAGGCCTTAAATTGGCCCTGAGTGGGGAGACAGGAAGACAGGAAAGCAAGCTTCATCAACCTTTCTCCACCTCAACAGAGGCCAAAAGTCAGCTTGAATTGTGAAGATGTGGCCCCCAAAGGCGCTTTGCTGGAGTAGCCGTGAAGAGATACCCCACGTCCAAGGTAAGAGAAACCCCAATAAGACAGTAGGCACTGAGAGAGGGCATCAGAGGGCAGACAGACTGAAACCACAATCACAGACAACAATCTGATCACATGGACCACAGCTCTGTCTAACTAAGCCATGCTGTGTGGGGCCACCCAAGACCCCACATGGTGGGGTCATGGTGGAGAGGTCTGACAGAATGTGGTCCACTGAAGAAGGGAATGGCGAACCACTTCAGTATTCTTGCTTTGAGAACCCCATGAACAGTATGAAAAGGCAAAAAGAGAGGACACAGAATGATGAACTCCCCAGGTCGGTAGGTGCCCAATATGCTACTGGAGATCAGTGGAGAAATAATTCCAGAAAGAAAGAAGGGACAGAGCCAAAGCAAAAACAACACCCAGCTGTGGATGTGATTGGTGATAGAAGCAAGGTCTGATGCTGTAAAGAGCAATATTGCATAGGGACCTGGAATGTTAGGGCAATGAATCAAGGCAAATTGGAAGTGGTCAAACAGGAGATGGCAAGAATGAATGCCGACATTCTAGGAATCAGTGAACTAAAATGGACTGGAATGGATGAATTTAACTCAGATGACTATTATATCTACTACTGTGGGCAAGAATCCCTTAGAAGAAATGAAGTAGCCATTATAGTCAATAAAAGAGTCCTAAATGTAGTACTTGGGTGCAAGCTCAAAAACAACAGAATGATCGCTGTTTGTTTCCAAGGCAAACCATTCAATATCACAGTAATCCAAATCTATGCCCCAACCAGTAATGCTGAAGAAGCTGAAGTTGAACAGTTCTATGAAGACCTACAAGACCTTTTAGAACTAACACCCAAAAAAAGATGTCCTTTTCATTATAGGGGACTGGAATGCGAAAGTAGGAAGTCAAGAAACACCTGGAGTAACAGGCAAATTTGGCCTTGGAATACGGGATGAAGCAGGGCAAAGGCTAATAGAGTTTTGCCAACAGAATGCACTGGTCATAGCAAACACCCTCTTCCAACAACACAAGAGAAGACTCTACACATGGACATCACCAGATGGCCAACACTGAAATCAGATTGATTATATTCTTTGCAGCCAAAGATAGAGAAGCTCTTTACAGTCAGCAAAAACAAGACTGGGAGCTGACTGTGGCTCAGATTATGAACTGCTTATTGCCAAATTCAGACTGAAATTGAAGGAAGTGGGGAACACCACTAGACCATTCAGGTATGACCTAACTCAAATCCCTTATGATTATACAGTGGAAGTGAGAAATAGATTTAAGGGACTAGATTTGATAGACAGAGTGCCTGATGAACTGTGGACAAAGGTTTGTGACATTGTACAGGAGACAGGGATCAAGACCATCCCCAAGAAAAAGAAATGCAAAAAAAGCAAAATGGCTGTCTGAGGAGGCCTTACAAATAGCTGTGTAAAGAAGAGAAGCAAAAAGCAAAGGAGAAAAGGAAAGATATGCCCATTTGAATGCAGAGTTCCAAAGAAGAGAAAGGAGAGATAAGAAAGCCTTCCTCAGTGATCAGTGCAAAGAAATCGAGGAAAATAATAGAATGGGAAACTAGAGATCTCTTCAAGAAAATTAGATACCAAGGGAACATTTCATGCAAAGATGGGCTTGATAAAGGACAGAAATGGTATGGACTTAACAGAAGCAGAAGATATTAAGAAGAGGTGGCAAGAATACACAGAAGAACTGTACAAAAAAGAGCTTCATGACCCAGATAATCACGATGTTGTGATCACTTACTTAGAGCCAGACATCCTGGAATGTGAAGTCAAGTGGGCCTTAGGAAGGATCACTACAAACAAAGCTAGTGGAGGTGATGGAATTCCAGTTGAGCTATTTCAAATCCTAAAAGATGATGCTGTGAAAGTGCTGCACTGAATATGCCAGCAAATTTGGAAAACTCAGCAGTGGCCACAGGATTGGAAAATATCAGTTTTCATTGCAACTCCAAAGAAAGGCAATGCCAAAGAAGAATGCTCAGATTACCATACAATTGCACTCATCTCACATGCTAGTAAAGTAATGCTCAAAATTCTCCAAGCCAGGCTTCAGCAATACGTGAATCGTGAACTTCCAGATGTTCAAGCTGGTTTTAGAACAGGGAGAGGAACCAGAGATCAAATTGCCAACATTCACTGGATCATCAAAAAAGCAAGAGAGTTCCAGAAAAACATCTATTTCTGCTTTATTGACTATGCCAAAGCCTTTGACTGTGTGGATCACAATAAACTGTGGAAAACTCTTCAAGAGATCGGAATACCAGGCCACCTGACCTCCCTCCTGAGAAACCTGTATGCAGGTCAGGAAGCAACAGTTAGAACTGGACATGGAACAACAGACTGGTTCCAAATAGGAAAAGGAGTACGTCAAGGCTGTATGTTGTCAGCCTGCTTATTTAACTTCTATGCAAAGTACATCATGAGAAACGCTGGGCTGGATGAAGCACAGCTGGAATCAAGATTGCCGGGAGAAATATCAATAACCTCAGATATGCAGATGACACCACCCTTATGGCAGAAAGTGAAGAAGAACTAAAGAGCTTCTTGATGAAAGAGGAGAGTGAAAAAGTTGACTTAAAGCTCAACATCTGGAAAACTAAGATCATGGCATCTGGTCCCATCACTTCATGGCAAATAGATGGGGAAACAGTGGAAACAGTGTCAGACTTTACTTTTTTGGGCTCCAAAATCTCTGCAGATGGTGGTTGCAACCATGAAATTGAAAGACGCTTACTCTTTGGGAGGAAAGTTATGACCAACCTAGACAGCATATTAAAAAGCAGAGACATTACTTTGTCAAAAAAGATCCGTCTAGTTAAGGCTATGGTTTTTCCAGTAGTCATGTATGGATGTGAGAGTTGGACTATAAAGAAAGCTGAGCGCTGAATTGATGTTTTTGAATTGTGGTATTGGAGAAGACTCTTGAGAGTCACTTGGACTGCAAGGAGATCCAACCAGTCCATTCTAAAGGAGATCAGTCCTGGGTGTTCATTGGAAGGACTGATGTTGAAGCTGAAACTCCAATACTTTGATCACCTCATGCGAAGAGTTGACTCATTGGAAAAGACTCTGATGCTGGGAGGGATTGGGGGCAGGAGGAGAAGGGGACGACAGAGGATGAGATGGCTGGATGGCATCACTGACTCAATGGACGTGAGTCTCAGTGAACTCCGGGAGTTGGTGATGGACAGGGAGGCCTGGCGTGCTGGGATTCATGGGGTCGCAAAGAGTTGGACACGACTGAGCGACTGAACTGAACTGGCCCCTGAAGGAAGAGACAGACCTCAGAAGTACACTAGGACCTGATAAAACGATTTCTCTTTGAAGCAAAATAAGTACCACTTTGAAGCTTTTGACAAATATTCCTCGTGCTCACTGTCGCCAGGCTGGACAGCAGTTTGAGATAGTTGCTGTTGCTCCTGCTAGCCTACTGTGTGTGACCAGAGGTCTGTCTCTTCATGTCTTACTGTCTCATCGCTAGAGTGGGTTTGATAATACTAATTCACTGGTGGTTGTTTGGAAGGACAGGTTTATCATTGCCAATACATAATAGATTTATTTTCATGTTATCATTTTGCTTTAAAAAGTTCATTCATCTGTTTAAAAGATAGTACAAAGATTCTCATAGATGCATTAATCAACACATTTACTTGCTCATTTTTCTTTTAATTTTAGTTTTCAAAAATACCCAAAGGCTGCATCCATTACAGGGTAATGGACTGCAAAATCTTACTTAATTGCAATGAACGTATTTACTGGAGTTACAGAAAAGGAAAAATATATAATTTTGTGAACTTCTGTCAATTTAAAGGAATTAAAACAACCCCAGGCGAGGGTAAGAGAACACTTCATTGTGTTCTCACTCTCCCTCTCGCTCCCTTCTCTCCTCATTCACTTTATTATTTATTTTATTATTGGTGTATAATTGCTTTACAATGTTGTATTAGTTTCTGCTGTACAACAAAGTGAATCAGCTCTACATATACCCTTCCCTCTTGAGCCTCCCTACCACCCCCGCACCCCCATCCCACTCCTCTAGGTCGTCAGAGAGCACTGAGCTGAGCTCCCTGTGCGTTAGCTCCACTGACCTTGAGAAAGCAGGGGACCTTGGGCCAGAGCATTCTTGTACACTCAGAAGGCCCGAGATCCGTGGCTCAGAACTCTTGGGAGATGGATGTGTCTAACACACTCCTGGTTTGATTCTGATACAAGGGCTTCAGGGTGACTCCCCACCAGCAATTTTCCAGAGCCTTCCTCCTCTGCAGACCGAAATGCTCAGCAGATGATCGTCTGGGGGACCTTTGTGCCTCCAGCTGTCCCACTGTCTGTGAGTTGCTCTGGTGCATTCCCTACTCACCTCAAAGATAGAGCATTTTTTGAGGCGACTAACCATGACCTTACACCAACAATCTGATTTATGATTCTTGAATTATAAAATAATTGAGAGAAACATTTTCCCCATACATTTAAAACTGATAATTAAAAATAGATAAAACACACACATTCAGGTATATGTAATTCACCCCCATTTTTCAGATCCTGGTGCCACGATTATTTCGAACTGGATTCGCCTGCTGTCTATTTCTGGTTCCTCAGGGATCCTGTGAAAAATCCAAGGAAATTCCTTGCTGATTGGGGAGATATTAGACCACAACATATGGCTCACACATGTGATTAGTATTCCTCCAAGGAAAAATGCAAAGGGTTATATTTAGAATATGGGGTACGTGTTCAGTGGTTCTGGATGACCCAGGGGATTATTAGATTCTTTGTGTGGAATTTTCTGTAGTTAAAAGAGGAATCTGGAATTCTGACTGGAGTGAAGGTTGGAGCCCATCTGTAGGTTTTGCCAGGTGTGAGGCCTGCCACATTTTCACCATTGTGTAGTTTCTTGAAAGCTTTAGAGATTTTCTGCATTTGGAGATCTCTTTCATATATTTTAGAAGAGCCTTTTGACACAGGTACTCTCTAAAGTAAAAATTAATAGTTCATGAACAGTGTTACTGGCCCCCAAATGAAGTGTATTGAGCCTATAATAGCATTGGCACCTAACTTAAGTGAAATAATTATACATTTTATTTTATTATTTTTCTTGATGTTTCACCATAATTGTGTTTTACCATGTATTTGGGCATGAAAGTAGAGAACGGGACAGGGTTTCTGATGAAATTCTCATGCTCATGTCATGGTCCTGGGAGGCAAAAGCTGGTAAGTCAGGGTTACTGCTGCTTTGGTCCCAGGCCTTGACTCATGAGACCACCTCAGAAGTTCCACAGTCCCTCCTCCATTGCCTGGTAGGTTTCATGTGCTGCACTATGAGCTCCTAGTTTTGTATGCACAACTTAAGCCACTGAAGGCCCTAAGAATGTGAGGGCTGTCTATGCTTGACTTTTCCAACTCAATATCCTACTCCCAACTCAAAATCAATACCCCCACCCAATATCCTTCTCGGAGCTGAAAGATTCCCCTTCCCAGTCACCTGACTGCTGTCCATGTGGGGACACTTACCTCTCTTCACTTTCAGTCAGGTGAGAACTCAGGAACTACACTGCCTTCACTGTCTTAAACTAATGTCTAAGTCCCTTTTTTCATTTTTCTCTTCAAGTGTTTGCATTCATTTTCCACATTCTTCTTTAACATCTTGTGGGAAGCTCTTTTCCATGACCCCCATGTTCTTGCCATCCAGCTGAGCCTCAATCCTTCTGCCCGTCACTTTTCATGAACCATCTCTTTCCTTCCCTCCCTCTCCCTTTCTTTCTCCCTCCCTCCCTCTTTCTCCTCCCCTCACCCTCTTTTTCTCTCTCTCCATTGTGTGTGCTAACCTGAGCTCTAGGCAAACTGCAGCAAGCTTAACTAGTTTATCCCACTCTCAAAGGGTGCCTCTAATAAGAATTTGCTTAACTTACCCGGCCTGATTTTCTACTACTGCCAAAAAACTCTTCACTTCAGTCACACTAATTGCCTTTTGTCTTTTATTCATGTTAAGATTTTATTTACTTCTGTTTATTTTTTTCTTTCTGAAATATTCCTTTTCCCATTTTCCAATTCCCCATATTCAGACTTCTGATAACCTTACCTCAAAGTACTTTCTTCTTTTCCTGCACTTAAAATGAACAAAATAGATCAAAACCATAAAAATGTGTTCATACTCTTTGACCCAGTAATACCATTTCTAGAACTGGGTCCTAAGAAATGAACCATCAACAAATGAGAGAAACCTCTTGTGCACAAAGTTTCCTCTCCCATACAGCATTATTGAGGATAATATTGAAGAACTGGAAATAAATTGTATATCCAATAATATAACTAAATAATTGTCTTATACCACTCTATGGAAATTTTGTGTGCACAAGATGAATATTATAAAGACTGGAAATATATGAAACTTTATTTAAAATATAAACAATAGAAAGAGAACATATATGCATATACACATTTAAAGTCAGTCCTTAATGCGCAATTTTTTAAAAAGCTTGGTTATTCCATCTTTCTGGATAATTTAACACTGAAGACATTACTGACAAAAGAAAAACACATCCATTTACAAGTTTCTATGTAAGTTTAAATTTTTCTTAAAAAGAATCTAACATCTAGAATTCATGTATGACATTCTAGTTACTTTATAATCATTTAATCCTTACAACATACCCAGTGAGACAGGGGTTACTAGCTCCATTTTACTGATGAAAAAAAAAGAACAAGTCAGGAGAGGGTAAATCGTTTTCTCAGGATCACTTGGCTAGGAAACGGTAAGTTCAGAATTTTCACCTGACTGCAGCATGATCATCTGAAAACAAATGTTCATCATTTGACGACTTGAATATTAAATAATGTGACAATTATGCTCCTTTATAAGTAGAGGGTAAGAGCAAAAGAGTTTTGGAATTACTTCCATGGACTTCTTCCTAAAGAGCAGTGGACAACATCACAGAGGTTAATGACAAAGGTCCTGCTGGTGGACAGGGTGCCTTCTGGGAGTCTCAGTTCTCCATTTTTAGCTTAGGATTTATGATCCAGAAGTGACAGTGATAAAACTGTTCAAGCACTTGAATGGCTTGATGAGGATACAACCCGTCCTCAAAATCAGATAGCAGATTGGATGCTACCATCTTCTACAGGCAGCAGATGGTCCTTCATGACCCCTTGTCTATTTAGTTTTGGCTTTTCTGGGTCTTCCTTGTTGCATGGGTTTTCTCTAGTTGTGGCAAGCGGGGGCTACTCTCCAGTTGCGGTACATAGACTTCCATTGGGGTGGCTTCTCTTGTTGTGGAGCACAGGCTCCAGGGTGCGCGGGCTTCAGCAGTTGCGGCTCATGGTCTCTTGAGCACAAGCGCAATGGTTGTGGTGCACGGGCTTAGTCCCGCAGCATGTGGGATCTTCTCGCATCAGGGATCGAACCCGTGTCTCCTGCATTAATTGACAGGCAGACTCTTTACCACTGAACCACCAGGGAAGCCCCTTCACGGCACTTTGGTTTCAAGTAATCTGTCAGCTTTCCAAAGGTACTTGGAGCTCCAGACTCAGGGCTGTTTCTGGAGCACAGAGGACCCTGGAGTTATCTCCTATGTATAGATCATAAGAAGCTGTGAGGTGTGGGCAATCTTTGGCTGCAAGTGATACCTTGATCTGCAGAGAATCTTCCAAAAATAATGTTGGCAAAAAGCTAATTTTACTGAGTTCATAGAACTGGTAGCCACCTGGGAAAGGGTATTTCAGAGATTCATATACTTTCCTCTGGGACTTGTAAGTGTGGATTCCTAGTTGAAAAGGACAGGTAAAATGCTGTTTGCGGGCTTCTTCCATGCTCTTCAAGCTCTATGGGTGTGGCCTAGGCACCATGGATGAAGTGCTAATGAGAATTTAACCTCACAGTGATTTGATTATTAGGTCAAGTTTGATTCTACCCACTGTATTGTACTTGTCAGAGCCTACAGATAACTTATGCCATTGGTTAAAAAGATGAGACTGTTTATACCTAAGAAAACTCAGAATTTATTTCTCATGGCTTGGGCAGAAACATTTCTCATGGTTCAGTGGTCATTTATTTACTCACAAACACCTGCAGATAATTCTCAGAACAGTCCAGGGGGTAGCATGAATTGGGGCAATACTGCTTGGAAAGCTCTTTGTTGCCAGAATGTCCAAGATAGGCGAAGTTGGAGTGTCCATGGGCTGTGTGGGAGGAGGGCTGAGGTAGGAAGGCTGAAGTTCAGGTACAGCCAACTCTTACCAAGGTAAAAGGGAATGGAACTGCCTGTCCCCCTTGCCCTACACACAATTCAGGCTTCATATTATTCATATTGCATTTATATATATTATTATTCATATTGCATTGTTTTCACATTTTGTTTGCTTTCAAATCTGCCCATACTGTGTATTTTAACTTGAAATCTGTCGTTCAAAAATTCTAGGGTACAGAGTTAGTGAGGAAACCTTAACTTGCCCAAACATGGTGCTAGCTTTTGTATCTCCCTCAGGGTGGCACTACATTGGTTACAATTTGCAGTTTTATGAAATCTGTTCCTTGTTGAAAAGTGAGGAGTCCAAGGTTTGAAAGTGCCCATGTCCACCAGTAGCCTTAATTCAGGTGTGTGCTATTTGCTAATGTGGATTTTAAAATCCCAAACAATTAAAAAATTAAAGCTCTTGATGTGAGCAGCTTCAGGGGATAGCAAATGTTAAAGTAGGCAGAGGTGCATGGAATGGTGAAGATCCGCAAACCCCTCTACCTGAAAACCTTAACTCCAGAAAAATCTCTTTTTATTATGGAAATTTATGAACAAATATGAAGTCTAAACTTACCTTGAGTATTCTATTCACCAGGATGATTTCCAAGCCTGATAACTAATGAAGCAGCTTGGATATTTTATTAGGTTATGTTTTCTAAAAAAAGATTCAATGTTTTGCTTTTGATGTATTTCAGATGAGCCAAGAATAGAATATTATTCCTAAGTATGCTATTTAGGGATTCTATTATAGAGAAATTTTGGAGTTGTCATACTGGTTGTTACATGAATAGTATTATTTTTAATAAAAGCATGACTCTTGGCCATCACATTATTCCTCTCTCACTGGGATATAAGCAGCATCAGATAACTTTCTTAAGACTGTGAAGAAAAAGCCCTATTATTCTATCAGTGACCTTTGGCAGGCAACTGCTCTCTTGAACTGCTCATGTCTCTGGAGTGTCTGAGTAAGGTTTCTTCCGGTCAAGCCATCGACAATCCAAATGTCAAACAACAATATGGCCATTTTTCATCTTGAAATAAGTGTTTCTCCAATAAGATGATCAATTAGTCTCATTCACATTTTCAATACACCTCTCCATGTATTTTTATGCCATGAAAGGATCTCTATAGTCCTATTACCTTCTTATTACAAAACCTCTTCATTTAGATTTCAGGCTATTAGAACACATAATCAATCCAAACACACCTTATATATGACCTATGTGTATTGACAATTTCATTATACCAATACATCCTGCAAAGGTGGTATTATGAAAAAAACTCTCTCTTAAGGAATGAACTAAAGTCTTTCACAGAAAATATATCACTTTATTTCGAGTTCTGGATTTTTTTTTTTAACTGAAGTAAGCATATTTAATTAATTACAAACATTATGTTTTTCACTTGGAAATAGGCATTTCATGGAATGCTATGTAAGAAAAATTCCAAAGTGTATTTGCATTTTGCTGGAAAGACACTTAAGATGCCATATTTTCTTCTAAAGAAAATTATAATGTTTGAAACATCAGGTGTACATTTCAAGAAGAATTCTCAGAGAATCATTCCATATTATTTTTGGAAAGTATGACTGCTGTCTGGGTTTGTGTAGATACAGCTATTACCACTGCTTCCAATGCAGCCAGATTTTCAATATTTTAAACTATTGATTTTTCTTAATTCCTTGTTAATGGTGCATCACCCACATCTACCCAGGTTTTGGAAACCATTTTGCATTACAGTTGGATGATACATAAATCCTGTCCAACAGATACCTACATTTTAGAGAGACTTATGAATGCTCTCATTTTTAGAGAGCTCATTTTTAATTAATGAAATTTAAAAAGTTCCTTTCAGGGAACGTTACTTGGGAGCTCAGAGTGCTTATACTTTTGAATATAAACTATTTCAAATCGTTTTGGAAAGCACAGTAAAAATATCATGCTAAATATGCATGTCCATGTGTGTCTCTGGATAGTGAGAGAGGAAAAATAGTTTCACATCCAGAATCAGTCTTCAATAACACACTTCAGAAACTTGGAATATTTAACATATTCAAAACAGCTGGTTTAAAATAATAACAAAATGCTTTTCGACATTTGAAAGTGAAACAGCAGTTCCAGTAGGCATTATAAATAGAATGATCGTCATTGGTTTATTAATTCTTTCTTTCCCATGACAAGTCAGTGACAAGCGCCTAATCTGGGCCAGGTAATGGACAAGGCACTAGAGATACAAGATAAATGACAATCTGTGCCCTCCTGGAGGGTTTTTTTCCTCCTGGAGTTTTAATGTTTAATTTCTTTTGTGCTTTTTTTAGGAAGAAAAGGAAAAAGAGGAGGAAAATGACCATCTAAAAAAGGAATGGAAGCTTGAGTCAGAAGCTATCATTCAACTTTTCTTGGGAGATTCTGAACTCATTCCATTATTAGAATGTTCTCACTTCTCCAACTGAGATGAGGCATACACATTTCTTTTCTCTCATACAAAGACAGGATGGATAGTAACAAGAATAAAGCATGGGGGTCTGGAGTCAGGAAGGTATGGGCTGGAATACTAATCCTGCTGTCAGTGTGATTGTACCTTTCTGTAATTGACTTAACTAGCCTCTTCATGGAGAAGGCAATGGCACCCCACTCCAGTACTCTTGCCTGGAAAATCCCATGGACGGAGGAGCCCGGTGGGCTATAGTCCGTGAGATCGATAAGAGTCGGACACGACTGAGTGACTTCACTTTCGCTTTTCACTTTCATGCATTGGAGAAGGAAATGGCACCCCACTGCAGTACTCTTGCCTGGAGAATCCCAGGGACAGGGGAGCCTGGTGGGCTGCCGTCTATGGGGTCGCACAGAGTCGGACACGACTGCCATGACTTAGCAGCAGCAGCAGCCTCTTCATAGACTGTTTTCCTCATTTCAGAATGGAAATAGAAATATCAGTTGATCCTTAGTAAAAGCCGATTATTCCCCCTTCTAGTCCCTACCTTTCCCTTCAAGCACTCAATATATTTGATTGGAAAATGAGGCTCCGAACAAAAAATTTAAAATAATTTGAAACCTGGGAACTGTAACTTTCAAATGATATAGCTTAACTGCTAACTTTGGTGTTTTGTAAGATGCTGGAGTAAGAATGATGTCAGAGCCCTCTAGTTTCTTGGTCTGGCGGTGCATGTGTGGCATTGGTCCCAAACTAAATATAGCACATCTTGCTCCTTGGGTCAATATAATTTCTAATCCCTAGGCTGAATGAGCAAACCTCCCCAGACAAGATTTAATTCTCAAACACATTTAGGTAGGCACTGGATGTATGTACCAGTGCATCAGGAAGTGAAAACAGGCCATCAGCATTAGCTCAGCTAACTGAAGAGAAACTTGCATTAAGAAACCAACAGTCTCACCAACAAATCCTGCCGGGGATTGACTGAACATAATTGTTAATTGAAAAAAAAAATTAAACATGGAGTATTAGGGAAATACTCTCTCACTGATAGCTGCACATAATTCCCTGAAGTGTTAATGGGAAGCTCAGCAAGTGCATCCTCTGAAGAATCTACCTCTTAACGTCCACATTCATCTCTCAAGCTCCATTCACAGACTCTTGAAGGGAGGTGAACAAAAGAAAGAAAATCCCGTGGGATTTTCATGTAAGAGGAGTCCATCTCTTTGCTCTTCCAGTTCACCACAACACAGCCTTAGCTTTAGAATGGCTGAACTGTTCGGAGTCACGCATTCTCATCTCTGAAGGATGGACTTGGTTCTTTATCTTTCCAGAATAGAATAATGGGTTTCATCTCACTTACTTCCATGAAGGACAAGGTTTAAAATGCCAAGTCCCTCTGATTTAAGTGGACAATAAAGTACTTATTTTTTTAACTTTGGTCCAAATGTCTCTGAATTCTTAGACTTAAAGCTGAGAACAGGCTTTATGCTCACAGAGTATCAAGAGAAGTTAAATGTCTTTATTTTTCCATTCATTTCCCTTGAAATAAACAAGCCTATATTTTCCAATTTCTTCACTAACTGGAATCAATTTCTGTGGTAGATGAAAGTTACTATCACAACTCAGTGTGAAAAGTCAATGAGAAATTTAAGACTGCTGTTTCTGCCACCACTTATAACGATTACCATGGCAGCCTAAGACTGCCTGCGCAGTAGTCCTACAAGCCAGACCCCAAAGATTCCTTATATCTCTGTGCAATTCTTCCTAGTAAAATAACCATTCAATCTAAATGAGACTGAAAAAGCTGTCCTTCGGCAATTTGTTGTTTGGCTTGAGGCTTGTATTAGTTTTCTGTAACTCCCTTAGCCAAGTAGCACAGGCTTAGTGGTTTAAAACAATCTAAATTGATTATCTTATAGTTCTGGAAAATTCTGACGTGGGTTTCACTGGCCTAAAGTCAAGGTGTTGGCAGAGCTATATTCCTTCATAGGCGCCTTAGGGGAGAAACTGTTTCCTGGCCTGTCCAGTCTCCCAGAGGCACTGGATCCTTGGTTCAAGGCCAGTAGTAGTCAGGTAAGTCACATCGCATCCCTCTGACACTGATTCTTCTGCTTCCTGTTCCATTTTTAAGGACCCTTGTGAATACTGGATAACCCAGGATAGTCTCCTTGTCTTAAGGTCCGTTGACTAGCAACCTTAACTCAGTTTGTAACCTGTATCATTCCTTGGTCTGAAACATAACGTATTCACAGTTTCTGGGGATTAGGACACAGATAACTTTCCCTACCACAGGCTGTGTAAAACCTCCTCCCCAAACAAATAAAAACAGACAACAACCAAAAAGGCAATATGTTCTCGTTTTTCAGAAGCGTAGAATAAAACCTCTTCTCAGATGAAGACATTTGTC
Source organism: Bos taurus (assembly GCF_002263795.3). Taxonomy (NCBI): domain Eukaryota; kingdom Metazoa; phylum Chordata; class Mammalia; order Artiodactyla; family Bovidae; genus Bos; species Bos taurus. The sequence continues at coordinate 20,695,296 of NC_037329.1, read as the reverse complement.
ATTTGGTTGGAGCCTTGGGAGCAACTATTTTTGAATCATAAACTCCAATTGAGTCTTGTCGAGCTGGAGGAGTTCCCAGACTAGTGACAGTCACAGCTAAAATAAAGTTCTGAGTCTTCTGGGGGTTCACCTCCTGTTTCAAACAGTAAACTGGAGTAAACAATTACTTTCTTAGAGGTGTCTGGAGGCAACCGTTTAAATATGTATTATTCTAATCTGAACTGGTTTGAGAGAGCTGGGCAAGCCTCTCCTTTCCTGAAAGCTTTCAAGTTCCTGTTCTAAAGTTCATGGTTACCAATGGGGAATGTGGGGGTGGGATGAATTGGGAGATTGGAACTGACTGTCCCAATGTATAAAATAGATAACTAATGAAAACCTACATATAGCACAGGGAACTCTACTCAGTGCTCTGTGCTGGCCTAAATGGGAAGGAAATCTAAAAAAGAGTGGATATATGTGTGTATATAACTGATTCACTTTGCTGTAAAGCCATAATCTAACACAACATTGCAAATCAACTATATACTACAATAAAAATTTAAAAAAAAAATTAGGTGTGAAGACCCTGACTATGGTACTGGTAATCCAGGGTGGGCAATTTTGCAGAGAGTGATTTTAATGGCAGCTGGGGCATGATTAGACACAACTATCATTACATAACAGATGAATTTTTTTTCTGTTTCTTTCTGATAATTTGGGGGTGTGGAGTTGTCTTTATTTCTTCTTCTTGTTCCCAACCCTCATGTCTTACTGCTTGTGTCTTTGATCTGCAAGGGTTACCCAATGCCTCCCAAATGGAAGGGTAGAAGTCACCTTTCTGTGAAAAGTGTGAAGCTTTTACACCATAATCCTATGTAATTGAGACAAACCACCAGATTTGGCTTGGTTTTCCTCTGGTTGCATTCTTCCTCTGACTTTAAAAATGTGCTGTAAAGGGTCTTTCTGAAGTCAGAAGATTGAAAGACAAGTCGGTCAAGGATGAACATAATAAAATTCTTTAGGATTTGGGTGGTGGGAGGTAAAAGGAAAAGTTCTTAGATATCAATATATACTGTTTCTGTCCCCCTTCACCCCTCAGTCCTCACCCTCATGTCACCCCTGTGCCTTTCTGAAATGGCTCCAAAGGGCCCCTACATTCCTAGAAGTGTAAGCTTTTCAGTGTGCTTAGAAGCTTCTGATTTACTCCTACTGATACTTTGCTAGAAGAAGTTGCTGATTCCTATTTCCCAAGAATTTATAGGTCACAGGCTGATTTTAGACTGCTGGATGATAAAAAGAAAAGAGCACTTATTTCATAGGTCTTAGATTTTAACGACCACTGTGGTAGGCAGCCTTTAAGATGGCCTCAATGATCTCCCATTCCTCGAGTCTGGGCTGAGCATAGGGACTTTCTTCCAACCCAGAGAATATGGTACAAGTGATGACATTTTGGCTCTGAGATTGGGCTACAAAATGACTCTGGCTCCCATCACACTTGTCCTCATTGTATGTTTGCTCTGATGAAAATCAGCTGCCACTTTTTTATGCAGAGGCCATGTGATGAGGAACTGAGGTAGGTATGGGGTGGCAGCCATGGAATTAGAATACTGGCCCCCAATGTAATAGTGACCTGGGTCCTTGGGCTCTTTAACCAACAGAAATTGATGAGGCCAGGTGAGGAATTCAGACAAGGCTTTACTGGGACTCATGCTGCAGCATGAAGGAGAGAAAGAGAACAAGTATCAGGTACCCAGCTCCACCTCCGAGGAGAGCAGGATGGTTCCTTAAACGGGTGAAGGTAGGGGCAGATTGGTGGGTTGGGCTTGAGGGGCGGCCCACCCCCTTGCTGGTGATGTGTGCACAGTATCTTGCTCTTTTCCCTGTCTCCTCAGAAATGGCAGTTGATTTGTGGCCATTTTGTAGCTTTGGTTTGTAATGTGCCCCAGCCGTGCATGTGTGGCCGTTGTTTGAGGAGACATATGTCCAGGTACAAGTGTAAGTACTCCAGTAGGGCGTCCCAGGTCCCAGCCTACCTCAAATGTCACAGTTTCACTTATAGAGGAACTGAATGTCACAGCGACCTCCTGAACGCTCTTGGAAGTGGCTCTTTTCTTGGTCAAGCTTTGAGCCAACTGTTGTCCTTGAGGCTGAAGCGTCTGGCAAACCTTTTGACCCACAAAAACTTTGGGAAAATAAGTGCTTGATGTCTTATGTCTCTAAATATTAGGGTATCATGTTCTAAAACAGTTGATAGCTAGTACAATAATGACATGGCATTACAGTTTGGAAAATAAAGGAGGAAAAGAATCACCCATAATTCTACCACGCAATCACAACCATCCCTTAAATTTTGCATGTTTTATTTAAATCTGCATACATATGTACACATATATTTATAATGCTGATAAGCACCCAGTGAACCAGTGAAGTTGCTCAGTCGTGTCCGACTCTTGGCGATCCCATGGACTATAACCTACCAGTCTCCTCCATCCATGGAATTTTCCAGGCAAGAGTACTGGAGTGGGTTGCCATTTCCTTCTCCAGGGGGTCTTTCTGACCCACGGATCGAACCCAGGTCTCCCACATTACGGCAGACACTTTACCGTCTGAGCTACCAGGGAAGCCCTGATAAGCATAATTTGAATAAAATTCTGCATTTTATTTTTATTAAACATAAAACATAAGTATTTCTATGTAGCTGTAAAAAATCTTGGTACTTACAATTTTTAATGGCTGCATGATATTCTCTTAAGTGGAAGTACAATAACTTAGCCGATTTCCTTATTTTGGGGGGCATGTTGATTACTTCCTATTTTATTTGCAGTTGAAAATAACATAGCAATCATCTTGTATATGTGGGACTGTCTCTCTTTTTTCACCACTTAAATTTTTCCCATGTCATTGCCTTCCTTAGTACAGTTCTCAATTTGCTGTAGTAAATCCTTTGATAATCCTTAGTGGTTGGTAATGACAAAATCTCTCTGTCACTTCATGTTCAAAGCTATCTTTGTTTTTCTCTTCATTAAATATTAATTTAGATGGCTATTGATTTTTGGTTGAAAATTGCCATGTACAAATATATGGCAATAAAAAACAAGAAAAATTTCATCTCTCCATTAAGAAGATAGTTTAAACATTGTTCACCTAAATTATACAATTTTATACATGAAAACAAAATAGGTAATGTATGTTTATAATATTTAATTTTATCATTAATTTTGTAACACAAGCATTTAAAGCAGCATATTACAAAAATCACTTTTTTTTTCGGTTTGAAATACTGCTTTCGTCATTCTTATTGAATTCTTTGATTTTTTTTTTGTGATCAAATATACACAACACAAAATTACTATTTTAACAAGTTTTAAGTGTACAGTTCAGCGGCACTATGTACATTTAAATTGCTGTGGAACAATCACTACCATCTGTCTCCAGATTGGTATTATCTTTCTTCTGGATTAGGAATTTACTGTGGGTGTGATTATGGGGTTAGAGTAGGGGTCCCCAGCCACCGGGTCGTGGACCAGTACCTCCAGCAGATCAGTGGTGGCATCAGGTTAGAAATAAAGTGCACGACAAAAGTAATGTGCTTCAATCAGCCTGAAACCACCACTTCCACTCCCCGCCATGGGAAAACTGTCTTCCACGAAACCAGTCCCTGGTGCCCAAAAGGCTGGGGACCTCTGGGTTAGAGGGCTTGAATCACGTGCCTGTTTTGAAATTCAATAATAGTGTAGTGTCAAGTGCATAGATTTGAATCTTGTATCTGAGTAATATTTTGCAACATCAGGAAAGTTATCTAATTTCACTAAATCTCTTGTTCCTCTTCTCCAAAGTGGCAATAACAATGGCACCTAATAATACCTAGTAATAATCGGTATAAAATACTTAGTATGGTGCCTGGCACACAGTAAACATCCACTATTTATTTAATAATATGTAAACATGCAGTATGAAGCCTGTTATTTATCATTAAAATGATCATATTCATAATCGTATGGAATCAATTGTTCTTTGAATACTGTGGCTTCTGGCATTTTACCGCTTCTGTCATATACCGTATTGTAAGGAAATTTTAAATAATATTTGTATTGTGATAATATCAGGATTGCATAAGGTGCCAGTAGGGTGATTCTCGTTAAACTTGAAGGATCACCTTAAACCACAACAGTATTCACAGCATAAAGTGAAAGTTGCTTAGTCGTGTCTGACTGTTTGCGACCCCATGGACTATACAGTCTATGGAATTCTCCAGGCCAGAGTACTGAAAAAATGGGTAGCCTTTCCCTTCTTCAGGGGATCTTCCCAACCCAGGGATCAAACCCAGGTCTTCCACATAGCAGGCGGATTCTTTACCAGCTGAGCCACAAGGGAAGAATACTGGAGTGGATAGCTTACCCCTTCTCTAGGGGATCTTCCCAATCCAGGAATTGAACCAGGGTTTCTTGCATTGCAGGCGGATTCTTTACCAACTGAGCCACAAGGGAAGGCCATATCACAAGGCAAATTTCAATATCAGATGAAGTGCAGTGGAAAAGACTGAGAGAGAGACAAAGGTGGAGACAGACATAGAGAAAGCTAGAGAGCGAGAAATAGATTGATTTCGAAGAGATAAGTAGAAAGAGAACCAGGGAAGTTCTTTGTTATTAAGTCATTAAGGAAAGCAATTGTAGAAAAAGAAGGGGTCAGAATATAATCACATTTCCCTGGTGGCTTAGTTGGCAAAGAATCCGCCTGCAATGTGGGAGACCTGGGTTTGATCACTGGATTGGGAAGATCCCCTGGAGAAAGAAATGGCAACTCAGTCCAGTATTCTCACCTGGAAAATCCCGTGGACAGAGGAGCCTGGCAGGCTATAGTCCATGAAGTTGCAAAGGGTTGGACATGACTTAGTGACTGAGTCCTACTAATATCTTCACAGTACACTCATGAGACGGTGAAGGGTGATTAAGCCAAATACAGAAAAGCTTACTTTTTCCAATATCACACAGCCATTTATTGGCTGATTAGAATTTAGGCCCCCAGTCCCATGATTCCATTTGCCTCTGGCTCACTGACTAAAGATTGATTTCAAGAAGAGGTCCTTTTTACTTGAAATAAGTGAATCTTTACAAAGGCACAGACTCTTGGAGAATGGAGACTCACAGAGAGCACAGCTGAGCCAGAGAGCTGCCATTTGTCCCCTGACATCCCTGCCTACCCTTCTCCATCTTGCTCCCTGCATCAGAAGCCACGGGCAGAGGTTGCATTAAAGGGCTCTCTCTTGGTCTCCAACTTCCTGTTGGCTTTGACCAAAGAGACTGGAGGGATGAGAGTATTATCCTTCCAGTTTCCTCCCTGAGGGCCTTCATTAAGCTAGCTGTGTCCTGGTTCCTGTTCAGCATCCCTCTGGGCACAACCTCTCAATCTTCAGTTTTCGATAACCTCTATACCTTGTTTTTGCAGGGTGAAAACAGCCCCGGGGCACCACCGTACTATTCCTTGTTGATTCCTTATACTCTGATCATGCCCTTTTAAATAGTCTTTTTACCAAAATTTCCCCCAACTATTCCATACTATCAGTTTTCTGCTGAGATTCCAACAGATACATGAGTTTTATTGTTACCAACCAGAACTTTTGGGGAAGAAAAAGGAGGTGACCTAGCCTAAGAGGGATCTAGTTTCTTACCACTCCAGACTGGGATTGGTACGTGCAGAGGGTAAAGGGAGGGGAGGAGAGTTATTCCAATAGCTATGGATCCTTGCTCTTCCAGTCAAAGGAAATGCTCCATTTCTATCAGTGGAGTCTCACCAGATCAAGAAGAGAGGCCTGGATCAGGAGGTGTCCTGTTGCTCTGGGCTGTCATGGAGAGATGGCCATGAAGTCCCACCTCTGGAGACAGCCTTGTCTAGAGTGGCCTGGCAATCAGGGGCTGGGCTGCCTAAGCATCTGCTTGTTCTTAAAAGTCATGAAGCTAAGAGGCAACTGAATCCTTACATTTCAGACCTATCACTGACACCTAAATTAAAATATCACAATCAAGCTTTGTATTTAAGACTTTCAGGCTTTGGATGCTTTAAGGAATAGTCTAGTGACCAAAGACAGTCATTTGTTTGGCGGTCTCTAGACCCAAGAGAAGAGACTGTCCTGGGAACTCCTACCATAACACCACTGTTGTCCCATACAGGGATGGCAGTTTTACATTGGAGTTGCTTCCTTATGCCTTCTTTTGGGAATGTCTCAATGGGCTTCCCTCATAGCTCAGTTGGTAAAAAATCCGCCTGCAATGCAGGAAACCTCAGTTCAATTCCTGGGTTGGGAAGATCCCCTGAAGAAGGGATAGGCTACCTACTCCAGTATTCTTGGGCTTCTCTGGCGACTCAGCTGGTAAAGAATTCACCCGCAATGCAGGAGATCTGGGTTCGATCCCTGGGTTGGGAGAATCCCCTGGAGAAATGCTACCCACTCCAGTATTCTGGCCTGGAGAATTTCATGGAGTGTATAGTCCATGGGGTTGAAAAGAGTGGGGCATGACTGAGCAACTTTCACTTTCAATAGGACACGGTCCCCAAAGCTGCTAGGCTCTAGCTAGGAGAGCTTCTTTTACTCTGCATGAAATGGGAAGGCCCCATTTCTAACCTTATCTCCAAACCCATTGACTGTCATTTAGCTAACTTCCCTTCTCTAACTGCTTCAAACTTTAATTTGCTACCCCTCACTTTAGTACCCAACTGTGTAGAGGCTACCTTTTGTTGTTACTTTGATGATGTATGCTCATTTATTTATTCAATATTTATTGGGTGGGTAGAGACTGGGCCATCATGGGCAGCTGTGAATATAATGAATATCATCTCTACTGTCCTAAAATTCATAGTCTAGTGGAGGACACAGATACATGAATAGATAATAACACATTTGTTCCTTGTTTTGCAAGTTTATTGTAAGCTTAAACTTATATACCTACTGTTTTGTATCCATCAAGTATCAGGTATATAGTAACATTCACTAAATACTTTGCTTTATATAAAACATTTTCTGCGAATAGTTCAAAGTTTGTTATTCTGTATGCTTTGTTGCCAAAGGCATCAGAGCTGGCCTCCAGGCAAAGAAGGAAATCAGACTGAGACTGGGAACTGGTGCTTCTGCATCCCTCCCTGAACACTCTGGGAAAGGTGTCAAATGAGATTAGCCCACTCTGGGTGTCTGCTAGACCCGGCCAACTGCCGTTCTAGGCCTTCCTGGAGGCACAGGTGATTCCCTTACTTATGAGCCTCCCCATCCCAGTGGGAAGAACTGTTTTCCAGTAAGGAAAAGAAGAACGAGGAAAGGACAACAAACTCTGTAGCTAAACCAGTTTCATCTCTCAGGGATAAGAAGCTGTTCTCCAAATGACTTCACTGTAAGAAAGGGGAAAGGAAAGGCTCTATGTGAGGCTCACTGGAGTTCAGCCACTATCTTTCACTTTGGTTTCTGGCTAAATTCTGGATATTTATTGCCACTGCTTGATGTATTTTGCTGTTGCTCTTTTAGGAACTAAAGCCTAATTATTCTGAGTAACATTCTAAGATTGTTTGGGAATGGTTTGTTTCAACTACTAATTTGATTTCCAACATTCTTTATTTTCTAACCAACATTCTTGATATTTTTAAACTTTTAATGAAAATGAATTTGTTAAATGCATCAGGATTTGCAAGATGGAAATGGTTCTTTGCAAGCAAGGTTATTTCCAAACTGAGTGGTTTTAAATGGACAGTAGATATTGGTCAGTATCATTTGGTATTAATAATACCCCTTCCATCTAGATCAAATTAAAGACAAATAAAATTCAAATTAAAGAGTTAAATCAGTTATAGTAATAATTACATTCATAACATTCTATAAAATTTTATTTTTATGAAGTTATTACTCACATACCTTAATTTTCATTCATCTTAACCAGTTGTGATTTTTATTTAAGATTGTGATTTAACCTGCAAACATGTGTATCTTATATTTATAGTTATTTGTTCATGACCTTGGGCTTTATTATGTATGTATGTATTTCCAGTTTTATTGAGAAATAATTGACATATATCACTGTATAAGTTTAAGGCATACAGCAACATAGTTTGATTTTCATATATTGTGAATAGGTTCAGCTAACATCCATCTTTTCATATAGACAAAATGAAGAAAAAGAGGAAAGGAAAAATTTTTTTCCTTCTTTAAATGGAACTCTTAGTATTTACTCTAACTTTCCTACATATCACACGGCAGGGTTTGCTATAGTGTACATTACCTCCCTAGTACTTATCTTATAACTGGAACTTTTAACCTTTTGACCAGTTTCCTTTGATCTCCTCTCACAAGTCTGATCGCTTTTCTATGAGCTTGGCTTTTTCTTTTCTTAGATTTCACACGTGAGATAACATGGTGTTTGTCTTTCTCTGTCTGACTTATTTCACTTAGCAAAATGCCTTCAAGATCCATCCATGCTTCTGTAAATGGCAAAATTTCATTCTTTTTTATGACTGAATAACATTCATATATATATATACACACACACACACATACATGCCATATCTTCTTTATCCATTTATTTGTTGATAGGCATTTAGGTTTCCTCCATATCTTGGCTATTGTAAATAATGCTGCTACGAACATTGAAGTGCATATATGTTTTTGAATTAGTGTTTTCATTTTCTTCAGATATATGCCCAGGAATAGAATTGCTGTATCACATAATTGTCCCATTTTTCGTTTTTTGAGGAAGCTCCATACTGTTTTTCATAGTGGCTGCCCCAGTTTACATTCCCATCGACAGTGTAAGGGGTTCCCTCTCCCCCACGTCCTGGCCAGCATTTGTCATTTGTGGTCTGTTTGATGACAGCTCTTCTATTCTGGTGTGAGGTGATGTCTCATAGCTTTGATTTGCATTTCTCTGATGAACAGTGATGTTGAGCATTTTTTCATATGCCTGCTAGCCATCTGTATGTCTTCTTTGGAAGAATGCCTGCTCAGGTCTTCTAGATTAGGCTTTATTTTAAATTTGGAGGCCATTGGAACTTCTATCACTGTCCACAGGGCACTTCCTAGGTAGAGGGCTCCTCTGCTGTTTACTCTGCTGCTAGGCTAAATCCTCAGCTACTCTTCTACACCCAATCTGATGCTCCCCCACCCCACTGAGATTTTCTCCACAGGTGACTATAGCTCATTTACTCATTATATATCATTTATCTATCTAGTTCTCATCTTGACCTTGGGATTGGAAGTGTTCCATTGACTTCTGGCTTACAGCTTCTGTATTCCCTAACTTCCCCATTCCAGCAATAACTTCAGTGGCTACCACAGAAAATGCTCCCCCAACCCCCACATACCAAGGGAAATGATGTTTCCTTCAGACTTCTCCCAGGCTTGAGGTTGAACCAGATGCCCTGTTCTTTAAAAAAAAAATTTTGCTAATTAAACGTTGTATTGTGGAAGCTGGTAGGATGGATAGGATCAGAAACCTACCTAAAGTTGGGGTTAGAGCTGAATGCTTTAGATAGAATGAGAATATAGCATTTGGGGGTTCCCTGGTGGCTCAGATGGTAAAGAATTTGTCCACAGTCTGGGAGACCTGGGTTCAATCCCTGGGCTGGGAAGATCCCCCTGGAGAAGGGAATGGCTACCCACTCCAGTATTCTTGCCTGGAGAATCCTATGGACAGAGGAGGCTGGTGAGCCACAGTCCATGGGGTTGCAAAGAGTCGGACATGACTGAGTGACTAATACACACACACACACACACACAAACACACACAGAATACAGCATGCTTTAGTAGAATTAGAATATGACAGAAAGCCAATAACTGATATTTTCAGCTATTTAATATTTGCAGCTATTCTGCTGTTTAAATCCTTTTTATAACTAGGATGAATTAACTAGATCTGTGAAAAACATAACTTTCCTTAAGGAGTCTCTAACAGAAGGAGCAATGATTTCCAAAGTGGAGATAAAAGTTTAAGTATTAAGACTGAAATCACCTAAGATGAAATAAACCAGAAAATGAGTAGGGCCCAGCAACCCACTCCAGTGTTGCCTGGAGAATCCCATAGACAGAGGATCCTGGCGAGCTATAGTCCAGGTGTTACAAAGAGTCAGACACAACTAAAGTGACTTAGCATGCATGCATGCATGCACTATAAGAAAATATTAGACCTTGCAGCAAGTAACAGAAACCCAAAATAATAATGGCTTTACCATCGTGGAACTTTATTTCTCTCCATGTAGAAATATTTCTAGATGTCTACTTCTGTAGGCAGTCCTTGAAATCATCAGGGATTCAGGCTCCCCCTGTATTTTGGCTTTACTGTCTTTAGTACTCCATTTCTGGCCCAAAGTGGCTGCTAAAGTTGCAGCTGTCACATTTCAGCCAACAGGAAATAAAGCTATTACATGCATATATCTTATTTCTATCACATTAGCTATAACTTAGTCATATGGCCATACTTAGCTGCTAGGGAACCTGGGAAATGATTTTTACCAGGTGGCCACATGCTCAGCTAAAAATCAGTACTATTGCAAGGAAGAAGGAAAGATGTTGAGGAATAGATAAAAACAACATACCTGGGGACTGTTGGGGGTAAAAGGATCCATGAGCATCTTATGAAAAATCTCCCAAAGAATATTTGCCTTCCAACATTGTTGTTCAGTCACTAGCTTGTGTCCAACTCTGTGACCCCATGTACTACAGCACACCAGGCTTCCCTGCCCCTCTCTATCTCCCGGAGATTGCTCAAACTCATGTCTGTTGAGTCAGTGATGCCATCGACATTAAGCAAATAATTTAAAATATACATTAAATCATTTTCAAGAACACTTTAATACGGAGCTACAGTACAACTCTCAAGAGCGTTTGTAGCACATCACAAGTTATAACTCTTAATGTAGGTGTGGAGAATGAAGAAGAGTGAGTCACTGTTGAAAACAAAGACCTCAGAGACTATTGCATGAAGAGACTCCCACAGTTTAACAGCAGCCTATCACAATGTGAGGAATGATTTTGATCATCGTCATAGGAGTACCTCTAAGTCAGATTTGGGACTTGGAGAGTTTTACTTGGGTCAGATTTTCCCAGTCAGCAATTTAGTACTTAGATTTTCAAATCAGAGAAACTAAAATCTCCACTCCAATGGATACCAGTTTTTGAGTCAATTTCAGTCCTTTCTTGTTATTTCCCTAAGCAATACTATATTTATCCAGGGTTCGGGTGTGCTAAGCTGCTTCAGTCATGTCTGTCTCTTTGAGACCTAATGGAATTGAGACTCTATGGACTGTAGCCCACCAGGCTCCTCTGTCCATGGGGATTCTCCAGGAAAGAACACAGGTGTGGATTGCCATGCCCACCTCCAAGGGATCTTCCTGACCTAGGGATTGAACCTGAATCTCTTTTATCTCCTGCATTGTCAGGTGGGTTCTTTACCACTAGCGCAACCTGGGAAGCCCTTTATCCCGGGTACTTAAATTAACTTTATGTACTTAATCTGTTATGAAGGAATGATGTATGTACCCTGAAAAATTACCCAAAAGAATGTTCCCTATAAATCAGCAGATCACTCACCATCACACCTGGCCTCACTTGTTCCCTCTGGAGAACTTTTAGATCGAACTCTCTCGGGGCTAGGGAATCTTTCACTTGCCATACCAAGTGCCTAGCACAGTGGCTCTCACAAACCTAGCTCTCTGTAAACATTTGTTGAAATAGTCTGAAGATGGTTCATCAGAGATACTGACAGAAAAGCACACAATAAAATTTAACAACACAACTCTTGATTAGTCTTTGGTCATTTTTAGTACTTCCAAGATAAAAGAAAATTCACAGCAAGTCAGCCCTGGGAAGTCTTGAGCTTTTGTAAAGAAGTGATGAAGGAAAAATATTTGTTTGACAACCGCTCTTCAGTGTGAAAAATCCACAGCTGTAAACTACAATGAAGCAAAGAAAACCTAATCTATAAGAGCTTAAGCATTTTACCATACTAGATTTCAGGACACGTGATTATTCCTTTTGCTACTTCTGTTTGCCAGTTCTGCCCATTTGCCAAAATAAAGATGTCCTTTTTCCAGCCAAACCTCAGCTGTGAGAGTGAACTAATGACTTCAGAATGGAAGACAGATGCTTCCTGCAGGAGGATTCCTGGGGTAGACAAAGAACATGTAACCAGAACTGGCTGCAGAGTTTGTGAGGCTGGGTGCAAAAGGAAAATGTGGGGGCGACTTTGTCGAAAAGTCAGGAAAAACGTGGTATTAAAGGTACTAAAATATAAAACCTTTCCCTTTCTTCCACCACCTCTCTTGACTTGTTATATTGCTTTTTATTGTTACTTAATTTTATTCTAAGTAAAGAAGAATTAGACATTTTAAATTACTGACATGATTTTTATCATTCCTCTTTTTATTGTAGAACTCTAGTTTTAAACGTAAATATGAGAACATTTAACTTGCATGCGGAATCACCGAAATTACACAATTTGTATTTTGTAGCTATTACATGTATATGTATTTTGTTCTTAGTCGAACACTGGAAATACTGGAAAAAACAACTTGAACTGTGTTTTATTTCACTTTTCGATACATGAACATTCTATCAACATTCCACAGAAGCCAATGGTTTCTGTAAAATGCTTACCTTGTATTTGCTGAGTCCTGCTCAGCTTCCGTGCTTGGTCCACTGGAATTCTGTCTCTGCAGCACCAGGAAGACTATAGATGCAAACAGGCTGGCCAGGAGCTATGGATGCACACGTATTGTGCACACCTGCCATGCTGTGCTACGATGCGCCTTTGGACTTGACTTACAAAACACAAGTTCAAAGATAAAATCAATATGAATTTCAACAGAATGACAGTAGAGCATTAAACTAAGTGTGGAGCCCTTCATGGTACACAGCCATGAAGCCAGCTCTGCGTGTAACCAAAGTAAAAGTTACTCTCCCTTTTTTAATAATTTGAAAAATGAGTAATCATAAGTGTTAGTCACTCAGTTGTGTCTGACTTTTTGAGACTCCCTGGACTGTAGCTTGCCGGGGAAGCCATTCTCTTCTCCAGGGGATCTTCCTGACCCAGGGGTCGAACCCGGATCTCCTGTATTGCAGGCAAATTCTTTACCGTCTGATCCACTAGGGCACAAAACAAGATGAGCACAAACAAAACGAGCACATGAAAGCAAAGTTCAGCTGAGACTCTGAAGTGTAATAGTTACATAGTTATGTGGCCGATTAGTGGATTAAAACATTTTAAAGTCTGAAACAATGTTGTTTATTGCTGCAAATCTTACAACTTTTAGGAACTAATGTTTTAAATTATAAAGTGGTAGTATTAAAGAGATACTCTCACAATTTTAATATATTTTGAAAAATTCATTGCATCTCTCTATAACAATCATTTTTACTTCTAATTCAGCAAGGTGATTTAAGAATAAGCAATCTTGTTCTTTTCATGCACTAAAATTTTGTGTAACTTTATTGATGAGAGTCAGCACCATAATAGCCTCAAAGGAAAATCCATCTAACATTTTCAACTTGAAGGGTTTAAAAAAACAATGATAAATAAGCCATTAATTTGTTTTCATTTTAATGTATGTTGTTTTATATTAGGATGAAGAATTCAGCTTTATTTTCAAATGATCTATAAAATATAAATAACTATATTAGAATGATATGGGAAATCATTTGTGACAAGAGGGCAATGATTAAGCTGTATGATATACAGCTTTATGAATATTAAAGTGTTGCTGCAAAATAAAGATGTATTATATACTCACTAATAATTTTTATAATAAAATTAACCAAAAGTCAGATTATTCTTTTGCTTCATCAAATATCCTTTAAAAATAACTTTTCTAAACACACACACACTTGACTATGGATTGAATATTTCTGGAAGGACATTCAAGAATATGTAATTATGTGGTTCCACACCTCTGGGAGTGAGATTGGATGTTGAGAGAAAGAATTTTACTTTTTACCTTTACCCCAGATTCTATGTTATTTGAGTTTTTGTCATAAACTTGATTTTATTTTAATAATTTAAAAGCTGGTTAATTAACAGAAGTAGTCCTTCAGTGTGTATACACTAAAATACAGTCAACAGGCATACAAGGAATGCACAAGTTTCTACATGTATGCCTTCATGCCTTTAGGTTGGCTCCAGTCAGTCTCTAGCCTGGGGGGAATCTTTGTATTAATAATGTCATTGGGGTCCCCAGAAGAACAAGCATCGGCAAAGGAGAGGAACTTTTTACAATAGAAAGGCTTCTTTTAAGGAAGGGCAGTATCCATGAACTTTTTCTTGTCATATGTTGTATGCAAATGATATGCTCTTATACTATTAAAACATTTTTTTAAAAAGAAAAATTCAGATATATACAAAGGTAAGAGTAATGAGGCCCCATGTATCCATCACCCAACTTCAGCAATGGTCAACTTATGTAGAATCTTGTTTTGTTTATAACCCCCTCTCCCAGCTGAGTTATTTTGGAGCAAAGCCAAATGTACTATCTTTTCATCCATCAATATTTCAGTATGTAGTCCTACAAGGACTTTTTAAAAAAGTAACCACAATGTATTATCACATCTAAAAAATTCTCAGGAATTCCTTATTATTGTTAAATATCCAGTTATTCTTAAATTTTCCCTGTTTGTCGCATGAATGTATTTTTTCCCAGCTGAATTTTATCTCTAATTTTTTCTCACCCTTTATTTGTGGAAGAAACCAGGTACTTTGTCCCATAGAGTTTTCCAAAGTCTGAATGTTGCTGATTGCATGCCCCTATTATTATTTAGCATGTTTTCTGTCCCCTGCATGTCTTGTAAACTGATAGATCTGGCTGCTTGGTCAGAGCAGCTCCCACTGTTGGGGAAGACTACTTTATAGGTAATGTTGTGTACTGACTGCTGCATCCCCTCAGAAGGTGTACAAGGCCCGGTTGTCTCTGTGTGAGGTTAGCCTTGATTGGCAGTTGAGGGGCTGTCAGCAAAGTGCACTGCAGTAGATCTCCCCACTCTGCCCTTGCTCCCACCCCACAAAGGGTATTTTCCAGGGGGACTGAGTCAGGGGTTGGCTGGGCGAGTCTATTGATCGCAGCTGGGCTTTGGCTGGCTGATTTTTCTGGGCTCATCTAGGGTTCTCGCACCAGTTGGTCAACCAGCTGTCTGACATAGGATGGCCTCCAGTGGGACAGTATAAGCCCAGTGGGACGGTCCAAGAGCTTCCTGTGTTTGATACGACCTGACTCAGTAAAAAGATCAGTCTTTCTTAGCAAATTCTTCATCAGGCTTCCGATTAGTTTTCAATATGAGCATTCAATACAGATATACTATCTGATAGAGTTGACCTTTCTCAAGTTTTGGCAGTTTCATTTTGTCTTTTATGTAACAGGATAAGGTTTATTATTAATGTTTTCTAGTTCTTGTACTTACATAGTTTTATAGACTTTCCGACATGATTAAAGGTCTTTATCATTTTATTCGTGAGCTTGTCAGTTCACGCCACACTAGAATTCTTTATTTCCTTTAATTTGTCTCATTGACTCTTTTACTTCCTGCACAATTCTTCTCTTTCTTTTGACAGCCCAAGCAGATTTACAGTTTTAGCTATGCTGGCCTATCTATTCAATTTATCCTTGGGAGACTCAGGAGAAATCTGTCGTAGTTAGCATTTATAAGCTTTTGTGATATTTACTTAACAAGTGTGGCCTTTAGGAGATCAAGATAGGCATGGACTGAGTTGACAAATAAGAAAAATAGTGGAATGGCAAACAGGCACAGGTAGAGGATAGTCACTTATGTGAGATGAGGAATATTCCCCCCATCCCCCCACAAAATAGAAGCAGCTCTGCCAAATCACTCATTTTGTCGATAATTTACAATTTCTTGGGTTTCTTACAAACTATATCTCTGTCTCTATATTTATATCTATATCTTTCCCCCCAGTGGTTTGACCAAATGTAATATCTTATTTGTTGTTTCACATTCTTCAAACTATTTTAAAAGTAATAATTCACTTAATAGTGACAAGACATTGTATTCTACTTCAGGAAGTATTAATTCATAGGCAAAAAATAAAAAAAAAATCCTACAGCTCAGGAAGATGGTTTTCCTCTAATTCATGGGAGAGATGAGAGCACACAAATCCAATTATATGTTGACAGGCAATCCCATACTCACCCCACATACAAAGACAAGATAACTTACAGCCAGAACTTGAAGGATGTTACATAATCAAGTATTTTGCTGGAAATTAAGAACTGAAATCTTTGGATGGATTTTGCTAAACAACACAGTGATCTGTGAATGCCAGGTAAGTAGAAAAGAAAAAGAAAAGCAATTCTTTTTTCAGAGCTTAGTCAGCCTCATGTGGGTCTCTAAGGGACAAGCTCAACACTAATTTAAAACAATAAAAAGCTTGAGTGTCTTACATTATAAGCATACTTGCAATCTGGGAACTACAAAAAGCCTTCTTGAATATCATTATCACCAGTTTAAAATAGTATCAGTTTTAACACTGATCATCAATAATACACTATTGGTTTAAAAATATTTCTTGAATGATTTAACACTGTGTTCAGTTTTTCCGAGGAAGGCAGATGAAATTTGTCCTCGTAACTTTTTAAAGAGACAGTACTCTCTCTTAAGGATCATTTGAAAGCTATGAATTTTCTCCTCAGGAAATTGCACATCTGAATATACACTTCAAATTTTACATTGTTTTGGGGGCTTTATGGGCTTTCCAGAAAGTGAAGAGGAACTAAGGAGCCTCTTGATGCAGATGAAAAAGGAGAGTGAAAAAGCTGGCTTAAAACTCAACATTCAAAAAACGAAGATCATGGCATCCAGTCTTGTCCCTTCATGGCAAATAGATGGGGAAAATGTGGAAACAGTGTCAGATTTCATTTTCTTGGGCTCCAAAATCAATGCACATGGTGACTGCAGCCATGAAATTAAAAGACCCTTGCTCCTTGGAAGAATAGCTATAACAAACCTAGACAGAGTATTAAAAAGCAGAGACATCACTTTGCCAACAAAGGTCCATCTAGTCAAAGCTATGGTTTTTTCAGTAGTTATGTACAGGTGTGTGAGTTAGACCGTAAAGAAAGTTGAAGGCTGAAGAACTGACACTTTTGAACTGTGGTGCTGGAGAAGACTCTTGAGCGACTCTTGGATAGCAAGGAGATCAAACCAGTCAATCCTAAAGGAAATCAACCTTGAATATTCATTGGAAGGACTGATGCTGAAGCTGAAGCTCTGGTACTTTGGCCACCTGATGTGAAGATCTGACTCATTGGAAGAGACCCTGATGCTGGAAAAATTGAGGGCAAGAGGAGAAGGGGGTGACAGAGGATGAAGGGCAACAGAGTATGAGATGGTTGGATGGCATCACTGACTTAATGGACACAAGTTTGAACAAACTCAGGGAGATAGTGATGGACAGAGAAGCCTGGCATGCTGCAGTTCACAAAGAGCTGGGGTCACAAAGAGTTGGACATGACTTAGTGACTGAACAACAACAAGAACATGGGCTTTCCAGAAGCCCTTTCATGGGTCCTCTTGGGATGAGTTATGGATGTACTGGAAAGAAACTAAATAGAAGTCAGATATACCTCTAACTTGCCATCTGATTTTGATGACGTCATTAGCATCTTTAGGACTCAGTTTCTCCATCTGTGGAAAAAAAAATCATGGGCCCACTAAACTTTATGTAATTTCCTCTCTCCTTTGGGAACCAATAATCTGGCTAGAAAGAGAAAATGATCACAAAAAATTCAAGGCATATTTTCCCAACATTTATAGTGAAAAGTGTAAAGCAAATAGTAAAAAGGGGAGAATTTTACAGTGACCAGCCATATCTCTTTCACTTGAATTCTACCATTACGTTTTATCCATATTTATCCACTTAGTCATTTCTCTATTCATCTCTCAATTTATCCTTTTAAACGTGCATTTCAAAGTAAATTAGATGTCCCTACTTTCTAAGTTCTTCTGCTTGCATATCATTAAGTTGAGTTCAACATTTGTTTGCAGTTTTCTTCTTTTGATGTGAAGTCTACATATAAGGGAATGCCCAAATCTCAAGTTTACATTTGTTGAGTTTTGACAGACTAAATAGTCACTCTATAATTGATCCCTTGCTATACCCCAGTTCTCTTTTCCTTTCTCTCTTTATTGTACTCAGCTGGAGAAACCCAAACTCCGCTTAAATCCAACTCTCCAGCCAATAAAAGCTTATCTCTACTGTTGAAAGAGATGAGATAGAAGAAGCTATTTTGTATGTATTTTAAATTTTAAATTCATGATTACTAACATCAAGTGGATGCTTCATGCTTCTTAGTAGTTATACTGCTTACTCAGTCTCTCCCATATTTTAAACAAAGGTTATTCAAACTGTGGTGAAGGGCCAGTTTCTTATAATTTAAAATTTATCTTAGAATGTTACTTTTATAAAATATAGGCTTCCCTGGTGGTTTAAATGGTAAAGAACCCACCTGCAATGGGGGAGACCTGGGTTGGGATGATTCCCTGGAGAAGGCAATGGATACTACTCCAGTATTCTGGCCTGGAGAATTTCATGGACAGAAGAGCCTGGTAGGTAACAGTCCATGGGGTCACAAAGAGTTGGACATGACTTTATAAAGTGTAACTAAAATCAGTTGCAAGAAAAATTAAAACAAAACCATGTAAAATGCAAGTCCAAAATTTTATTATTAAATTTAAATATAAAAATTACTCTGTCAAATTGCTAGAAAAGATTCTAAATGCTCACTATTAATTTCTGTACATATCCTTTCATGAACAGGTAACAGAGAATTTGCAGGAAAGCACTGGTCTCTTACTATACTTTGAGTAGTGCTACTATGGCAACGTCCTGGAAAATCCCATGGACAGAGCAGCCTAATAGGCTACAGTCCATGGGGTCGCAAAGAGTCAGACATGACTGAGCGACTTCACTTTCACTGTAAATGTCTAGATTATTTTGTACCTTCTCTCCTCAAACTGCCTGCACCTCCTTGCCTTTTTAAACTCTCAACTGATGACTTTTATTTACGAGTACACTTGAAGGAATCAAAAGGGAATTTCCAAACTCTCACCACCACATCTGGTTATCTACCTGTATCTGTGTCCATATGCACTGTGCTTTCTCATGTTACTGAGGATGAACTGCCATGTTCCTAGGAAAGGCCAATCTTTTCACCCATACCTGAAGTCATGCTTTCTCAATTCAAGGACGTTGCTCTGGCAACTCTGTCCCTCTCTTCTGCATCATGGTTGTGCCTCCCTCTCACTATACATCATTCCCTTCAGCATACAATCACACTATTATTGCTGCCATTTAGAAAACCTCCCTTGGCTCTCCCTTCCTGTCCAGCTACACACTGACCTCTCTGTCCCTTTCTTGCAAAACTCCTTGAATTAGATATTTATATCAACCATCTCCAATTTTTTCCCCTAATTCTCTCTTGGACCCACTTTAGGCATATTTTCACCCCAGCACTGTGTGAAAACTGCTCCTTTTTTTTAACATCACCAATGGCATTCACATTTCCAAACCAGTAGTCATTTCTCAGTCCTCACCTTCCTTGACCAATTAGCATCATTTGACAGCTGATGATTCCGTTCCTTGGAACACTTTTTGCAGTCTTCCAGGAAACCATTCTAGCTTGTTTTTCCTCTGACTTTTCTGACCTTTCCATTTCAGTTTCCTTTGGTAGTGTTTGAATACCCAATCTTTGGACTTCTCCCTTTTCCTGTCTCTACTTATTCTTTACATGATCTTATTCAACTTCATGATTTTAAATACCATCTATAGGCTGATGAATCTTAGGTTCCAGGAACCTCTCCCCTGGACTCCAAATCACCTATTTATCATCTCTCATTGGGTGTCTAGTGAGCATCCAAGCATCCCAAACTTAAAATGTCCAAACACGGCTCCAGATATTTCCTTCTGCCGCCACATGCTTTTTTAGTCCTCTCTATTTTAATTAATAGCAGCTCCATTTGCCCAAAGCTAAAACTTTGGCATCACTACTGGCATTTCTCTTTTTCTCACACATTATATCTAATGCCTCAGTGAGTTTTATTAATTATCTCAGTTTATCCAAATGTGAAGAGTTTTTGCATAAAGATTGAAAAATAATACTTTTTTAAAAATGAAAACCAAATTTATTTTCCAAACTCAATTCTAACATTTGAGCTTCATGTAACTTTCCCAAAGCCACCCATAATTTGATCATTACTGTCGCATACATAATTATTTGGAAATTTTAAAAATGCTCCTATGTATATGTTTTGAGCTTACTATGATTTCCTGGAACATTTTTAGCCAGCAAATCAATAGTTACAAACACTCTTGTTAGCAGTCTGATCTGGCTACAACTATTCTTATGGATTACTTTTTAATAGAGTGATTTGTTCTGGTTCACTTAAAAAAAATAATTTTCCTTAGGTTTTCTTTATAGTAAAACATCTAAAACTATTTATGAGTATCATATCAAAAGGCGACTTAACCTCATAGATCAGTGTGACTACTTTGAGTTAGGCAAGCAATGCAAATACAATGAATGCAAGATAGAACATTTTGGGCATTAAAGCCAGTCACAAACATGATACTGAAGGAGTATTATTTTTCAAAACAGAAATACTAGGAGAATGTAAAGCCTCTGTGCGCATTGACTATGGGGATGGAAAATGAGCAGCCCCCACTCCAGAGGCTGCAAATGGTTGCTGGGGCACAGCAAGTTCTGGGATTCTCCCCAGACAAGAGATGAGTCAGGTTTTGTGAGGAGCCTGAGGATGAGAGGAATTTGCTGATGGCAGAATTACTGTTCCAGAAGGCTCAAAAGAGAAGATATGGGAGACAACTGGGAGGTTATGTCATCACCATCACCATCATCGAGTTAGTCGCTCAGTCGTGTCCGACTCTGTGACCTAGGAGGAGCCGCTAGGCTCCTCTGTCCGTGGAATTCTCCAGGGAAGAAACTGGACTGGGTTGCCATTGCCTACTCCAACCATCATCATTAAGTACTCTAATATCCTATCAGAAGAATAGTAGGGATACATATACATATAGGTACATTGGGTTCGATCCTAACACCTTAAATATAATGTACATGTGGCCATGGTAACTTAATAGTTTAATACCAAGACCAAGAAATCAATAATGAAGTCCTAAGTTGTAGCTAAGCTATAAGAATGGAAGAAAAATGACAAATGCTGTATGATTGATTCCACTTATATGAGATACCTAGGGTAGCCAAATTCACACGGACAGAAAGAATGGTGATTGCCAACGGCTGAAGGAGGAGATGAGGGAGGGGAGTTAGAGTTTCATGGGTAGAGAGTTTGGGTTGGGGAAGATGAAAAAATTCTGGAGATTGATGGTGGTGATGGTGGTTAAACAACAATGTAAATGTAATTCACGCCACTGAATTGAACACTTAAAAATGGTTAAAATGATACATTTTATGTTTTTTATTTTTTACCACAATACAAAATTGGAGCTGTGTGCATTTTAACACTTGCTATTTCAAGTGAGTTCACAATGTCCATGGCATAGCCTAATAAGGATCTGATGCTGTGGAAAGGGTTCTATTCAGTTTTTCTTATTTAATCCTCACTCAGCCTCATCAGGGAAGTATAGCTATCTCCATTATCAAAGAAGGAGAACTGAAAGAGAGTGTTTCTTTAGCTCTTTTTTTTTCTTTTTTTTCTTTTTGGTTGGTTTATAATGTTGGGTTAGTTTCAGGTGTACAGCAAGGTGATTCGGTTATACGTGTGTGCTTAGTTGCTCAGTCATGTCCGACTCTTTGCAACCCCCAGGACTATAGCCCTCCAGGCTTCTCTTTCCATGGAATTATGCTAGGAAGAACACTGGAGTAGGTAGCCATTCCTGTGTCCAGGGGACCTTGTGACCTAGGGATTGAACCCCAAACTCCTGCATTGCAGGCGGATTCTTTGTCATCTGAGCCACCAGGGAAGCCTTTGGTTTTATTTATATATTCTTTTTCAGATTCTTTCCCATTATAGGTTATCACATAATATTGAATATAGTTCTTCCCTGTGCTATGTTGTAGGTCCTTGTTGCCGGCCAGAGTAGAATTCTCATCCAGTCATGTAGCTAGTGAGCAATGGAGCTGGGGATTATATCTAAGCAAATGTGTCTCCAAAGCGTATGTGCTTCCTGCCTGTTAGCCCCATCACACTGCAATAGGCGAGATGTCAATTCTGCTTTTAAAATGCTCTGAAGTCCAGGTTTTAAGCACATGACACAATAGTGGACCCCTGGGAGGGGGTCCTTAACTGTCTAGCAATAGACAGTTAAGGCAACTTCTTTTAGACAGAAGCCAGACTGCGCTTAAGTTGAGAAGCCAGTTCTCTGAACCAGAGCGAGTTCCAGGAGAAGTGGCCGAGGCCATGAATGAAAGAGCACTGCCCAGTGGGAGGGCTGTGGACAGACTCACACTCTTACATGGGGTTGCTCAGCTCTCTCTGCACACAGAGGCAGTAATTGCTCTCACTGGGCACCCCTCCTGGATAATGCACAGCCAAAACACGATGTGCTCAGAGGTAAAATTAAAATTTTATATCTGTACTTTAGAAATATAAGTGTTTCATAAATACAAGGCATTAAAATGATTTGGATTCCACAAAGCAGTCTGGAACAGGAACAGTTTTATCAGACGGGTGTCATAAAGCTCATGAACTGCCAAAACAACAGTGCCCGAAAGGAATTAGGTACAGGCCACTCAGGGAGGCCTTGTATAATGAAAACTTGAACATTTTTTTTCTTTTTCCCACCAAAGCATGTTTTGGAAAAGCTATGTATGTATCCTATTGTATAGAGAACTTCAAAAGACTAAAGTGGACCACTGCAGAAACCTCAGAATACTGTCTTGAGAATACTTCAAATATTTCCAAAACACATCAGTATAAAACATCTGCATTGTAAATTAAAGATGCCAATTGGGTTGCCAGTAAAGGCAAAGTTTAATATTCCCAGATGTTATTATACAGTATCTATGATATGTTGGCTGAGCAGGGTATGCACATTTGTGCATTGTGGTGTTTTTTCGAAATGTAAATCTAGTCCCCAGAGATATAACAAGAGCAAGACTGAATAAATTGTCTGAAAAGTAAAATTCATATTTTTTTTTTATTGGTAGTTTAAAAGGTGGGGGAAGGGAAAAAGTAAGAAAACAAATTTCTCTATTAAATGATATTTTTTCTTATCAAAGTTATAAGCAAATTCTTAATATTATTGATATGAAATGAATAGTTTTTTATTTTGGCATCAATTATTCCTATTACCCTGCTTTGAAAGGAAGCAGTGGAAACCAAATATGTTCATTTACTTAATAAGTTCTCTTGCTGAGGTACTGACCATATTATAGTATACTCTATTTTTAAAGCTTCCTGTATTTTAAGACAAATTTTATCTAAGATGTTCAAAACAAAATAAAGCATGGTGATTTACAACATCAGAAAGTTGTACCTATATTATAGAAGTATTTTGGAGAGTTTAGTAGATGTTCAAAACAAAATAAAGCATGGTGATTTACAACATCAGAAAGTTGTACCTATATTATAGAAGTATTTTGGAGAGTTTAGTAGATGTTCAAAACAAAATAAAGCATGGTGATTTACAACATCAGAAAGTTGTACCTATATTATAGAAGTATTTTGGAGAGTTTAGTAGATGTTCAAAACAAAATAAAGCATGGTGATTTACAACATCAGAAAGTTGTACCTATATTATAGAAGTATTTTGGAGAGTTTAGTAGATGTTCAAAACAAAATAAAGCATGGTGATTTACAACATCAGAAAGTTGTACCTATATTATAGAAGTATTTTGGAGAGTTTAGTAGATGTTCAAAACAAAATAAAGCATGGTGATTTACAACATCAGAAAGTTGTACCTATATTATAGAAGTATTTTGGAGAGTTTAGTAGATGTTCAAAACAAAATAAAGCATGGTGATTTACAACATCAGAAAGTTGTACCTATATTATAGAAGTATTTTGGAGAGTTTAGTAGATGTTCAAAACAAAATAAAGCATGGTGATTTACAACATCAGAAAGTTGTACCTATATTATAGAAGTATTTTGGAGAGTTTAGTAGATGTTCAAAACAAAATAAAGCATGGTGATTTACAACATCAGAAAGTTGTACCTATATTATAGAAGTATTTTGGAGAGTTTAGTAGATGTTCAAAACAAAATAAAGCATGGTGATTTACAACATCAGAAAGTTGTACCTATATTATAGAAGTATTTTGGAGAGTTTAGTAATTTGTAAGGTCCCTTGTCCTTGTTGGAGTTGGTAGCAGGGATAAAATAGTAGCAGCAGTTTCATTCTGGAAGCTTTCTCCTACTTAACTCCATTTGGAGTTGAAACTCAGTGATAATAACCATAAAGGACATTTTTTTTAAGTGCAAAATTATTTTGGTTAACCCAAAGGACAATTTTTATCCAGTCACTATCTCGTTCAATTATTCAATAGATTTTGAACTCAAAATATCATTATAGAAAGCGGAAGGGGAAAGTTGTCAAGTAGGTATATTCTTTATAAAAATAACACAGCTAATGTACCATTCTCTAAGTACTTTGGCGTTAGGCAAAAGCTTTCAAGGTACAGATCTGGAAATGAGGTGTCTACATTCTAACACGAGCTGGTTGTACGACCTCGGAAAAATAATGTCAACTCTTTGGAACTATGTTTCTCTATTTTAAAAATAAGAAAGTTAAGTTAGACCAATTTTTCTGCCCTGCTTCATCATCAGAGTATCTCATTTCAGCAGTTGTCAGAGGAGTCCTAGTTGGGAACCTCTAATTCACTTATGCAGTCAATCTGAGGACTAAGGCACAGTATCTGTTAGATGTTAGGCTAGGATCATGGGGTTTTCAGTTTCCTTCCAACTCTAGCAGTCCATGGGCCTATGACTTATTTGGTGCTTATCCTTCAATCATCTTTAACAACAATGTGTTATGGGGTGCCTATTATTTTACCATATTGGGCAAGGCTAGGAGGATACTAAAACTTTTGAAAGATTCCTCTTCAGCCTGGTTGGGAAGAGAGGTTACACGGATAGAAATTTGGGAATAGAATAACGTGTACTGGTTGGGAATGATGCTCCAGGGCCAGAGTGTTGAGGAAGGCCTTCACAGATGGGACTGGAGAGAGGTTAACAAAGCAGAAGAGGGTGGACCTGTGGAAAGGAGTGATAAGATCTTTCTAGGTGGGATAAAGAGAGTAATTGGGAATATGGAAGCAGGGATATTTAATGCCTGTCTTGGAATAATGTATAGGCCAGTTTTACTGGAAAGAATTGTGTTATTATTTAATGAGTTTTTAATCCCAAATTGTGTATAGCAGCTTAGCTGTTATTTTAGCAAATGTGGTAGCTATTATTGCTATATTTAGCCAGTCTGTAGTATAGCAGACTATCCAACTGTTCACAATTACTTTTATTAACCCTAGGGAAATTATTGATGTGTCTCAGAATCTAACATGGACACAGTGGAACAACTGAAAAATACTTATTGAATCCATATAGTGTGCAAGTCTTCATGGGGTGTAAAGCTGGATTGGACAGTTTCTGGCCCTAATGGAGAAGACTAGTGGCTGTTATAAAATGCCCTCAAGGAAAAAGCAAAATAAAATCCAAGACCATACAGCGCATTTAACACTTAAAAAAAAAAAAAACCTTTAAAAAAAAAAAACCTTCAAGCCAACTGTACTTAGAAAAATAATCTTAATCATGCCCATGTTGAGAATGATTATCTTACTACACTGATCAGACTAAACCTCTAGCTGTGGCCCAAGTCACTTTGTTATTTTATTTTTTTTTTTTGGCCTCATTTTGTGGCTTGTCTTAGTTCCATGACCAGGGATTGAACCCTGGGCCATTAGCAGTGAAAGTGCAAGAGCAGAGCCCTAACCACTGGACTGCCAGGAAATTCCAAGACACTTCTTATCCACATAAGTTCTGAAACAGCATGCCCTTTATTTTTTTTCACTTTGCAGATCTTTACGTGATATCTTGCAAGCATGCCAAATTTTAATCTCCTATAGTATACATAATCCTCTTTCCTCAGTGTATCATCTCTCTTCTAAACAACATATAACAAAAACAGAAACCAATTCCATGGCCACTGCTATCATAAAAAGTTCAGTTCAGTTCAGTTGCTCAGTCGTGTCTGACTCTTTGCGACCCCATCAATCGCAGCACACCAGGCCTCTCTGTCTGTCACCAACTCCCGGAGTCCACTCAAACCCATGTCCATTGAGTCGGTGATGCCACCCAGCCATCTCATCCTCTGTCGTCTCCTTTTCCTCCTGCCCTTAATCCCTCCCAGCATCAGAGTCTTTTCCAATGAGTCAGCTCTTTGCATCAGGTGGCCAAAGTACTGGAGTTTCAGCTTTAGCATCATTCCTTCCAAAGAACACCCAGGACTGATCTCCTTCAGAATGGACTGGTTGGATCTCCTTGCAGTCCAAGGGACTCTCAAGAGTCTTCTCCAACACCACAGTTCAAAAGCATCAATTCTTCGGTGCTCAGCCTTCTTCACAGTCCAACTCTCACATCCATACATGACCACTGGAAAAACCACAGCCTTGACTAGACGGACCTTTGTTGGCAAAGTAATGTCTCTACTTTTGAATATGCTATCTAGGTTGGTCATAACTTTCCTTCCAAGGAGTAAGTGTCTTTTAATTTCATGGCTGCAGTCACCATCTGCAGTGATTTTGGAGCCCCCAAAAATAAAGTCTGACACTGTTTCCACTGTTTCCCCATCTATTTCCCATGAAGTGATGGGACCGGATGCCATGATCTTCATTTTCTGAATGTTGAGCTTTAAGCCAACTTTTCCACTCTCTTCTTTCACTTTCATCAAGAGGCTTTTTTGTTCCTCTTCTCTTTCTGCCATAAGGGTGGTGTCATCTGCATATCTGAGGTTATTGATATTTCTCCCAGCAATCTTGATTCCAGCTTGTGCTTCTTCCAGTCCAGCGTTTCTCATGATGTACTCTGCATATAAGTCAAATAAACAGGGTGACAATATACAGCCTTGACATACTCCTTTTCCTATTTGGAACCAGTCTGTTGTTCCATGTCCAGTTCTAACTGTTGCTTCTGGCCTGCATACAGATTTCTCAAGAGGCAGGTCAGGTGGTCTGGTATTCTCATCTCTTTCAGAATTTTTCACAGTTTATTGTGGTCCACACAGTCAAAGGCTTTGGCATAGTCAATAAAGCAGAAACAGATGTTTTTCTGGAACTCCCTTGCTTTTTCGATGGTTCAATGGATGTTGGCAATTTGATCTCTGGTTCCTCTGCCTGTTCTAAAACCAGCTTGAACAGCTGGAAGTTCACGGTTCACATATTGCTGAAGCCTGGCTTGGAGAATTTTGAGTATTACTTTACTAGCATGTGAGATGAGTGCAATTGTATGGTAGTTGGAGCATTCTTTGGCATTGCCTTTCTTTGGGATTGGAATGAAAACTGACCTTTTCCAGTCCTGTGGCCACTGCTGAGTTTCCCAAATTTATTGGCATATTGAGTGCAGCACTTTCACAGCATCACCTTTTAGGATTTGAAATAGCTCAACTGGAATTCCATCACCTCCACTAGCTTTGTTCATAGTGATGCTTCCTAAGTGCCACTTGACTTCACATTCTGGGATGTCTGGCTTAGGTGAGTGATCACACCATTGTGATTATCTGGGTTGTGAAGATCTTTTTTGTACAGTTCTTCTGTGTATTCTTGCCACTTCTTCTTAATATCTTCTGCTTCTGTTAGGTCCATACCATTTTTGTCCTTTATTGAGCCCATCTTTGCATGAAATATTCCCTTGGTATCTCTAATTTTCTTGAAGAGATCTCTAGTCTTTCCCATTCTGTTGTTTTCCTCTATTTCTTTGCATTGATCACTGAGGAAGGCTTTCTTATCTCTCCTTGCTATTCTTTGGAACTCTGCATTCAGATGGGTATATATTTCCTTTTCTCCTTTGCTTTTTGCTTCTCTTCTTTTCACAGCTATTTGTAAGGCCTCCTCAGACAGCCATGTTGCTTTTTTGCATTTCTTTTTCCTGGAGATGGTCTTGATCCCTCTCTCCTGTACAATGTCACAAACCTTTGTCCACAGTTCATCAGGCACCCTGTCTATCAGATCTAGTCCCTTAAATCTATTTCTCACTTCCACTGTATAATCATAAGGGATTTGATTTAGGTCATACCTAAATGGTCTAGTGGTGTTCCCCACTTTCTTCAATTTCAGTCTGAATCTGGCAATAAAGAGTTGATGATCTGAGCCACAGTTAGCCCCAAGTCTTCTTTTTGCTGACTGTATAGAGCTTCTCCATCTTTGGCTGCAAAAAATATAATCAATCTGCTTTCGGTGTTGATCATCTGGTGATGTCCATGTGTAGAGTCTTCTCTTGTGTTGTTGGAAGAGGGTGTTTGCTATGACCAGTGCATTCTCTTGGCAGAACTCTATTAGACTTTGCCCTGCTTCATTCTGTACTCCAAGGCCAAATTTGCCTGTTACCCCAGGTGTTTCTTGACTTCCTACTTTTGCATTCCAGTCCCCTATAATGAAAAGGACATCTTTTTTGGGTGTTAGTTCTAGAACGTCTTGTAGGTCTTCATAGAACTGTTCAGCTTCAGCTTCTTCAGCATTGCTAGTCGGGACAGAGACTTGGATAATCATGATGTTGAATGGTTTGACTTGGAAATGAACAGAGATCATTCTGTCATTTTTGAGACTGCATCCAAGTACTGCATATCGGATTCTTTTGTTGACTATTATGGCTACTCCATTTCTTCTAAGCAAAACACAGAAGCAAAAATAACACCCAGTTGTGGATGGGACTGGTGACAGAAGCAAGTTTCGATGCTATCATAAAAAAACAAACACCAAAAAACTCCAAACCAAATATATCCAAACTCATCTTTTCACTGGCAAGTCCCACCTCGGTGAATGGCACTGCTTCCAATAACCCAGTCACTAGGTCTGAAATTTGGGCCTGTGGAAGAATGGTTGATGAGATGAAGGAGTACAGCATACAGAAAGGGGGTAGGGAAAGTATCCATTATGAGGCCAAAGGATATGTTTGTCTTAATTACTGTGTTTCTACAGTACTTGTCACTTAGTAATTGTCTAATAAATGTTTGTTAAATTAAGTAGAAAGTTGCCCAAGAGAAGAAATTATTGCTTTGTCAAAGGGGAGGAGTTAATATTTATACTATTGCTTTTTCTGAACAGCATAACATTTCGACGCACAGATTTTTGAACTGGTACTGAGCACTTGAGTTCAGTTTCCTTAAAGGCCTTAGATTTCTGTGAGCTAGCTTCAGAATCTAACCAGATACAAATGAACTTATTTACAAAACAGAAACAGATTCACAGACTTAGTGAACAAACTTATGGTTACTGGAGGAGGTGGAAGGTGGGTTGAGGAGGGGAGGAATAGCTAGGGAGTTTGGGATGGACATGTATACACTGCTGTATCTAAAATGCATAAACAACAAGGTCCTTTGTAAAGCACAGGGAACTCTGCTCAATATTATGTAACAACCGAAATGGGAATAGAATTTGAAAAACAATAGATACATATATATGTATAACTGAATCACTTTGCTCTACCCTGAAACTAACAGAACATTGTTCATCAACTATACTCCACTATAAAATAGAATG
The DNA here is from genome assembly GCF_002263795.3 of Bos taurus. Taxonomy (NCBI): domain Eukaryota; kingdom Metazoa; phylum Chordata; class Mammalia; order Artiodactyla; family Bovidae; genus Bos; species Bos taurus. Next base: position 20,665,626 of record NC_037329.1, on the reverse strand, counting down.
TAAAAAGCAATCTAACTATCATTTATAATCTGACTTCTGAGGGAGATGGTATTCAGAGCCACTTTATTATTTTTTAGTATTTAATTAAATCACAATAATGCAAAAATCAACCAAATATTACTGAGCATTTTTTGAACTGCATCAGATCAGATCAGATCAGATCAATTGCTCAGTCGTGTCCAACTCTTTGCGACCCAATGAATTGCAGCATGCCAGGCCTCCCTGTCCATCACCAACTCCCGGAGTTCACTGAGACTCACGTCCATCGAGTCAGTGATGCCATCCAGCCATCTCATCCTCTGTTGTCCCCTTCTCCTCCTGCCCCCAATCCCTCCCAGCATCAGAGTCTTTTCCAATGAGTCAACTCTTCGCATGAGGTGGCCAAAGTAGTGCAGTAATGGAGTATCTAATTTTTGCCTTCCCATTACCAAAAGTTACCTAAATGTTCAATTTTATTAAACAATGACCAACAAAGTAGACCCACTCAAAATACACTGTTAAGCAACCACTTTATAAAGATACCTTTTCCAAACTTATTTGTAAATTGGGGATTCTCTTTATTATATGTGACAATAAGTGAGTATTTCAGCTGCTAAACACTAATGGAATGCTCAAAAGGGCAAGATATTTCCAAGGGGTAGATGAGAGAACTTTTCAAGATGAAAGGTTTAAACAGAAACTTTAAAAATGGGCAGGGGTTGGAAAGTAATAGAGAAGGAAGAAGGACATTCTAGATGAGAATAAAATTATGAACAAAGCAAGAATTAACAAGGAGTACAGGGTGGTTAGTGAGTAAATATCTAAGTTGTGTAAGGAAGTATGAGAGATAAGAAGCATGTCTCTACAAGAGCAGCTTTTTAGGAGGATTAATCTGGTGATTATCTGTGGCATGATTTGCAATTGAGGGAGACTGGAAATGGTAAAATCAGTTAAGAGTCTGTTTCATAAGTCCTGGTATGAGGTTCCATCCTATTTATTTAATGTTGATATTTAAAATGCGAGACATTTTGGCTGAGGCTTAGTGGTAGGGATCTCCATGAAGTAGGGCTAATTTTAGTCGAATAATAAATAGTGGTTGTGGGATTTCTATCCAGCTGGGAGCCAGACCCCAGCCATCAGGTAGAGCACAGAAATAGTGGTGGTGGTGATGGTGGTGCCTAAGGGATTAGAGTGAGCGGTGGAGGATTAAGCATGTCAACCCGCTGACACTAGGGTGATTGTCAAGACCCCAGTCAAGAGGGCTTGAGTTTAGGGTAGATGTATATCCTAGGAGAGGAATGAGCTACAAAACAAACTGGAAAAGAAGTCCTGTAATGCAGGTCAGATGTGCACAAACAAGACAGGGGGTAGGGAAGACACGACACATTCAGGATTTGGACTACTGGTGTCCAGGCTACCAGACTTCAATCAACAAGACTAATTCCAGAGCCCACATACTTATGGGAATGAGGTTTCCAATATGCTGCCAGGCTTGGTTAAGACTTGATGAGAACTTAAGCAAATTTAAGACCTAAAACTGAATGAAAGTCCATGAGACAGGCATGAATACATCTGATTGTATTTATATACCCACTTATCCAATGTCCTTAGGACTTAAAAAATGAAGATTCTTACATTAGCATTGGGTAATAAAGCAATTGTCTTCCTCTTTAATTTACTAAAAAAATATACAAATATTCCTTTTGCACACAATATAGTCTCTATTTAAGTTAATTCTAGTATTCTTGCCTGGGAAAGCCCATGGACAGAGCCTGGCTACAGGCTACAGGAAATCCCGTGGTTAGAGGGCTACAGTCCATGGAGTCACAAAGGAGTCAGACACGGCTTAGTGACTAAGCAACAAGGAACATCTTCATGAACAGATTTATCATAAATTCATCCAACTCTTTTTTATCTGGCTTCCACTGTCACTAGAACTTCTTTTTTGGTGTTTACTAGAGAAATGTTTTTTCCTTTGATGATAAAGTATCTTTTGAGGAGTGATTTTTTTGTTTTAGAAAATTTAAAATAACATTTTAAATGAGTGAATTTAGAATATTTTGTTTGCAAGGGGAAATTCCAGTAAGCCCTGTGCCCACCCTAACTGCCTACCATGTTGGTTGGCTCTATCTGGACAGGCTGTGTCAGGAGCTGCTCACTTCTGGAAAAAGCCAGACTCCCAGCATTGAGGATCTGCTTCTGAGAACCAGTCTTTCTGGCTCTCTGGCATCAAACCTCTTGGGAACTGTGCTACCAGATTGCATGTGAGTTTCCAAATATTCTTGGGCCTTTTGATTCCATTGGCTTGGTGTTCTCTCTGCCCTCACAGAGCCCCTCTCTTCCTCAAAGCACCCTCCTGTTCCCCCCAGCTCTCAGGTGCCTGCTTCAGAGTAATTCGCAGCACGCTGTTCAGCTGGGGCTGCGGTGTGTCAACACCGTGAGTACTCTGTGGCAATATTCCAGGGTAGGAAAGTTCTGTTTCCTGTAAAATAAAAATAAAATTCCTAGATTCTGTTTTTGACTTTGAAGGCAGAGAGGAGGCTGAAGAAAACTGATTTATGGCGTGGTCTAAAATTTCCAAAGTGTATTCCAAGATACATCTTGTCCTGAGAATCTTTTTTGGAAAAAAATGTTTTAAGGCATGATTAGGTTAATTTGATATAAAACATTATGCAAAATATTTCTTTTTGCACATAGTATAAGTTCTGTTGAATGCTACTTCTCAATGAATAGATTTATGGCAAACCCATCTAGCTCTTTGTTATCTGGCTTCCACTATTGCTATAACTTCATTAACCTGTAGTTGGTTAGAAAAAAAAAGTGTAGAAATCTGCATACTGCTGTCTCTTGTGGGAATTCATAATCCATGGCAGCATGCTAACAGCTCTGAGAAGTCTTATTTGATTTTGATTAATCCAATGTTTTTCAAAACTTTTTGATCTCCATAATGTTTTTTGAATAATACCTATTCTGAAGGAATCAATGCAAAGAAATAGAGGAAAACAACAGAATGGGAAAGACTAGAGATCTCTTCAAGAAAATCAGAGATACCAAAGGAACATTTCATGCAAAGATGGGCTCAATAAAGGACAGAAATAGTATGGACCTAACAGAAGCAGAAGATATTAAGAAGAGATGGCAAGAATACACAGAAGAACTGTACAAAAAAGATCTTCACGACCCAGATAATCACAATGATGTGATCACTCACCTAGAGCCAGACATCCTGGAATGTGAAGTCAAGTGGGCCTTAGAAAGCATCACTATGAACAAAGCTAGTGGAGGTGATAGAATTCCAGTTGAGCTATTCCAAATCCTGAAAGATGATGCTGTGAAAGTGCTGCACTCAATATGCCAATAAATTTGGAAAACTCAGCAGTGGCCACAGGACTGGAAAAGGTCAGTTTTCATTCCAATCCCAAAGAAAGGCAATGCCAAAGAAGGTTCAAACTACCGCACAATTGCACTCATCTCACACACTAGTAAAGTAATGCTCAAAATTCTCCAAGCCAGGCTTCAGCAATATGTGAACCGTGAACTTCCTGATGTTCAATCTGGTTTTAGAAAAGGCAGAGGAACCAGAGATCAAATTGCCAACATCCGCTGAATCATGGAAAAAGCAAGAGAGTTCCAGAAAAACATCTATTTCTGCTTTATTGACTATGCCAAAGCCTTTGACTGTGTGGACCACAATAAACTGTGAAAAATTCTGAAAGAGATGGGAATATCAGACCACCTGATCTGCCTCTTGAGAAATTTGTATGCAGGTCAGGAAGCAACAGTTAGAACTGGACATGGAACAACAGACTGGTTCCAAATAGGAAAAGGAGTATGTCAAGGCTATGTATTGTCACCTTGTTTATTTAACTTCTATGCAGAGTACATCAGGAGAAACACAAGCTGGAATCAAGATTGCTGGGAGAAATATCAATAACCTCAGATATGCAGATGACACCACCCTTATGGCAGAAAGTGAAGAGGAACGAAAAAGCCTCTTGATGAAAGTGAAAGTGGAGAGTGAAAAAGTTTGCTTAAAGCTCAACATTCAGAAAACGAAGATCATGGCATCCGGTCCCATCATTTCATGGGAAATAGATGGGGAAACAGTGGAAACAGTGTCAGACTTTATTTTTATGGGCTCCAAAATCACTGCAGATGGTGACTGCAGCCATGAAATTAAAAGACACTTACTCCTTGGAAGGAAAGTTATGACCAACCTAGATAGCATATTCAAAAGCAGAGACATTACTTTGCCAACAAAGGTTCATCTGGTCAAGGCTATGGTTTTTCCTGTGGTCATGTATGGATGTGAGAGTCGGACTGTGAAGAAGGCTGAGTGCTGAAGAATTGATGCTTTTGAACTGTGGTGTTGGAGAAGACTCTTGAGAGTCCCTTGGACTGCAAGGAGATCCAACCAGTCCATTCTGAAGGAGATAAGCCCTGGGATTTCTTTGGAAGGAATGATGCTAAAGCTGAAACTCCAATACTTTGGCCGCCTCATGGGAAGATTTGACTCATTGGAAAAGACTCTAATGCTGGGAGGGATTGGGGGCAAGAGGAGAAGGAGACAACAGAGGATGAGATGGCTGGATGTAGCATCACTGACTCTATGGACGTGAGTCTGAGTGAACTCCGGGAGTTGGTGATGGACAGGGAGGCCTGGCGTGCTGCGATTCATGGGGTCGCAAAGAATCGGACACGACTGAGCGACTGATCTGATCTGATCTGATCTGAAGGAACTAGAATGCTAGGAACTCAGCTTTGGAAAAGATTAGAATTACCTGCATCTAATGGCATTTGCTTAGGTCTCATTGACTTTACAGCTTTTGCAGAGAGGCCCACTTTTACTCTGGACTGTTCTTTCTTACTTTGCCAACAAAGGTCCGTCTAGTCAAGGCTATGGTTTTTCCAGTGGTCATGTATGGATGTGAGAGTTGGACTGTGAAGAAGGCTGAGCGCCGAAGAATTGATGCTTTTGAACTGTGGTGTTGGAGAAGACTCTTGAGAGTCCCTTGGACTGCAAGGAGATCCAACCAGTCCATTCTGAAGGAGATAAGCCCTGGGATTTCTTTGGAAGGAATGATGCTAAAGCTGAAACTCCAGTACTTTGGCCACCTCATGCGAAGAGTTGACTCATTGGAAAAGACTCTGATGCTGGGAGGGATTGGGGGCAGGAGGAGAAGGGGACGACAGAGGATGAGATGGCTGGATGGCATCACTGACTCTATGGACATGAGTCTGAGTGAACTCCGGGAGTTGGTGATGGACAGGGAGGCCTGGCGTGCTGCGATTCATGGGGTCGCAGAGAGTCGGACACGACTGAGTGACTGAACTGAACTGAACTGAACTGAACTGTTCTTTCTTGGCCTCTGTGACTTCCCTTATTCTGATGTTCCTCCTATCTCCACTCTGTGTCCTAAGCCTGGATATTCTTCACGGTTCAGGCTTCAGCTCTCAGTTCTTTTTCTTCTTCTTCTTCTCCCTGACCCTTTCCTTTTAAATAACTCTCTTCCTCTTTTATTACATTTCCTCTGTAAATTCCTTATATTACATTTATATTACATTATAAACATTACATATCACACTTTATATTTGTATTACATTTAATATCTATATTTACATTTTATATTATTATGTAATTATTTTATATTTATTTATATTTACATTTTATATTTATTAGGTAATTATTTTATATTTATTATGTAATTATTATTATATTATATATATTTATATTTACATTTTATATAATAAACACATTACATTTATATTACATTATATATATATTACATTATAAACATTTCTTTATATTACAATCATCAAGCACATATAGATTAAAAAATCAGTCCATAATTATTTCTCTTAGCCTTAGTCCTGTACCTCAAAATGCCTCCAGAATATTTCCCTTGAATATTGTTCTACCACCTAAAATTCAACATGTTTCCCCACTTCTCTTCCTGTAATACAAGTCCCTTTCTATGTATATACACAAATAATAACCAGTTACAGACTATAAATTTAGAGAAAATCCCATTTTTAATAGCAACAAACAAGATTAAATACTCAGGAATAAACATAATAAGAAATGTGCATAACCTAGATGTGAAAAATTTAAAACACACCTGAAAGCCAAAAATGTAGACTTGAACAAATGGAAAGACATTCTCTGTTTCTGGATAGGATGACTCAACATTATAAAGATGTCAGCTCTCCTTAAATCAGTTTATAGATTTAATGCAATTCCAATAAAAATACCAACAAGCTTTTTTTTATGAAACAATATAAGTTGATACTAAAGTTCATGTGGAAAAATAAACATGAAAGAATGTACAGGGTAACATTCCAAGTTTATGAGAAAAGAAAGACATTGATGAAGATGAACTACTTGGTGTAAAAAGGAAGGAGATTTTAAGAAAATAAACATTTATCTGCTAACTTGTACAAAAGAAATATAGGAAGGATAAATCAGAAATAATGAGATACAAGGAGTGGATGAAAGTGAGTAGAGACAATGTGTACTATGAATGAGAGGAGCTGACATTTCTCTGTGACATCCTTTTATATTTCTGTGACTCTTATAACCATGGTAATGCTTCACAAGCTCGTCCCTTCCCAAAACAAATAATTGAAATAAGCCAAGACTTGGGGATAACCTCAAATAGAACATGAAGAGCAATAAGTGAAACTAAGTGTATTAAATGAAGAAAAGAACTAACCTAATTAATCTTGGAAAAATAGTTTTTTGGCTATAAACTATAATGCTTAAGCCAAAAGTCCTGCACAGAAATGTTGTACTCAACTTAGTGAATTTATTTCCCATGGGGATATGGTTTGCAATTCAGAAAGCACTTTATACGTGCACTGTGTCTGTGTGTATGGTAGTTGCTAGTCGTGTCCGACTGTTTGAGACCCCATGGACTGTAGCCAGCCAGGCTTGTCTGTCCATGGAAGTCTCCAGGCAAGAATACTGGAGTGGGTTGCCATGCTCTTCTCCAGGGATATATACACTATGATTGAACAAACAAGAAAATATATTGCAGATAATGAGAGCCAGACTTCTCCATGTCAGATAAGGATGTTATAAATAAGGACAGTGGGGAATGGGGTGGGGGTTGGAGGAACCTTCCTGGTGGTCTGGTGGTTAAGACTCTGCACTTCCAGTGCAGGGAGTGTGGATTTGATCCCTGGTTGGAGAGCTAAGAGCCCACATGCTGTGGGGCTTGGCCAAACAAATAAGGAAAGGGTGATAGGCTAAAATGAAATTTGGATTAAACTTGAAGGTATCCGTATGAACTCATGGTTTTATATATATATAATATATATATATATTTAATATATATATACATATGCATTGTGAAAATAAAGGAAACCTTATTTTAAATGGTTGTGAGGGAGCTCTCATACACTATCATTTGCCATTCCTTGCAAGATGCCAACAAGAAGCTTGCTTTACACCTCAGCAGAAGGTGGAAAGATTTTTCTCTTTTCCTAGCAACAGGCTAGCCAATGAGAAACCACCACCCCCAGCCAAGAAGAAGCTACCACCACCCTGAACTTCTGCTCTCCTCCAATAAACCTGTGTGGCAAACAACCCCTCCTAACCTCCTCCTTTGCACTGTAAAAGAAGATGGCCTCTACTGTGTTCTCTAGACTTGCCTATGGTTCTCCATGGTTTGCATGTCCTGAATGCAATTCCTCTGCTATTCCTTAATAAACTTGACTTTGCGGGCTAAATCACTAACCCTTTTGTTTTAAGGGTAGAATATATATATTTGCTGTTTGTTACTCTGTCGCTCAGTCATGTCCTACTCCAAAGAGTAGGACCCTATAGACTGCAGCATGCTGGGCTTCCCTGTCTGTCACCATCTCCATGCTCAAACTCATGTCCATTGAGTTGGTGATGCCATCCAACCATCTCATCCTTTGTCATCCCCTTCTCTTCCTGCCTTCAATCTTTCTCAGAATCAGAGTGTTTTCTAATGAGTCAGTTCTTCACATCAGGTGGCCAAAGCATTGGAGCTTCAGCTTCAGCATCAGTCCTTCCAATGTATATTCAGGACTGACCTTTAGGATGGACTGGTTGGATCTCCTTGCAGTCCAAGGGACTCTCAAGAGTCTTCTCCAACACCACAGTTCAAAAGCATCAATTCTTTCAGCACTCAGCTTTCTTCACAGTCCAACTCTCACATCCATACATGACCACTGGAAAAACCATAGCTTTGACTATATATATATATATATATATATAGATTGTATATGGGCTTCCCTGGTGACTCAGACGGTAGAGTCCACCTGCAATGCAAGAGACCTGGGCTCTATCCCTGGGTTGGGAAGATCTGCTGGAGGAGGGCATGGGAAACCATTCCAGTATTCTTGTCTGGAGAATCCCATGGACAGAGGAGCCTGGCAGGCTACAGTCCATGGGGTAGCAAAGAGTCAGACATGACTGAGTGACTAAGAACATAGCACATAGACTATATATATAGTCTCTCTCTCTCTCTCTCTCTATATATATATATATATATAATAAAATGAATAGTTTTAGAAATAAATATAGGTGTGTGCCTGGAAAATCCCATGGGTGGAGGAGCCTGGTAGACTATAGTCCATGGGGTCGCTAAGAGTCAGACATGACTGAGCGACTTCACTTTCACTTTTCACTTTCATGCATTGGAGAAGGAAATGGCAACCCACTCCAGTGTTCTTGCCTGGAGAATCCCAGGGACGGGGGAGCCTGGTGGGCTGACGTCTATGGGGTCGCACAGAGTTGGACATGACTGAAGCGACTTGGCGGCAGCAGCAGCAGCAGTATTACTATACACGTATTTATTTCCTACCTCTGTCCACCGAATGGGTCTGAAAGCAATAATGGCTCGGTAGTATTGGGCATACGTAGCAACCAGATGCTGGTTTCTAATTACCACTCCACTAAAAGGGATCCGGATTTCTTGGGAAATTATTGATTCTATGACTGGAGCAGGAAAAATGCAAAATGAGCCTGGGACATCTAGCTCTTGAAAATAAGGAAATGTTCAAAAATTGATAGTAAGTGAAAGTGAAAGTCACTCAGTTGTGTCCGACTCTATGCAACCCCATGGACTATACAGTCAGGGAATTCTCCAGGCCAGAATACTGGAGTGGGTAGCCTTTCCCTTCTCTAGGGGATCTTCCCAACCCAGGGATTGAACCTAGATCTCCCACGTTGTAGGTGGATTCTTTACCAGCTAAGTCACAAGGGAAAAAATTGATAGAGGCATTTTGAAAAAAGACACAGGAATCAACTTGAAAGATTTACCAATAGCCAAATCTGGGGAAATTTGAGCGACAAAACAAACAACGATAGCTTGAATTTTAGAATAAAATTAATATTCACAAATCTATACTGATAAAGATGAAAAATTGAGTAAGTAAAAGGAGAGAAAGCACAGCTTTCTTTTTTTTTTCCAGAAAATGAAAATGTTTATTCCTTACTTTCTTAAAAAAAATTTTTTTTTAATTGAAGGATAATTGCTTTACAGAATTCTGTTGTTTTCTGTCAAACCTCAACCTGAATCGGCCATAGGTATACATATATTCCCTCCCTTTTGAACCTCCCTCCCATCTCCCTCCCCATCCCACCCCTTTAGGTTGATACAGAGTCCCTGTTTGAGTTTCTTAGCCATACAGCAAGTTCCCATTGGCTATCTATTTTACATAAGGTCACGTAAATTTCCATGTTACTCTCTCCATGCATCTCACCCCCTCCTCCCTGCTCCGCATGTCCACAAATCTATGTCTGTTTCTCCACTGCTGCCCTGTAAGTAAATTCTTCAATCCCATTTTCCTAGATCCCGTATATATGTGTTAGAATACGATATTTATCTTTCTCTTTCTGACTTACCACAGCTCTTTCCTGAAGTAGGATACTATTTACAAATGTGGGAGGGAAAATAAAACCAGAAAATCATTACTAGGCAAAGATCAAAGTAATAATCGTTGCAGGCAAGAACAATCAATAGATATCAAAAATAGAGACAGAATTTTGTAGAGTCTCAAAGTATCTTCCACAATGTACTTATTAATTGCAAAAAATGTAACTGTATAGCGGAGAAAACTCACAGATAGTATCTTAACCAAGTGATCAAACTGAAGATGACTAGTAATAAGATGTATTGATGTGTACCCCTGATATGATGTACTGAAAAAGACACAGCATCAGTTCTGGGCAATTCTTGCCAAAAACACATAACCTCAGTTTATCATGGAAATATCAGAGAAACTCAAATTGAGAGACATTCTACAAGATAACTGGTGAGTATTTTTCAGAAGTGTCAATGTCATGGAAGACAAAGAAACCAGAGAAGCTGGCACACACTGGAGGAGACTAGAGATATGACAACTAAATGCGGGTGAGATCCTGGACCAGAAAAAGGAGGTTAGTAGGAAAATTGGAGAAATTAGTATAGATCTGTAGATTAGCTAATGGTATTACATCACCGTGTTAATTTCTTGGTTTCAGTAATTTTATGATTTATTTTACATTTACAAATGCACATACATTTTGCAAATATATAACATTTGCAAATATAATTTTGCATGTACATAAAATACAAAATTATCTTTTACCATAAGATATTAACATTAGAACTAAATTAACAATAGAAATGAATAGAGTCCCAGATGGTGCTAGTGGTAACGAACCCGCCTGAACCCGCCTGCAAGTGCAGGAGACATAAGAGATGCGGGTTCAGTCCCTGGGTCAAGAATATCCCCTGAAGGAAGGCATGGCAAAAAGTACGGACAAAACTAAATAGAAGATCTCAGCAAAGTTCATGTGGGTTCATGTGAACGACTGGGCTCAGTGGCAAAGAGAGAAATATTCAAAAAAAACTTTGCAGAGAGAAAATGGGAAACACTGCCATGATTGGGGAGAAGTGCTGCTTTCCAATATCAGTTTTTTTGTTCCTTTTGAGTTCCTGTGTTTTATTTCTGGAATACTGTTTTTAAAAAGGGGAAGCTGGTAAGATATCAAATGTTTTCTGCTGAAATTTGAACTGACCAACAGCTTAACATGGTTGCTTTTAATTTTGAAATGTTTTCACTTTATCTAGAAAGGAAAAATATAATGAATTCCTATGAAGAGAAGCACGTTGTGCCCCTAGGACTGTGAAGTTCAAGCATATGCCAAAATAAAGATTGTTCATTACCCCTGCAAAAGCTATTCGATAAGCTTTAAGATTACTGAAGGTGCACTTTATACCAGCCTGGGTAGTTATTTTTTTTCAGACATCTAATTTCAGAAAGACATTCGATATCCTGGTAAGGGCCTCATTTCACTTACCCTGAAGAGTTGTGGTAGCTATGGCAACACAGCGACATAAAACATTTCTTAGGTAACATTTCTTGCCTATAACTTTGAATGGGTTTGGTCACTCATAATGCTTATTACACTGTGTTGAAATGGCTTGTTTGTTTGTCCATTGTCTCAGCTGGGTCCATCTCAATTAGGCTGTAATTCAGAGCAGACTCTGAATCTTGTTCACCATGGTATCTCTGTGATCTTGTTTAGGGCCTAACATTACAAAATAAGGTCCAATAATTACCTGATGAGTGGCTAAATCTCATGAATGAGTGACTAAATCTCACTCTGTAACAGAGATTCTGATTTGACAAAAAGGCAAAGGAGAATAGTGGTGGCCGTGTTGATTGACATAATCTTATAGATGCCAAATGTGTGTCAGAGGTGACCTATTTTTCCACCGTGGGAACCTTTTTTCCAAAGTGTCTCCAACTGTTCAGGGGTCCTTTTAAATTGTCTGCTGTCTTAGGCCCCTCTCTTTACCAGTTGTTGGTGACACATGTGTTGTAGACACACTGGCTTCAGTCTCCTTAATCACCATCGTCAACTCTTCAGCTTTGCTTAAGAATTATAAGGTAAAATGTGATAACTCAGGTAAAGTTTAAAATCAATGCCAAACCATCATCAAAAGCAAGAGTGTCTATAACTGGTCTACAAAGTTTGCTAGTTTTTCTCTGTTCAACATATAAATCAGTATTTGACAACAGGAGTCACACATTGAGATATGTCTTGCCCAGGTGTATACAGCATTGACCAAGGACACACAACCAAACAATAATGTATTTTGCATCTTCTCAATCCTTGTCTCCAAGCTATTTATCTGTGATTCCATTTTAATTTCAAGATTTTGGATCAATTTCACTATCATTATTCGGAATTCTTTATCAGGTAGATTCCCTATCTCTTCCTCTTTTGTTTGGTTTGGTGGGCATTTATCCTGTTCCTTTATCTGCTGGCTATTCCTCTGTCTCTTCATCTTGTTTAAATTGCTGAGTTTGGGGTGTCCTTTCTGTATTCTGGCAGTTTGTGGAGTTCTCTTTATTGTGGCTTTTCCTCGCTGTGTGTGAGTTTGTACAGGTGGCTTGTCAAGGTTTCCTGGTTAGGGAAGCTTGTGTCGGTGTTCTGATGGGTGGAGCTGTGTTTCTTCTCTTTGTTCAGTCGCGCTCCTTTCGAAGAGTTGGATTGCTTTTCTGGGTGCCTGATGTCCTCTGCAGGCATTCAGAAGTTGTTTTGTGGAATTTACTCGACGTTTAAATGCTCTTTTGATGAATTTGTGGGGGAGAAAGTGTTCTCCCCGTCCTACTCCTCCGCCATCTTGGCTCCTCCCTAATGTATTTTGGACATTATTCTGTCTGCATGTATTCTTCTCTCATTACCACAGGAGTGAGTCTCTGCTATGGAAAAAGGGGCTGGTTCAAGGCAGGTTCTCAACAGTATAATTAAGGCTCCGGAGACCTATGCCATGTGAGGCCTGGATGTAGACAGGTCAGAGGGCTTGCCATATTAGCCACCTTTAAAAAAGTTCTACTCAGTGTGATAAAAGTACTTATTTTTCTAAGTGGTAAAAGTGGCTAAAAGTATAGAAAAAAAATCAAAATACCATCCCTTTGTTACGACAGCTTTATTACATTTAAGAAGTCCCAGCCAGTTTTTTTTTTTGGTACATATTTTTACACAATGGGATTCACAATAAGGGGCTTCCCTGGTGGCTCAGAATGTAAATCTGCCTGCAATGTGGGAGAACTGAGTTCGATCCCTGCGTGGGGAAGATCCCCTAGAGAAGGAAATGCAACCCACTTGAGTATTCTTGCCTGGAGAATCCCATGGACAGAGGAGCCTGGCAGGCTACAGTCCATAGAAGCTCACAGAGTTGGACAGGACTGAGGCGACTTCGAGAGCAAGCGAGTGAAGTTTATGGTTACAGTAATTTAGGACTGAGTTAGCTTATTACATTTACGTGAAAGTAATTACTACTTTCACGTAAATATAATAATGTCATGATAAATTATATAAATAATAAACATAAATTGTTGACAGTTTCCTCAGCTCTTCCTTTTAGTTAACACAATCATCTGAATTTCTCTCCCCTTCCCTCACCTCAGAGGCTGTAGTTAAGGCATCATTACATTTTATTATCCCCTTTGCAGAAATAAAAATTACCAAAGAGCTTAAATGACTTTTCTAGTTTTAACACTAGCAGTGGCAGCCGCAGCATAGGACTCTTGGGTCTTACTGTAGGCTGTGGTACTCTGATTTTGGCTCCTGGCATCTTTTCTTCCATTTTGCCTTCTTGTAACAGGTCCCATTTCTCCCTGGCCTGATTGATCATTGAACCCATTCACCCGGACAGAACATTTAATCCAGAGATGAGAAAGAAAGTGCAAGTGAAAGTCACTCAGTCGTGTCCGCCTCTTTGCGACCCCATGGACTATAGAGTCCATGAGATTCTCCAGGCCAGAATACTGGAGTGGGTAGCCTTTCCCTTTTCCAGGGGATCTTCTCAACCCAGGGATCAAGTCCAGGTCTTCCGCACTGCAGGCAAATTCTTTACCAGCTGAGCCACCAGGGAAGCCCAAGAATACTGGAGTGGGTAGCCTATCCCTTCTTCAGCAGACCTTCTCAACCCAGGAATCAAACCGGGGTCTCCAGCATTCCAAGCAGATTCTTCACCGACTGATCTATCAGAGAACATACAAACAATTATCATTCTTTCCTGGAATTAGCATATGGAAGTTGGAGCTGCCAAACCAGGAAGATGTCATGTTAGTGCTGCTGGCAGCTATTTTTCCTGCCATCTGTGAGGTGTGTCTTCAATTAAAAAAATTAAGCTGAACATAGATGAGAGGTGGTGAGACAGAAAGCTGAAACACTAAGTTCCTGGCTCCTATAGCTCTTCATTCAGTTATCGGAATTACCCTTGCATCTTTTTTGCCACTATGAAGCAAAATATTTTATCTTTCTTATGTTAGGTTTAATTGTGTTTATATAACTCAGAACCAGAAAAGTCCTAACTCAGTTTCTGTAACCATAGGTAAGACATTTATCCACCATAAGAGTACTTTCAGTAGATACGATGAAAAGACTCAGCTCCCAATAATAACAAAAAGCTATGAAAGTGAGGTAGGGGCTTCCCAGGTGGCTCAGTGGTAAAGAATCTGCCTGCCGATGCAGGAAACGAGACAACAGTTCGATTCCTGGGTTGGGAAGATACTATGGAAGAGGAAATGGCAACCAACTCCAGTATTCTTGAATGTGAAGTCCCATGGACAGAGGAGCCTGGCAGGCTAGGGTCTGTTGGGTCCAAAAGAGTCCAACAAGACTGAGCACGTGAAAGTGAAGAAACGTACATATTCTGCAGAATTTTTTGGAAATTAAACATTTTAATTTCTTTTGATAATCAGTTAATGTTTGTAGAATCCAGGCCCGTTAGAGTTAATAATGGAGTTATTTCCTGAAGTGTAGTTTTATAGACTTGCAGTTCATGTGAGGGTGTGCTAACTTAAAATGTAAAAGGGTGGGATCAGAAAGTGAGAAAAAGTTAAGAATTTAATAGTACTGGATTGGTCATGATTTCTTAGGAAATAAAGTGGGGGAAAGAGGGATTGAGAACGATAAGAACCAACGGCTGTCACATTTCTGTACCCTTTAAAAAATGTCTTTGTAATATATCAGATTGCTTATAGTGGTCTACAGTTCCATTGTTTTTAAAGAATGAATTTGTTAACAGATGAATAGAAAAGCTCTGGGGCATAACATGGGTACCTTAGTGGTTTTTTTTAACTGTATTAAAGTTGATTGATTAATCATAGTTAATTCTGTTGATGGGATTGGGGGGAACTAACTTGATAAAAAAGGCCTGAATTTATGAAATCATTGTAAATAGTATAATTTTGAAGAAATCTCAGCCCCCCATTTTTTCTTACAGGCATTTTTGATAAAAGAAAATGTTTATATTTAAAATATTAACATTCTGCTGCTGCTGCTAAGTTGCATCAGTCGTGTCTTACTCTGTGCGACCCCACAGACGGCAGCCCACCAGGCTCCCCCGTGCCTGGGATTCTCCAGGCAAGAACACTGGAGTGGGTTGCCATTTCCTTCTCCAATGCATGAAAGTGAAAAGTGAAAGTAAAGTCCCTCAGCCGTGTCTGACTCTGTGCGACTCCATAGACGGCAGCCCACCAGGCTCCCCGGTCCATGGGATTCTCCAGGCAAGAGTATTGGAGTGGGATGCCATTGCCTTCTCCTATTAACATTCTATTACATAAAAATGAGGATAAAGTGCTTTAGTACTTTAATCTTAATAAAGCATATATTCACTACGATTACCATGTATTTTTTATTTAACATGATAATATAAAATTCAGATTAGAGACATGAAAATTACATGACAGAACAGTTTTTCAAGAAAAGTGATTTTATTAGAGCAAACAATAAGGCTGTTAGTGTCATGCATTAATACTTTATTTTAAACAATTACGTGATTAAACTTTTAGTAACATATGAATTCCTTAGCACTTTTTTTAAACCTCATTCTTAAAAATTCCAGTGGCTTGTTTTCTTGTATTTTTCTTAATCATGGTGATCTTAAACAGATCTTCAGTTTTAAATCTGCCAGTGTTCTAATACAGATGCATAAGTATATTTTATCCAGTTGGCTATTTATTACAAAGACAACTTGTTTGTGGGCATTGTCAGGACATCTGCATTTTATTGGATTTAATTTTCAGTAATAAAGACCTCCCACATTATAGATTCTTTCCAGCCCAAATTAGCCTGTGTGGGAAGCAAAGAACCATCAGTCAGGGAGAAAAAGTGAATCCATATGGCACCAATGATTCAGTTTCTCTGGCTACAGTGAAGAAAGAGTTGAGTATAGACAGTTTCCCCCAGCAGATCTTTTTTTTTTTCTCCCCAAAAGCTTGCTACAAGATTGGTGTCAGTCCCAACCCAAAGCCTTTTAGCTAGCCCAGCTAATCCATGTACCGTGTATCTAGCCATAGACACCTAACTGAAATTTCAAGGGCGAATTCTCCTTCCTCTAATACTTCTGTTTCTCTTATATGCATGCCCAGTCCCTGGCTCTCACCATACTCTTTCATTTTGGGGCTCACTTATGCCTTGTGGATTCATTTTTGCCCGTCCAAATTCTTAGTGCTTTCTCAGGACTTTGGTTCAGGTTCCTAAACAAGGTCTATAATATGGAGAAATCTTTAAAAAAAAAAATCATTGTGTCAAAAAGCAGTCAAAACATTCTATCTTCAGCTTTAAAGGTGACAAACTAAACCTGGTAATAGAACTTGAATAGATGATGGATATTCTTCACTTTTAAAAGTTATATATAATTCTCTGCTGTACAGAGAACAGACAGGAACCGAAAGATTTTCTTTCAATTGACACTTAAGTACCTGGAACAGTTCATTTCTCTTGGTCAGTGTCACTCATGGGATGAGGAGGAGGAAACTGGGAATAGCATACACTTTATTATCAGTGTTTATTCCCTCAGCACAAGAGAAAGAAAGAAAGAAAGAAAGAAAGAAAAAGATAGCGCTAAGTCGTGTCCAACTCTTATGATCCCACAAACTGTAGCCCGCCAGGCTCCTCTGCCCATGGGATTCTCCAGGCAAGAATACTGGAGTGGGTTGCCATTTCCTTTTCCAAGGGATCTTCCCAACCCGGGACTTGAACCCAGGTCTTGCGCATTGCGGGCAGATGCTTTAGTGACTGAGCTATGCAGGAAACCCAAGAGATAAACCTATTATCTCTACTTCTTGGCAATTCTGAATCTCAGCCAGCAAGATGCTGCTGCTTCTTAAACACTGCTATGTTTATGTCCACGTGAGTTTTTGGTAAGTTGAAATTTAGTTTAGCAAGTTTCCTGGTTGCAGAGGGTGATATTGATGTGTGTGTATGTGTGTGCTCAGTTGTTCCTGCTACTGTTAAGTCGCTTCAGTCGTGTCCGACTCTGTGCAACCCCATAGATGGCAGCCCACCAGGCTCCCCCGTCCCTGGGATTCTCCAGGCAAGAACACTGGAGTGGGTTGCCATTTCCTCCTCCAATGTATGAAAGTGAAAAGTGAAAGTGAAGTCGCTCAGTCGTGTCCGACTCTTAGTGACCCCATGGACTGCAGCCCACCAGGCTCCTCCATCCATGGGATTTTCCAGGTAAGAGTACTGGAGTGGGGTGCCATTGCCTTCTCTGTCAGTCGCTTCAGTCATGTCAGTCGCTTCAGTCATGTCCTATTCTTTGTGACTCTATGGACTGTAAGTCACCAGACTCCTCTGTCCATGGGATTCTTCAGGCAAGGATACCAGAGTGGGTTCTCATGCCCTCCTCCAGGGGATCTTCCTGACCTAGGGATTGAACCCACATCTCCTACATCTCCTACATTGCAGGTGGATTCTTTACCATTGAGCCATGGGGAAAGCCCACAAATGTTGCTTTATCCTTAAAAAAATCATCTACTGTAGTGAGTAAAATTGTGTCCCTTCTCTCCCACAATAAGATAGGTAAATTTCTGATCTCTGATACCTGTGATCTTATTTGGAAATACGGTCTTTGCAGATGAAATCAAATTAAGATGAGGTCATCTTAAATGAGGTGGGCCCTAATCCAATGACTGGTGCCCTTATAAGAAGAGGGAAATATGCCCACATAGACACACAGCCTCTTGCCTATTGATGAAAGTGAGAGAGGAGAGTGAGAAAGCTGGCTTAAAACTCAACATTCAAAAAACATATAACCATAACATATAACCATAAATTGGGTGGCATCCAGTCCCACCACTTCATGACAAATAGATGGGGAAACAATGGAAATAGTGACACACTATTTTATTGGGCTCCAAAATCACTGCAGATAGGGACTGCAGCCATGAAATTAAGACTCTTTCTCCTTGGAAGAAAAGCTATGACAAACCTAGACAGCATATTAAAAAGCAGAGACATTCCTTTGCCAATAAATTCCGTCTAGTCAAAGCTATGGTTTTTCCAGTAGTCATGTATGGATCTGAGAGTTGGACTATAAAGAAAGCTGAGCGCCAAAGAATTGATGCTTTTAAACTGTGGTGTTGGAGAAGACTCTTGAGAGTCCCTTGGACTGCAAGGAGATCCAACCAGTCCATCCTAAAGGAAATCAGTCCTAAATATTCATTGGAAGGGCTGATGCTGAAGCTGAAACCCCAATCCTTTGGCCACCTGATGCGAAGAACTGACTAATTTGAAAAGACCCTGATGCTGGGAAATACTGAAGGCAGAAGGAGAAGGGGATGACAGAGGATGAGATGGTTTCATGGCATCACTGACTCATTGGACATGAGTTTGAGCAAGCTTTGGGAGTTGGTGATGGACGGGGAAGCCTGGTGTGCTGCAGTCCATGGGGTTGCAGAGTTGGACATGACCGTGTTACTGAACTGAACTGAGACACACAGCAAAAATGCATATGATGATGGGAGGTGGTGATTTGAGTGATGTGTCTACAAGCCAGAGAAGGCCAAGGATAGCTGACAGCCCCTAAAAGCTACAAAGAAGCAGGGAAGAATTCTTCTCGGCAGCTTGGAGAGAAAGCATGGTTCTGATGACACTGATTTCAGACTTCTAGCCTCCACATATTTGAGAGAATAAATTTCTATTGTTTTTAGCCACTCGATTTATGGTTATACGTTGTGAAACTAATATACTAGTTAAAGAAACAGAACTATGGACCAAAAACTGTAATAGAGCTATGGAAGCATAAAGAAAGAAGACATTGCTTTCTAAATGTCATGGACAGTAATTCTCAGAACATCATGTTTCTTTGCAGAAACTTAGTAAGCTATCTGACTTTTAAATTAAATGTGATTTTTTTAAATTGAGGTATGATTGACATAATAGTAGTAGTGTTAGTTGATCATTTGTGTCTGACTCTTTGCAACCCCATGGAGCCCACCAGGCTCCTCTGTCCATGGGATTCTCCAGGTAAGAATACTGGAGTGGGTTGCCATTCCTTTCTCCACGGGATCTTCCCAACCCAAGGGGCAAACCCTGGTCTCCTGCATTGCAGGCAGATTCTTTACTGTCCTAGCTACGAGGGAAGCTCTATGATTGACATACAACATTATATTAGTTTCAGATGTACAGCATAAAGATTCAAAATTTGTATGTATTGTGAAATGATCACCACAATACATCTAGTTAACATTTGTCATTCTACGTAGTTACAGAAGTGTTTCTTGTGATGTAAACTTGTAGGATTTATTCTCTTCAGTTCAGTTCAGTCGCTCAGTTGTGTCTGACTCTTTGCGACCCCATGAATCGCAGCACGCCAGGCCTCCCTGTCCATCACCAGCTCCCGGAGTTCACTCAGACTCCCGTCCATTAAGTCGGTGATGTCATCCAGCCATCTCACCCTCTGTCATCCCTTTTTCTTCCTGCCCCTAATCCTTCCCAGCATCAGAGTCTTTTCCAATGAGTCAACTCTTTGCATGAGGTGGCCAAAGTACTGGAGTTTCAGCTTTAGCATCATTCCTTCCAAAGAACACCCAGGGCTGATCTCCTTGAGAATGGACTGGGATCTCCTTGCAGTCCAAGGGACTCTCAAGAGTCTTCTCCAACACCACAGTTCAAAATCATCAATTCTTCGGCACTCAGCTTTCTTCACAGTCCAACTCTCACATCCATACATGACCACTGGAAAAACCATAGCCTTGACCAGATGGACCTTTGTTGGCAAAGTTTATTCTCTTAGCAACTTTTAAATATGCAACACATTATTACCTATAGTTGCTGTGCTGTGCATTATATACTCTTGACTTATTTTATAACTAGAGAAGTTTGTACCTTTTTATTTCTTTCACCCATTTCTTACACCTTGCCTCTGTCACCCACCAATCTGTTCTCTGTAACTATAAGCTTTCATTTCTTCTTGTGTGTGTGGTTTTTTTTTTTTTTTAGGTTTCATGTATAAGTGAGATCATATGGTATTTGTCTTTCTGTGACCTATTTAAGTTAGGATCATGCCCCCAAGGTCCATCTATGTTGTTGCAATGGCATTATTTCATTATTTTCTATGGCTGAATAATATCCCTTTGTATGTGTATACATACGGTGTACCTATATATTGTTACCTTGGGCAAACCACTTACGTTTTTAAGCCTCAGGCTTCCCTGGTGGAGAGCTAGTAAAGAATTCGCCTGCAATGCTGAAGGCCTGGGTTTGATCCCTGGGTTGGGAAGATCCCTTGGAAAAGAGAATGGCTATCCACTCTAGCATTCTGGGCTGGAGAAGAATTCCATGGACTGTATAGTCCAACGGGTCGCAAAGAGTCCAACAGGACTGAGTGACTTTCACTTTCTTATTTGCTCCAGCTACGTTCTCTCTGGCAAACATGGTTGAGTGAAGAAATAATTAAACATTAATGTCTGTCCATGGACCAATCAACAGTAGCTGAATAAAGGAAATTAATGTGGATTTGAAATCTGGGCTTGAGCGGACTCCCTGGGCAGGCAGTTTAACATTCCTCAGCCTGTTTCTTTACCTGTAAAAGGGCAATAAGATCTCACCGGGTTGTTTATAGAGGATGAAATGAAATAGAATACTGTATATATATTTTAAGTCTGGTATTCAGTGGACGCTTAGGAATGCTACTTGCCTTTATCATATCACTAATACGTGAAATCTAAAAAATACAACCCAGTAGTGAATGTAACAAAAAAAAGACTCACAGATACAGAGAACAAATTAATGGTTACAAATGAGGAGGAGGAAGGGGCAATACAGGAGTGGGAGTGTGGGAGATAGAAACTACTGATGTAAGATACGCTACAGGGGATAAGCACAACACAGGGGATATAGCCAATATTTTGTAATGTAAATGGAGTTTAACCTTTAAAAATTGTATAAACATAAAATTTAAAGGAAATGGCAACCCACTCCAGTCATCTTGTCTGGAAAATCCCATGGATAAAGGAGCCTGGCGGGCTACAGCTAATGGGGTTGCAAAGAGTCGGACACAACTAAGTGACTGAGCACATAGAATCATGGGCAAACAACTGCCTCTTGTTTGAAATCACTTTAACAAAAAAATAAAACAAAACAAAACAAACGTATTTGCTTACAAAAATTTCGCTTGGAAAGGAAACTGAAAACTTCTGGGGTACACCCGCCCACCCTGTACGCCAGAGTCGGGAATCAAATACCCTTCTCTTCTCCCTCTCCCTTTCTGGGGTGGCCCCCAGTGGCCGGGAGCCCGGGGACAGGAAATGCCAAAGAAGGCGGAGGCGGGGCCAGCGGAAGCGCTCGCGCGCCGCTGTCAGCTGCGCCGGAAGTTCCTGGCCAGGCCTGGCGGTAACCTTGGAGTCTGAGCCGGTGGTGCTGCCGCCGCCGTCGCCGCAGGGGTGGGCTTTGGGAGTCCAAGCCTCTGCTGGAGCCAGGCCTGTTAGGATCCAGGAGCCGCCGGGGTTGCGCGGGAGTTCGCTGAGGATCTCGGGGAGCAGGAACTGCGGGCGCAGGGCCGCCCAGCCGACATGTCTCTAGTTGCGGAAGCCTTAGTCTCCCAGATCGCAGGTAGCGTGTGTGGCCGCGGACCCGGACGGAGGCGGGGGCCGTCCTGGGGTAGTCATAGGGAGCAGTGCGGCTTTAAGCACTGCAGCTTTCCTCCAGCTTTGCAGCATTAGACGCTGAACCCAAGCTTCGGGATAGAGGCGGGCACTGACTACTATCTCCTGGATGAGAAAACAGGGGGAGAAACTTGGCTAAGGTCAGCCTGGAGGAGTGGGAATCCCATCCGTTTTTCCTGGGCAGTGCTTTGTCCAGCTACCCATTGGGTCTGTGTTGGGATAAGTGGAGAACGCTGTGGGCTGGAATTAAGGTGGGAGGCGTGGCCATATCCGAGAGCTTCAGAGTTAAGTGTTGGGGCAGCCTCGGTGTGGGACCTGAAGTTTAAGGTGCTTGTCACTAATGAGTCGCCATTATCATTTGAGAGGCCAATGAGCAGCACATATTGCCATTTGCTAGGTCTCCAGCATTCACTGACCCAGTTTTAAGGCTGCATGAATTTTTTGAAACACCTTTGACTCGACGGACTGAACATGACTGTTGTAAATAGATTTACAATATATTTTGAAATTTTCTGTTATTGAATATATTTCTGTTATCGAGGTTCTTATTTACTGTAGTGAAAGATATTAAATATTGTTCAGAAAGTGAGAGACTATTGTAGGTATAGGTTGATGGGTTAATCTTTAAATGGAGTTAGTCTTAAACGTCCTAGAAGTATTTTCATTGAGTACGGTAAATATTCAGAAACCAGGATACTTAGGTACCTTTGCAATAAGGTAGTATTTTTGAAATGAAAAGTATTGAATGTCATGGAATTTGCCAAATGTTTTTCATTACATTTGTGTTAAAATTCATTTCTCTTTTCTTTTTCTCACTCAAAGATATTGTCTTCTAAAAGTGAGGGAAGCCCCCACTAGATTGCAAGCTTCTTGAAGGCAGGAATGATACTTACATTGTTTCTAGTATCTTGAGGACCTGTCAGTTGGTGCTCAATAAGTATTCGTGACCTGAATCAATGAATAATCTTGAGATTTCAAGCAATGATTATTTGTTTTTACTGTTCATGTTTTTTAAAAAGTTAGATCATGAATGTAGATTGCTATATTAAAATATTTCATAGTGTATGCTGATATTGGTATACAGTGTACATGTACCCTAATGTGTGATTTCTTAAGGAAAAAATGAATATCTTTTAATCAATTTGGAACTTTGCTTCAGTTCCTGAAATTTAGGAGTTTCTATGAATTTGATCAGTCTGCCATCTTAGCTATTTGGGGTGATCACTCTAGGAGGAGGCATTTATAGATGGATAATTTAATAAGTCGTGTTGGGACAGCTCCTACGTTATGACACTGCAAGAATAAATTCTAGATGGATTAAAAATTTAAGTGTAAAATAAGAACAGAAACCAAATTGTAATAAAATAATTAGGAAAAATATAGGTGATATAGTGTAGGATGCCTAAGCAAGACAGAGTTCAGAGTGCATGGAAGAAAAAATTAATAGAATTTTTGCAGATACATTTTAAAAGCTTCGTATGATGAGGCACATAAGTTTCTACAAATTAATAAGAAAAAGGCAGACCAACAGAATCAAAGATAAAGAATAAGAACAGGCAGTTAACTAAAGGGGAAATGCAAATCAGCAGTGAATATATGAAAAGATGCCCTCCATCACTAATTTCCACCCAGTCAGATGGGCAGAAATGAATACTATAATTTTTAGTACTGACACTGGCATGGGGAAAACAGTTGCCCTCAAAGTATTGGGGAGTCTGTAAGAAACAGCTGCTTTTGGGGAACTTAACATAGCAATAGTTATTTAAATGCTACTGCAGATGGTGATTGCAACCATGAAATTAAAAGACGCTTACTCCTTGGAAGGAAAGTTATGACCAACCTAGATAGCATATTAAAAAGGAGAGACATTACTTTGCCAACAAAGGTCCGTCTAGTCAAGGCTATGGTTTTTCCAATAGTCATGTATGGATGTGAGAGTTGGACTGTGAAGAAAGCTGAGCGCTGAAGAATTGATGCTTTTGAACTGTGGTGTTGGAGAAGACTTTTGAGAGTCCATTGGACTGCAAGGAGATCCATCCAGTCCATTCTAAAGGAGATCAGTCCTGGATGTTTATTGGAAGGACTGATGCTAAAGCTGAAACTCCAATACTTTGGCCACCTCATGTGAAGAGTTGACTCACTGGAAAAGACCCTGATGCTGGGAGGGATTGGGGGCAGGAGGAGAAGGGGACGACAAAGGATGAGATGGCTGGATGGCATCACCGACTCGATGGATGTGAGTCTGAGTGAACTCCGGAAGTTTGTGACAGACAGGGAGGCCTGGCGTGCTACGATTCATGGGGTTGCAAAGAGTCGGACACGACTGAGCGACTGAACTGAACTGAATTAACTCAGAAATTCTTTATGGGATTTATCTGATAGAAATATAAGGGCCAGTATTTAAAGAAATATACAACTGTAGTAATTGTAGTATTATCTGTAATAGCAAAAACCCAGAGACATCTTAAATATATGTTAAGTTACAGCATGCGTGGTCAGTTGTGTCTGACTCTTTGTGACCTCACAGCCTGCCAGACTCCTCTGTTCGTGAGCTTTTCCAGGCAGGAATACTGGAGTGGGTTGCCATTTCCTACTCCAGGGGAATTCCCTCATCCAGGGATCTAACCCACATCTCTTGTGTCCCCTGAATTGGCAGGCAGAGTCTTTATCACTGTGCCACGTGGGAGGGTATAGTTATAGCATGCCACATTATTACAGATACTAAAAATATAGAAGTATAGCTGTTAAGCTTTCCTGGTGGCTCATTGGTAAAGAATCTACCTGCCAATGCTGGAGACATGGATTCAATCCCTGGGTTGGGGAAATCCCCTGGAGAAGGAAATGGCAACCCACTCCAGTATTCTTGACTTGGAAATCCCATGGACAGAGGAACCTGATGGGCTGCAGTCCGTGGGGTTGCGAAAGAGTCAGACACGACTTAGTGACTAAACAACAATAGCAACATAGCTGTTAAGCATATTGGCTGAAGACTCTGATTATCTTAAATATTAATAAAAACAAGTTTAAAACTATATATATATATATATATATGTAGTATGAAACTATATATATAGAGTATGAACTATATATGTATAGTGTATATATATATAGTATGAACTATTTAAATAAATGAATTCTGTGTAAATAGGTATATGTAAGCAAAAAAATGTAGGAGAATACTCAATTTTAACTAGTAATTTCAGAGTAATAAGGATAGTGTGTTGGTGGAGTGAGAATATTTTACTTTTAAATTTAAATGGTTGTAATTATAAAAATTTGGAAGATTATATTTTGGCAACAGCAAAAAAAATGATGGCTAACATAATTTATATGAAACCTTGTATTTCACTAGTAAGTGTGACTATTCAGCAACTATTTACAGTATTCTGCTTCTTGTCACAGCTATTTGTAAGACCTCCTCAGACAGCCATTTTGCTTTTTTGCATTTCTTTTTCTTAGGGGTGGTCTTGATCCCTGCCTCCCGTACAATGTCACGAACCTCCATCCATAGTTCATCAGGCACTCTTGTCTATCAGATCTAGTCCCTTAAATCTATTTCTCACACTGTATAATCGTAAGGGATTTGATTTAGGTTATACCTGAATGGTCTAGTGGTTTTCCCTACTTTCTTCAATTTAAGTCTGAATTTGGCAATAAGGAGTTCATGATCTGAGCCACAGTCAGCTCCCAGTCTTGTTTTTGCTGACTTTATAGATCTGCTACATCTTTGGCTGCAAAGAATATAATCAGTCTGATTAAAGTGTTGGCCATCTGGTGATATCCATGTGTAGAGTCTTCTCTTGTGTTGTTGGAAGAGGGTGTTTCCTATGACCAGTGCGTTCTCTTGGCAGAACTCTATTAGCCTTTGCTCTGCTTCATTCTGTACTCCAAGGCCAAATTTTCACAAATAGCTGTGAAAAGAGAAGTGAAAAGCAAAGGAGAAAAGGAAAGATATACCCATTTGAATGCAGAGTTTCAAAGAATAGCAAGGAGAGATAAGAAAGGCTTCCTCAGTGATCAGTGCAAAGAAATAGAGGAAAGCAATAGAATGGGAAAGACTAGAGATCTCTTCAAGAAATTAGAGATACCAAGGGAATATTTCATGCAAAGATGGGCTCAATAAAGGACAGAAATGGTATGGACCTAACAGAAGCAGAAGACATTAAGAAGAAGTGGCAAGATTACACAGAAGAACTATACAAAAAAGATCTTCATGACCCAGATAATCACAAAGGTGTGATCACTCACCTAGAGCCAGACATCCTGGAATGCGAAGTCAAGTGGCCCTTAGGAAGCATCACTACAAAAAAGCTAGTGGAGGTGGTGGAATTCCAGTTGAGCTATTTCAGATCCTGAAAGATGATGCTGTGAAAGTGCTGCACTCAATATGCCAGCAAATTTGGAAAACTCAGCAGTGGCCACAGGACTGGAAATGTCAGTTTTCATTCCAGTCCCAAAGAAAGGCAATGCCAAAGAATGCTCATACTACCGCGCGTTTGCACTCATCTCACATGCTAGTAAAGTAATGCTCAAAAGTCTCCAAGCCAATCTTCAACAATAGTTCACGTGAACTGTGAACTTCTAGATGTTCAAGCTGGTTTTAGAACAGGCAGAGGAACCAGAGATCCAAGTTGCCAACATCTGCTGGATCATCAAAAAAGCAAGAGAGTTCCAGAAAAACTTCTATTTCTGCTTTATTGACTATGCCAAAGCCTTTGTGTGGATCACAATAAACTGTGGAAAATTCTGAAAGAGATAGGAATACCAGACCACCTGACCTGCCCCTGAGAAACCTGTATGCAGGTCAGGAAGCAACAGTTAGAACTGGACATGGAACGGCAGACTGGTTCCAAATAGGAAAAGGAGTATGTCAAGGTTGTATATTGTCACCCTGCTTATTTAACTTCTATGCAGAGTACATCGTGAGAAACACTGGGCTGGAGGAAGCACAAGCTGGAATCTAGATTGCTGGGAGAAATATCAATAACCTCAGGTAAACAGATGACACCACCCTTATGGCAGAAAGTGAAGAACTAAAGAGCCTCTTGATGCAGGTGAAAGAGGAGAGTGAAAAAGTTGGCTTAAAGCTCAACATTCAGAAAACTAAGATCATGGCATCTGGTCCCATCATTCCATAGCAAATAGTTGGGGAAACAGTGGAAACAGTGTCAGACTTTATTTTTGGGGGCTCCCAAGTCACTGCAGATGGTGATTGCAGCCATGAAATTAAAAGACACTTATTCCTTGAAAAAAAAGTTATGACCAACCTAGACAGCATATTAAAAAGCAGAGACATTACTTTGCCAACAAAGGTCCGTCTAGTCAAGGCTATGGTTTTTCCAGTAGTCATGTATGGATGTGAGAGTTGGACTATAAAGAAAGCTGAGCGCCAAAGAATTGATGCTTTTAAACGTTGGAGAAGACTCTTGAGAGTCCCTTGGACTGCAAGGAGATCCAACCAGTCCATCCGAAAGGAAATCAGTCCCGGATATTCATTGGAAGGACTGATTCTGAAGCTGAAACTCCAATCCTTTGGCCACCTGATGCAAAGAGCTGACTCATTGGAAAAGACCCTGATGCTGGGAAAGATTGAAGACAGGAAGAGAAGGGGATGACCGAGGATGAGATGGTTGGATGGCATCACCGACTCAATGGACATGAGTTTGGGTAAACTCTGGGAGTTGATGGACAGGGAGGCCTGATAATGGATAGGGATCCCTGTGGATAGGGAGACACACATACAAACACACACAGACAGACAGACACATAGACACACACACAGGCATATGTTCTTGTGGAGGTTGGCCAACCAGATGCTAAGGCCACAATGTAGATAGCCCTGAAGGGGCTCCAGGAGAAGAGAGCAGGTGCAGCTGCTTGCAGAGCCTGAGCTTTGTTTGTTAGTAAGTTAGGCCCACCCAGGATAATCTCTGTTTTGATTAACATAAAGTCAGCTCATTCGGGCTTGCTTTAATTATGTCAGCAAAATTCCTTCCCAGCTTGCCTAGAGTAGTATTTGAATAACTGGGAGGTATTTGCTACAAAGTGGCTGTCTTCCCTCTGTGTTCCCAACACCTGCTGGAGGATGTCCCTTGTAGCTCACCCTAGTAAGACACAGTAGAAAGGGTATTCTGGCAAAGGTAGTCTCACCAGTTTAATGGACTTCAGAGCCATCACAGGTGTATATGAATTTGCTGATATAAATGGTACTTGGCAAATACATATTTGTGTATCTAACTGAATAGTTTATTTGGATAGTTTTTTTAAGGAGAGAATTTTGAATTTTTCTTTTAACTTAGTGATGTTTAAAGGAATGGTAACTTACGATTTTTGAACTAAAGTTTGAATCTCTAGTTAAGGACGTGCTAGATTAAGAACTGTAAAAGGAGGATAAATAGTCTGGATATTGAATGGTTTTCAGAATCTTTTATAACAGCCTGTGTATTTTAAATTTTCACTTGGTTTTTTTTTAAACTGGCAAGATTTTCAACACATTACTTGAGTTTCAGGTTAAAAAATTAGTTTTTACAGATAGTTGGGTATGAACATATCCTGGGGAATGATTCAGTATTCGCATTTGGGTTGTGTGACCACATTTGGTGTGGTCACTGTAGTAGTCAAAGGGATGGAATACTGTGACAGGAAAGGGCTGACTCATTAGCCTATCTCTGTACCAGGAGAGACCTATGTACCTATCTCTGCTCCAGCTTTTAGGGTTCCACACTGTCATCAGATACATGGAAAAAGCTAGAGAGATACTGAATTTAAACTGCAGGAATCTTCTACAGTGCTGATCACTTGCTTCTCCTTGCTTTCTCCTTGTGGACTTGGAAGTGAGAGTCAGACCTGGGTTCTTATTCAGCTACTTGCTAAAAGTGTGACCTTAGGCAAGTCACTTGCCTTTTTAAGCTTCAGGTTTCTTATTTGCAAATTGGTAAAGATAATTGTAGATGATTTAAGGATTAGATAAAAAATAGAAAATGTTTGGCATTGTGTCTGGCACATAGTAAGTGCTCAATAAGTGTTCATTTATGTTATTTTCTGTGGTGTTGGAGAAGACTCTTGAGAGTCCCTTGGACTGCAAGGAGATCCAACCAGTCCATTCTAAAGGAGGTCAGTCCTGGGTGTTCTGTGGAAGGACTGATGCTAAAGCTAAAACTCCAATACTTTGGCCACCTCATGCGAAGAGTTGACTCATTGGAAAAGACTCTGATGCTGGGAGGGATTGGGGGCAGGAGGAGAAGGGGACGACAGAGGATGAGATGGCTGGATGGCATCACTGACTGGATGGACATGAGTTTGGGTGAACTCCGGGAGTTGGTGATGGACAGGAAGGCCTGGTGTGCTGCGATTCAAGGGGTTGCAACGAGTCAGACACAACTGAGCGACTGAACTGAACTGAACTGAATGTTATTTTTGGCTCATTTACCTATCAGTTTTTCTCTCTCACCGGACTTTGCCTCTGTCCTCTTGTGTAAAAATACAAGTTTGGTAAAACTTTTAAAATTACTTTTAGATAGAATACATAATTTATTTCAATAATATAAAACATCTGTAAACAGTTATTACATTTATTAAAGTTACTCCTATAATGAATTATTCTGATATTTGTTTCAAGATTATACCTTTGATAAGTTTCAGCCATATTTATCTTCATTATATAATTGAATCTTCAGTATAGGTCATAGGTGTAGATACTCTGAGGCTTTTTCAGTAGTGGTTTATTTATGAGGTTTTGCTGAAAAGTTTTAGCCTTAAAAAATTAGTTGTTATGTATCTGGTTGATGATAAGAGTAAGTGTCCATTTTTGACCTACTGTGCTAGATAATACTAACAATTTGATCCTTTTAGGTGTTGTTTTTGTTTTATGGATAAGGAAATTGAAACTTGTATAAAAACAAGGGCACTGGAGTAAGATAGAACTGAGTTCTAAGCCTTTTGTTTAATAATCTTGGGCAGACCTTAATAGGCCAGTTTCCGTATTTGTGAAAGGGTGACAGTATATTTTATAAAGTATGGTAAGCACCTCACTTAGGGTGCTACATGGTATGTTTAGTACATGGTAGTTTCTGTTATTCCTGTGTTTTCCTGGTGCCTTTGAGGATGTTACCATTGTAATATCCTCTTAATATTTTGGACACCAAAATATCCCAAGTGTCTTTATTTTTATTAACTATACCATCTTTTCTGAGTTAGTGACTAGTACTTCACTAATGTGTTGATATATTTTAAGCATATTAGTCAATTTCATCATAGCACAGTTAATAATCTTTTGAAATCAGGGCAATGTCTGTTCTGTTCTTTATTTAGAAGCTCCGTAAAGTACGTAAAGGATGAAAAAGAAGACTTGGGATATTTCATTTATCTCATTGTGGGTATGCAGGTGTTTGATTATTTAAATGTGTTAATAATTTCCTTCTAGCAGTAACATTACTTTATGGTATCATCTCGGAAAGTAGTTTTACAGTTCCAAGGACATCCTTATGTAAACATGAAGTTAAGTGTAATAAGTACAGACATGTTTACAAGTTTTGTTTTGATATCAGTAATAAACTTTTTTATTCCATCTTTCTTTCACATGAATACTGGGAAATCTGGACTTAGAGCATTTCAGGAGGATTCTAGAGGCTCAGTGAAGTGGAAACTATGGGTTAAAAGTCCTTTGTATAATAGAAGTGATGCTGTTGGTCACAAGGTTTATTGAGAATAAAGAAATGATAGTCAGGGCTCTTACATCTGTATATCGAATATCTAATAATCATTGCAACAGATATTTGAAAAAATACATTAAATTTCTTTGTATTGAAAATAAAGGTTTGTTAGTTATTTGTAAACTGCATTCTGAGGATTTTCCAGTATTGAGGAAGGCACTGAAGGATTAATAAGAAGTTACTGAATCAGCCATAACATTGCCGAGAATCTTTTTTCATTTGTGTTCATTGTAGAAATAGTCTCTAACTGTAGTGCTTATCACCTTGGCACCTGTGAAGTAGATATTGAAGGGGCAGATGCAAAAACAAAGACAGAATAGGTTATACTTCACATTAGAGGCAAAACACAATTTATTGACATCAGTGTGATCTATTTTCTTTTACATGTTTGTATTCATGAATAGGTTGGAAACCAAATTCTTAGAGCCAATAATTTGTTTCATTTTAGAAAACTTTGGTATGCTGTGAAGATCACATGAGAGACTTGTTTTTGACCTTGTAATAGTCTGTATTAAGCATAACATGAATTTTGCTACTGTTGTATGCTTTATTAACAATCTGTACTCTGAAATTACTTGACTTTTCATTTTTAGCTTAAGAGATTTTGGTGCCCCATACAATTTGTCAGTCTCTCTTCTGTGAGAACTTCTGAGTTATTAATGTTAGCTCAAGCCTTTCATATTTGAGTGAAAATTGAAAGAACACATCATCAAACTTAACATTTTTCAAACGTTTTTGATATTTCTTGATAAGCAGTTATCAGATGGACTGAAGATGTCAACTGGAGATGAGATATTAAATTCAGGCTTCTCATTTTTTGTTCAAAGACAGAAGTTATATTCAGCAAATCTAGCTACAGACATTTATGTGTAGAAGTATCTGCCTTGGCAGTAAGAGAAATGCATGTTTAATTTTTTATTGCTTTGTAAATGATCCTGTACTCTATTCTTGAACACTTTTCTTATTTTTGTACGCTTTATAAATGAATCATGGTTTTGAACTTTTCTACATCAGTAATAAAAATGAAATTTGATTGGTTAGTAATAAAGAAGGTTCTTTTCATAAAAACAATCATTTTGTCATGGCAATTCCCATTAACTGTAACTGCTTTAGCAAAATAGAAACCATAAAAAGCATTTCATTATG
Source organism: Bos taurus (assembly GCF_002263795.3). Classification (NCBI taxonomy): domain Eukaryota; kingdom Metazoa; phylum Chordata; class Mammalia; order Artiodactyla; family Bovidae; genus Bos; species Bos taurus. Next base: position 20,633,863 of record NC_037329.1, on the reverse strand, counting down.
CTTATACACTTAGCTCTGTTTTTGTGCTGTATATATTTTTATCTCTGAGAACTTTTATAAGCCGAAGAAGTTACTTCATGACTTAACCTGAGATGTTAATTTGGTTAGATGGTTTTATTTCCAGACTTACAGCCATTTTTTGCTGTCAATTATCTTTTAGGCTTTAGATAGCAAAAGACCTGCTTGTATTTTCCATATAATATATTTTTAAGCTGAGTATCTAGTTTGTGCTGTGTGCCCTGCTAGGTGCTGGGGTACAAAACTGGGGAACAGTTGTTGCTTTTGATGAACTTAACATCCTTGTGTGGGACACATCCACCAAAACTGATAATTTGAATACAAAGTGGTATATCCTAGAATACAGACGCTAATTTAGGAAGTCTTTACTGAGTCTTTTACCTCTCTTCTCTCAAACCGAGTTAGGGGTGTTAGATGTTTAGTGAACATCTGAACTCCTCTCCCTGCACCCTCACCCTCTGTCTGGCACACTTGTGATTATTATTATTTGTGTTTTTACTCAGTTCAGATTTCATCTCCTCTTGTGAATTCTTTCCTGTCTTCCTCAAGCAGGTTATTTCTTCGAGAAGATTCCTATAGTGCTTTATACAAACCTCTGGTCTGATGCTTATATTAATGTTACTGAATACATTCTGTGAGCTTAGAGATTGTATATGGCATTTACATAGTTTATCTAGTTTTATTCTTCCAACAGCCTTAAAGGTGGGTCATTTTCCTCTTTTTACAGATGAGGTAAATGAGGCAAGAAAGATTACACAACTTGGCCTAGGTCACTTAGGCGATAAGTTGTAGAATTGGGAGGGGAACCCAGCCATGTCTCACTTCAAGGCCTGTGTTTCCCCCGACTCCCCCGTATTGTTTATTGTATTGTAAATGCTTATGTGTATCTCAGTCACCTCTTCTCACTCCCCCTGTTCTGTGCCCCCCACCTACTCAACAAAATTAGATCCTAGAGAACAGTGGCAGTTTTATATTAATCTTTGTCTATTTATCATAGTCCTTGGTACATTTTCGGAGAAGGCAATGGCACCCCACTCCAGTACTCTTGCCTGGAAAATCCCATGGATGGAGGAGCCTGGTGGGCTGCAGTCCATGGGGTCGCTAGGAGTTGGACACGACTGAGCGACTTCACTTTCACTTTTCACTTTTCACTTTCATGCATTGGAGAAGGCAATGGCAACCCACTCCAGTGTTCTTGCCTGGAGAATCCCGTGGATGGAGGAGCCTGGTGGGCTGCATTCCATGGGGTCGCAAAGAGTCGGATACGACTGAGCGACTTCACTTTCACTTTGGTACATTTTGCAAGTTTAATAACCTGTGGTAGTTCAGTTAAAGGCTTTAATATATTTTTTTCTGCCTCTCTGAGGATTTTCTTTCCCTGCGTTCCTTGTTCATGAAGGGATTCTGTGATGTTTAGGCTGTATTATCTTATTTCCTGTTTATTTTGTCTTTTTGTTTTTGTTGTTGTTCTTGGGGAATCTTGCAGTTCTGCTAGGATTTCTGGAGATATAACAGATCAAATCCTCTGTAGGAAATCATTTGTCTCATGGCTACCAGAGAGGAGTGAGGCAGGAGAAATAGAGAGTTCTCTGGTTACCTAGCTTGATAGAGAGTTAATCTATGTCTAGTATTAGAACATAGTAGATACTTAAAATAACAGATTCTATTATTACAATGATTGTAATGAGTTTACAGTGGTGGGGAGGATTGCTTCTTAGTTGAAGGGACATTTATTTTACATTTACTAGGATTAGATTTAGAAAACCATTACATCTTGGAGGTTAACATTGTTAGCAGTGTTGAGGTCTGATATTTGTGTGGGACTGTCTTTTCTCAGTTTTTTGGCCAGATATTGTGCTTTTAATCTAAACCAGCTGTTTTTGTATAGCTCTGCTATTGATCACATATTCATCTTTGTTTCTGAGAAAAGCTCAGACGTGGTGTCAGTGTGTCCTCTTTTATGAATTCCAGATTACCATTTTTAAAAACAAAATTCACATTTTGAGCCCTAGCTACAAGTTTCATATCTATTCATAGTCACTTGGAGTTGGCCAGCTTTTTATTGGAAATTAATGAAAAATGATGGATCATGTTTATAATGAGACAGAGTCTAAACATAACCCTTTGAGAGGATGACATATGAATCCTTACTGAATAAGAATGGAACGTTTTCAGTTTTAGCTTGTATTCACTGTAGTCTGGGTTATTGGCTTGATGATGCTATGAATTTGTTTTCTTCACCCTTGTTAACCTCCAGAAATTTGTCTGTTTTATGAAATTGATCCTTGAGTAACTTTTTGAAATTGATCTCTACTTTCAAATAGATAGGTTCAAATGGCTCACATTCAAATCTCATAACTACTAACTTAATTTTACTTTCCTTATTGATTACATCTAATGGAAAAACTATCATTTAACCACTTTCTGTTTCCAGAACAAGTGCGGCCTCAGTTCATTAATCTTAAAAGCTTATTCTGGAACACTGTAAAGTTGCAACATGTTAACTAAAGCATGTTTTAAAACATGGCTTTAAGCCATATCCACAAATACTTAAGTAGAATAAGATGGGCAAAAATCTTCTTGAATAAAATTAATCTACACAGATCCTTACTGCCAGTCTTTAATGAGGCAAGTGAATGAAAGGGGTGAAAAGAACTTACTCTTATTTCAGGTGTACTCCATGCCCTCTGGACAGTCTTTTTTTTTTTTTTTTTTGGTGGTCACAGACCATCTTCATCAGATTTACTGGGCATGCCTGTGGCAAGTTTGGATTCTTGGCCTTCATTTCTATAGTATCAGAATCTCTGAGTTTAGGGTTTGATGGAAATACATTTTTATGAAGTTTTTTAGGGGATTCTTGTATATTAAGGGTTGAGAACCATTGTTGTAGAATGATTATAATTGCTTTAATTGTAATTAGTTATAATAATTATTACCCAAGTATGTTGATTTGTGGGTTCTGTAAGAGGTTAGCTAATACAGTTGTGTGTTCATTGACGCGGGAGCCACTACCTGACAAACCCTAGCCCTTGTTACTGATTAGCACTGACTTCGGCAAATTATTTGTGGATGTGCCTTAGTTTTCTTACAGTAAAATAGGGATAATAGTAGTGTCTACCTCATCAAGGGCTTCCCAGGTGGCGCCAGTGCTGAAGAACTTGCCTGCCAATGCAGGAAACATAAGAGACATGGGTTCAGTCCTTGGGTCAGGAAGATCCCCTGGAGGAGAGCACAGCAACCCACTCCAGTATTCTTGCCTGGAGAAACCCATGGATAGAGGAGCCTGGTGGGCTATAGTCCATAGTGTCGCGAAGAGTCAGACACGATGGAAGCGACTTAGCACACACGCACCTCATAAAGTTGTGAAATGGTTTCTATGTCAAGCACTTAAGTGCACAATAAATGCAAGAAGTGTTTTAAGATCTATTTATGATCTATAATTTATATACCTTTTTAAATGTAAAATTTAAAAAAATTTAGTATATTTATAGAGATGTGATTATTACCATAATCCAGTTGTAGGACAAACATTTTCTTCACCCCCAAAAGAAATTTCTTGCCTATATACAATCATTTCTCTTCCCAGACCCGCCTAGTCTACCACTAACCTACTTTGTCTGTAGATTTGCCTCTTCTGAATATCTTGTATAAATGGAATCATACAGTGTGTATTCTTTAGCATGGCTTTTTTCACTGGGAATAATGCTTTTGAAATTCATCTATGTTGCATCCATCAGGTATTCTACTTGATTCTTTTTTATTGCCAAATAGTGTTCTGTGGTATGGGTATACCACATTTTGTTTACTCATCAGCTGATGGTCATTGAGGTTGCTTCCACCATTTGATTATTATGAATAATGCTGCTGTGAACTTTCTTGTACAAATCTGTATGTGCATATGTTTTCCCATTTCACATGGGTGAAATCCTAAGAGTGGAATTCTGAGTCATAATGGTAATTTTCAGAAACCACTAAACATTTTATATCCCCCCAGCACTGTGTGAGAATTCCAAATGCTCCAAAGCCTTTAAATATTTGTTACTGTCTGTCTTGTTAATTATAGTCATTTTAGTGGCTCTGAAGTGGCATCTCCCTGTGGTTTTGAATTGTGTCTCCCTAGTGACTCATGATATTGAGGATTTTTTCATGTGCTTGTTGGCCATTCATGGAGAAATATCTATTCATATCCTATGCTCATTGAAAAGACTGAGTTGTCATCTTTATTACTGACTTGTAAGCATTTTAAAATATATGCTAGATATTAGCTGTAAAATTCTTGAGGAATCTTAACTGCTGTCGCCATCACTGCCACCACCACTACCATCGTCATCTGCGAAAGTAGAAGTCTAATTTTTTTTTAATTTATTTTTTTATTGAACGATAATTGCTTTACAGAATTTTGTTGTTTTCTGTCAAACCTCAGCATGAATCGGCCATAGGTATACATATATCCCCTCCCTTTTGAACCTCCCTCCCATCTTCCTCCCCATCCCACCCCACTAGGTTGATACAGAGCCCCTGTTTGAGTTTCCTGAGCCATACAGCAAGTTCCCATTGGCTATCTATTTTACATACAGTAATATAAGTTTCCGTGTTACTCTTTCCATCCATCTCACCCTCTCCTCTTCTGTCCCCATGTCCATAAGTCTGTTCTCTATGTCTGTTTCTCTATTGCTGCCCTGTAAATAAGTTCTTGAGTACCATTCTTCTAGATCCTGTATATATGTGTTAGAATACGATATTTATCTTTCTCTTTCTGACTCATTTCACTCTGTATAATAGATTCCAGGTTCATCCACCTCATTAGAACTGACTCAAATGCATTTCGTTTTATGGCTGAGTAACATTCCATTGTGTATATGTACCGTACTTCTTTATCCATTTATCTGGTGATGAACATCTAGGTTGCTTCTATGTTCTAGCTTTTGTAAATAGAGCTGCAGTGAACAATGGGATACATGTGTCTTTTTCAATTTTGGTTCCCTCAGTTTATATGCCTAGGAGTGAGATTGCTGGGTCATATGGTGGTTTTATTCTTAGTTTTTTGAGGAATCTCCATACCGTCTTCCATAGTGGCTGTATCAATTTATATTCCCACCAGCAGTGCAAGAGTGTTCCCTTTTCTCCACACCCTCTCCAGCAATTATTGTTTGTAGACTTTTTGATGATGGCCATTCTGACCGGTATAAGGTGATATCTCATCGTAGTTTTGATTTGCATTTCTCTAACAATGAGTGATATTGAGCATCTTTTCATGTGTTTGTTAGCCATCTGGATGTCTTCTTTGGAGAAATGTCTGTTAAGTCTTTTCCCCACTTTTTGATTGGGTTGTTTGATTTTTCTGGCATTGAGTTGTATGACTGCTTGTATATTTTAGAAATTAATCCTTTGTCAGTTGTTTCATTTGCTATTATTTTCTCCCATTCTGAGGGTTGTCTTTTCACCTTGCTTATAGTTTCCTTTGCTGTGCAAAAGCTTTTAAGTTTAATCAAGTCCTGCTTGTTTATGCTTTTATACTTATACTTTACTTTTATACTTTTGTTTTTATTTCCATTACTCTAGGAGGTGGGTCGTAGAGGATCTTGCTTTAATTTATGTCATCAAGTGTTCTGCCTATGTTTTCCTCTAAGAGTTTCAAAGTTTCTGGTCTTACATTTAGGTCTTTAATCCATTCTGAGTTTATCTTTGTGTATGGTGTTAGGAAGTGATCTACTTTCATTCTTTTACATGTAGCTGTCCAGTTTTCCCAGCACCATTTATTGAAGAGGCTGTCTTTGCCCCACTGCATATTCTTGTCTCCTTTGTCAAAAATAAGGTACCCATAAGTGCATGGGTTTATTTCTGGGCTTTCTATCTTGTTCCATTGGCCTATATTTCTGTTTCTATGCTAGTGCCATACTCTCATGATGACTGTAGTTTTGTAGTATAATCTGAAGTCAGGAAGGTTGATTCTTCCTTCTCTATTCTTCTTTCTCAAGACTTCTTTGGCTATTTGGAGTCTTTTGTGTTTCCATAGGAATTGTGAAATTTTTTTCTAGTTCTGTGAAAAATGCCATTGGTCATTTGATACGGATCACATTGAATCTGTTGATTGCATTTGGCAATATAGTCATTTTCACAGTATTGCTTCTTCCTACCCAGGAACATGGAATATCTCTCCATCTGTTTATGTCATCTTTGATTTCTTTCATTAGTATGTTATAATTTTCTGTGTACAGTTCTTTTGTCTCCTTAGGTAAGTTTATTCCTAGGTATTTAATTCTTTTTGTTGCAGTGGTGGATGGGATTGATTCCTTAATTTCTCTTTCTGATTTTTCATTGTTAGTGTGTAGAAATGCAAGTGATTTCTGTGTGTTGATTTTGTATCCTGCAACCTTGCTAAATTCACTGATTAGCTCTAGTATTTTCTGATACTATCTTTAAGGTTTTCTATGTACAGTATCATGTCATCTGCAAACAGTGAGACCTTTACTTCTTTTCTGATCTGGATTCCTTTTATTTCTTTTTCTTCTCTGATTGCTGTAGCTAGGACTTCCAGAACTATGTTGAATAATAGTGGCAAAAGAGATACCCTTGTCTAGTTCCTGGTCTTAGGGGAAATGCTTTCAGTTTTTCACCATTGAGAATAATGTTTGCTGTAGGCTTATCATATATGGCCTTTACTATGTTGAGAGGTTCCTTCTATGCCCATTTTTTTAAAGAGTTTTAATCATAAATGGGTGCTGAATTTTGTCAACGGCTTTTTCTGCATCTATTGAGATTATCAAATTAACAAATTGAAAGACATGTTTGTCTTTCAATTTGTTAATATGGTGTATCACATTGATTGATTTGCGTATATTGAAGAATCCTTGCATCCCTGAAATACACCCAACTTGATCATGGTGTATGAGCTTTTTGATGTGTTGCTGAATTCTGTTTGCTAAAATTTTGTTGAGGATTTTTGCATCTATGTTCATCAGTGATATTGGCCTGTAGTTTTCTTTTTTTGTGTTGTTTTTGTGTGGTTTTGGTATCAGGGTGATACTGGCCTCGTACAATGAGTTTGGAAGTGTTCCTTCCTCTGTAATTTTGAAAAAGAGTTTTAGAAGGATAGGCATTAGCTCTTTAAATGTTTGATAGAATTCTCCTGTGAAGCCATCTGGTCCTGGGCTTTTGTTTTTTGGGAGATTTTTGATCACAGCTTCAATTTCAGTGCTTGTAATTGGAGTGTTCATAACTTCTATTTCTTCTTGGGAAAGGTGAGCGCAGAAGAATTGAAGCATTTGAACTGTGGTGTTGGAGAAGGCTCTTGAGAATCCCTTGGACTGCAAGGAGATCCAACCAGTCCATCCTAAAGGAGTTCAGTTCTGGGTGTTCATTGGAGGGACTGATGTTGAAGCTGAAACTCCAATACGTGGGCCACCTGATGCGAAGAGCTGACTCATTTGAAAAGACCCTGATGCTGGGAAAGATTGAGGGCAGGAGGAGAAGGGGATGACAGAGGGTGAGATGGTTGGATGATGTCACTGACTCAATGGACATGGGTTTGGGTGGATTCCGGGAGTTAGTGATGGACAGGGAGGCCTGTGTTGGTGATGGACAGGGAGGCATGCTGCGGTTCATGGGGTTGCAAAGAGTCGGATACGACTGAGTGACTGAACTGAACTGAACTTGGTTGAGTCTTGGAAGATTGAAGTTTTCTAAGAAAGAATAGATATGCCAAGTTAAATAGAGGTAGATGAAGAAGGTTTATATACATTAAAGATTAACTGCTAGGAGAAAAGAACAGTAGGAAAGGCAAAGAAGGGAATAAATGTAAAAAAATTAAAAATTAAAAAAATATTTAAAAAATTAAAAATTAAAATTATAAAAAAGAAAAGAAAAAAAAGGAAGAAGAAAGAAAAAAGGAAAAGAAAAAAAAGGAAAACTCCACAGAACTGTAAAAGCCCAATGTAGAGGCAGAGGTTTATAACATCAATAAAAATTGTGACTGAATATACACATATACATATATACCCATAAGCAAAATCAAAACAGTCCAAGAAAAATAAAGTACAACAGATTGACCCAGCAAACAAAGAAAACCAAAAATTATATCTCCCAGACAAAACTAACTAAAGCAAAAACTGGAAAACAAAACTAAAGCAAGGTGCCAATTGGGGAATAATGCAATGAAAATAAAAGTAACAAATATGTTGAGAGGAAAGAAAGAAAAGAAAGAATAGATATGCAAAGTTAAATAGAGGTAGACGAAGGAGGTTTATATGCATTAAAGATTAACTGCAAGGGGAAAAGAACAGTAGGAAAGGTAAACAAAGGGATAAAAGTAGAAAAATTACAATAGGTTTAAAAATATTAAAAATTAAAATTATAAAAAAGAGAAAATAGAAAACAAAACTAAAGCAAGGTGCCAATCGGGGAATAAAGCAATGAAAATAAAACTAACAAATATGTTGAGGAAAGAAAGGAAAGAAAGAATAGATATGCAAAGTTAAATATAGATAGATAAAGAAGATTTATACACATTAAGGATTAACTGCAAGGGGAAAAGGACAGTAGGAAAAGCAAACAAAGGAATAAATGTAGAAAACATAATAGGTTTTAAAAATTAAATTTAAAAAAAGAGAAAAAAGGAAAACTCTGCAGAAATGCAAAAGCTCAACAGAGAGGCAAAGGTTTATAACAACTATAAAAAAATGTGACATAAAAAAGCAAAAAAGCACAAAAGCTTAATTAGATTTCATAATGCCAATAAAATTGACAACTACAACAAAGCGGGTGAAAAAAAGGAAAAAAATCCAAAAGAATCTAGAGAACAAATCAAAACTCTTGCGTTAAGAACAGTAAATGTTTTTCTTGAGTCACTGCTGTCAGAATCCTTTCCCTCGCTGGGAGTCACAGTCCCCCTCACCTCCCTAGGATGCCCTTCAACACTGTGCTGATCTCTGGACCTGCTGTGGGGGCAGCTCAGATTCTAATCTGGTCCAACTCCTGTGTTTTCTTGCCTCCAGTGTCCACAGCTGTCAGAACTAGTGTGTTCTCTTTTGTGGGAGCTCTCAATGACCTTTTATATATTCCATAGACATAGAGTCTGCCTAGTTGATTGTGTGGATTTAATCTGCAGCTTGTACAGCTGGTGGGAAGGTTTTGGTTCTTCTTCCTTAGCTACACTGCCCCTGGGTTTCAATTGTAGTTTTATTTCCACCTCTGCATGTGGGTTGTCCACTGGGATTTGCTCCTGAGGCTGCCCTGGAGGACTTGGGTTTGCCTCTGTGAGGGCCAGTTGAGGTGGTGCAGCTGCTTGGGTTGCAGGGGTTCTGACGGCACCAGGTACTCAGGGGAGTTGGCGGCTAGAGCAGAAGGAAATACAGTGCTCTAGAAGGGTATGCAGTATTGGCCCATATGTTCCAGTATTCTTGCCTGGAGAACCCCGCTCCCTGACAGAGAAGCCTGGCAGGCCACAGTCTACAGGGTTGCAGAGTCGGACACTACCGAAGCAACCCTGTGCGCATAGATGCAAGACTTTTCTTGCCTATGGCAGCTCTGCCCTAGTGAGAGTTGAGTGTGAAGGTGGCGCAGCTGCTTGGCTTGCGGGGACTCTGGCGATGCCAAGTGTGCAGGGACACAGACTGCCTCCGCTGCAGGAGTTATGGCCCTATCAGAGTTTTTTTGAGCCTCTTGGAGTTGGCAATCAGAAGGCCTCTTTGGCCAGTCTTTCTATGTAGCTCTGCCTGTTCAGGCACTGAGAGGGCTCCCTTGCCTGGGGTCCTTCTCTGTTGTTTGGTGCATTGGGCACATAGAAGGGCCCCCCTGGTTGGAGCCCTACTCTGTAGATCCGTGGGTCAGTCACTTAAAGGGACACCCTGGGTGGGGTCCTACCCTGTAGTTCAGTGCATCAGGCATTTGATGGGCCAGCCTCTCTATTGTTCATGTGCTGATGCTGGTGTGTGGGGTGAGAGAGGCTATGGTGATGGCTTAACCCCTACACATGACTCAGCAGTATTGCCTTGCTTCCATGGCTGCCTGGCTTTCCTCCACAGGCATTTCCCACCATAATCTCCTCCCTCATATCCCCTCGATCCCGTCTCTTCGCAGCCAACAGCAGCCCTCACCCTGGGATTGCTCCACAGTTGCTAAACTCCAGCTCCCAGCTGCTGCGCTTTCTAGAGGACTTGCGTCCCTGTCCGGGGTATGTGTGGCTGCAGCAAGGACTGTCTGATTCTCATTCCATTTAGGCTACCACAGATCAGCTGTTTCACTCTCAGCCTCAAATGTTTCTCCTCTGACTTAGACAATTGCCCCGATGTGGGGATTGGACCCCTGTTTAGTCCTTCTAACCTGTTTTTCCCCCTAGTTCCTTCATCCTACCGAGTTTTGCATGGTTTCATATATTCTTTTCCACTGGTCAGGTACTCCTGTCCACTCTCAGCCAGCGTTCTGCATGCACTTCTGTGTCTGAAGATATATTCCTGATGTATCCGTGGAGAGAGATGTGCTCCACGTCCACCTACTCCTCTGCCGTCTTGTTCTCTTTCTAGGTAGATTTTGACCAGAAGGAGATTTTTATTGTTCTCTAGTTTCATTTGGGCCCCCATTTTGGTTGTAAGGAGGAAGTTCTGCCCCTTACTAGTTTTCCTGAATTTTTAATCAGTTTTGCTTTTCTTCCTCTGCTTCCTGAATGTCAGGGTATTAGAACCCATTTATCTAATGCATCACTCAGTCATATATCCTCACTTTGAGTGTTTTTAGTCTTTTGTTTACCACTTTGTTACAAATGAGTAGGTGGTTGGAGATATTGATGATGGGTTGGTGAGACTGATGATTTATCTGCTGTGGGCTCAGTAAATTGGCATTCCTTCGGCATTCTGTAGATTGTGCACTGTGGTATGTAGTTCTTAGTTGTCTGTAACATGTTGATAGAGTTAAGACTTGTTATGAGTGTATCATGTGTGCATGCATGCTCAGTTGCTCAGTTGTGTTCTACTCTGTGACCCCATGGACTGTAGCCTGCCAGGCTCCTCTGTCCATGGGATTATCCTGGCAAGAATACTGGAGTGGGTTGCCATTTCCTCCTTCAGGTTGGAATCTTTCCAACCCAGGGATCGAACCCGTGTCTACTGCAACTCCTGCATTAGCAGGTATATTCTTTATCACTGAGCCGTATCAGGTAATCCTTATTGTTATCTTCAGATGGGCTCGAGTATTATAAAAAATATGGAGATGGGCCATATGGTACCACTGAAGTCTAAGTACCTTAAAGGCAGGTACTTGGTTTTCTTTATAATTTTATCCTTAAGTTCTTAGACTGGTGCCTGGTACATTATATTTGGGGGAGGGTATATTTTTTATATATATAAGTATATATATAAAATATGTGTGTGTGTTCTGTGAATATATGTTGAATGACTGATAAAACAGATTTGTAGAATGTAGCTAAATTTACTTTCTAAAATGAAAACTACATACAGTTTACTACATATATACAACAAGCAATAAAGAATATTCAGTGAATTTTGATGTCAGTCAACAAGTTTTTTCTCCTTAAGGACTGATGGATCAAGCCAAGGAAATGGTTCTAGTGTGGATCTTCTTTTAGAGTTTGGCAGTCCCTTTGTTGGAGAAGGCAGTGGCACCCCACTCCAGTACTCTTGCCTGGAAAATCCCATGGATGGAGGAGCCTGGTAGGCTGCAGTCCATGGGGTCACTAAGAGTCGGACACGACTGAGTGACTTCCCTTTCACTTTTCACTTTCATGCATTGGAGAAGGAAATGGCAACCCACTCCAGTGTTCTTGCCTGGAGAATCCCAGGGACGGGGGAGCCTGGTGGGCTGCTGTCTATGGGGTCGCGCAGAGTCGGACACGACTGAAGCGACTTAGCAGCAGCTGCAGTCCCTCTGTATTTATCTTACACTTCTCCAGTCTGTCTTAGAATGTCTGCTTCTTGCTTCAGGGCCCTTATTTCAATCTAAGGTAGTCTTTAATTTTTTATCTGTACTTCCTTGCAGTTTATTTTTTAAGTGGCTCCTATGAATGTGTCCCCCTTCCCCCTACTCATGTGTTGAAATCCTAATCCCCAAGGTGATGTTATTAGAATATGGGGCCATTGGGAGGTGATTAGGAATTAGTGCCATTATAAAAGAGATCCCAGAGAGCTCCCTCGCCCCTTCCACCATGTGAGGAGCTGGCAGGAAGTCAGTAGTCAGTGACCTGGAAGAAGTCTTTTACCTGAACCCAACCGTGCCTGCACCCTGATTTTGGACTTTGAGCTTCCAGAACTGTGAGAAGTAAATTTCTGTTGTTTGCGAGCCACTCAGTCTATGGTATTTGTTATAGTAGCCCAACTGGACTAAGAGAGTAACCTTACCACTGTGTTACCGAATACTGCCTGTCAGTACTTTAGGTTTATGGAAATGACAGCATGACATTGCACCTCTCCATTCTTTTTAAATTTTCTTAAAAATTGAAACATAGCTGATGTGCAATACTGTATAAGTTACAGGTGTACAACATAGTGATTCACATTTTTAAAGGTTGTACTCCACTAATAATTATTATCAAGTATTGGCTCTATTCTCTGAGTTGTAAAATACATGGACCACTGTCCCACATGTTGAACATTGATCTCTGACTGTTGAGGTGATTGGAGAATGGTTTTAAACTCCTGTTAGGTGAAGAGTCACTTCCTGCTTACACATCCTCTGTAGTATCATTAAACATCCCCTAAGAGACAGTGCCTCAGGGACATTGTCATTTAATCATTTCATGATCACTATTATCTGGGATATAGTATTATCTTTGAATTGTACTATAATTTGAAAATTGAATTGCAGGTTTAATAGTTCTTAAAATTCTAGTTTTGATAAGGTTACATGTCATTATATTTTAAGTCTAAATATCTTGAAAATCTGTTTTAAATGAAGGCTTCATATCATAACTTCCTAAAACTTACCAGGTTTTGAACTTAGTGGCTATGTTGATATCACTGAGATCATCAGTATAGTATTTATGTCAAACTAGTAAATATATTTCCTTTTCTCTGTGTGTCTTGCAGCAACTTGTCCATGTTTAAGAGCTGCCAGATGTTCTTTGAGCATTTTGTTATATTAGTAGTATTTGCATTTACACCTTTGGCAGAAAGACATCCAAATTTAGAGACAGGTTACATGTGTTTCTTACTCCTTTTGTATTACACTGTCTAAATAGTCTTTGGAAGCTGAAGAGATGACATCTATGGGCTTTTGGAGTGTAGTTGCCTAAGGATAAACTGGGTTTGACTTCATTAGTGCACTGATAGGTTTGTGTAGAGTTATTATAGCATTAATCAATTTGATGGATTGGAAATATGACAGTACTGAAGCAGCATGTATTATTAGTGCCTATTATTCTACAAATTATGTCTTCACCTATATTCATATGCCAGAGGAGTCATGTTGTACATTAAGAATGCAGAACTTAAAAAAAAAATCAACAACAGGGCATCTCTTTTCACTGCCCTTTTCTTGTCCTTTTAGATTAGATCATCAAGAGGTGGACTTTGGAACTAGACTTGTTTATTAGGTCATAGCACTTTCATGCTGTGAAATGAGTGGAATACCCTGAATTGAGTGGAATAGACAGACCATCTGGCACCAGAAATACTTATCACCCAACTTGATACTTGAGAGAATACTGCAGGTAAAATGGAGTATTTAAGAATCTTAGGTGTATACATGTTAATTTGTTGGCAGTAGTCATTTCTCTAAAAGTTGTAATGGATTAATAGTAAAGAATGTTGGTGTTTTTGTTGTGAAGTTGCTCAGTCGTGTCCGACTCTTTGCAACCCCATGGACTGTAGCCTACCAGGCTCCTCCCTCCATGGGATTCTCCAGGCAAGAGTACTGGAGTGGGTTGCCATTTCCTTTTCCAGGGGATCTTCCTGACTCAGGGATCGAACCTGGGTCTCCATCATTCCAGGCAGATGCTTTAACCTCTGAGCCACCCGGGGGTTGATAAAACTTAAAAGTAGTAGGTACCTTAAAGAGAATGAGAATCAAATGTGTATTTTGGGGGGCTATGAGAATTGTTTTACCGTGTATGCATTTCTAGCATAAATTTGTTTGTTTAGACGTTATTTATTTTAAGTTAAGGTTTTCACAAGTCCAAGAGTGTGTATTCTCTCTCTTTCTAAACTTGCTTCTCCTCCAACCTAAATACTTATAGGAGATAGAAACTATCTATGAAAAGCTTTGAAATTTATTTCCATAAAAAAGCCCTGTATCTCACTAAAGGTTGCAACTTTAAGAGGAATCAGCTTTGCTCCTAGTGAAAGAGACATTAGTGTAAAATTCTCAAGATAATTTTACCTAGATAAAATTGGAAAGACAGTAAAGGACAAAGGGGTTAAAAGACTTCTAATAGTGTTATTGGAATAGGAAGTGCTGAGGTGCTCCAATATTTGCTTTATTTCTAGATGTTTTAAATTTATGCCTATAAAATAGTATATTTCTTCTTTATAAAAATGATAAACATTTTCATGGATCTTTTGCTAGGGAATGGGACATCATTGTAATGTTTAAAAATGAATTAATATAGGTCACTAAGAATGTCTTAGTGTAAGTTATTTCTTTGATATGAAAATGAGATAGTAGTTTCTGATTGTAAAAGAATTAATTTCTGAAAGGTGGGTAATTTTACTTTGGAACTCATGTGATAAAGATTAGTTTTTAAATGATACTTAGACCAAAATAATTTAAATATTGCTTAATTTGAATTTCATGTTTTTCCATATATTGTATATATTGTTATTAATATTGTATTCAGTTTGGGGCAGTTGAGAAGCTGAGTCTTTAATAAATACTCTAAGGATCATGGGAATTTTCACATTCTAGGAACTTACTGCCTAGAAAGGAAGATAAGATATTGACATAATAATAGAATAGAGTAGAAAGCAATATATGATATAAGACAAGTGCAAACTGCTATGAGCAGTATAGATAAAGGAGAAATTAGATTTGTTTAGTTACAGAAGCCTTCTTGATGGAGGTAGCATTTTAAGCTTGGTCTTGAAAAAGGTGTAGGATTTGGGCATGCAGTGGGAAGAAATATTCTGGGTAGAGGGTAACAGTTTAAGCAAAGTCTCTGAGGTGAGAAAGTATAGTGTATGGGGGAAATTTTAAATACTCTGGTAGAATGCAAGGGTCCTATTATTAGATGGTTGGGTAGTCAGGTATCCCCCCCACCCCACATTAATTTGAGTGTGTTCTTTCCAAGCTTTTTTTGTGGTCAAAGAGATGATTTCAGTAGAATAGAGGAGGACTTGTCTTTGATCAAGGATATGTGAATGGCTGAGTTCCCTGATGAAACTTCAAATAAGTAGTTATTTAATTTGAACCGTGTTTTCTAAAGTGGGGTTAGGTGTATATACAGGGGTTTTGTACTAGATAATCCTTTAAAGTATGGAAAAGAAATATTGGAATTTAGGTTTCAACTTTTTTCAACTGTTTTCTTTTTTAGTGTGTTTTATAATGTGCATGATTCACTAGGTTAGGAATACCAGCCATATGATTTCCAAATCTATTTGGGTCTGCTACTCAAATATTTTATTGATGGGGATGAGAGATTTTAAAAAGTGGTAATTCCTAGGTTAGAGTTAAAGAATATGGACAGGGGAATAGTGAGATGACTTGTCAGATGGTTGAGGGCATCGGTGATGGTCTTAGGAGTATTGCAACAGTAATATCCAATGGACATTATGTATTTGATATAAAACAGAAACAGATTTCCAGTTTTAGGGTAAGTTTACAGGATTAGATTCTGCCAGCTATATCAGGGAGCCGTTTAATATTTTTATAGTTGTGTTATTGGCTGTAGAGTTGGAGTTCTCTGGGGCTTCCTTGGGGGCTCAGTTGGTAAAGAATCTGCCTGCAATACAGGAGACCCAGGTCAGGAAGATCTCCTAGAGAAGGAAATGGCAACCCATCCCAGTATTCTTACCTGAAGAATTCCATGGACGGAGAAGCCTGGTGAACTACAGTCCATGGGGGACTGTAGAACTGTAGTCTACAGTCTACAATCGTAGGGTCAGATAAGAGCGACTTACACTTTCACTTTATCCAGAGAACCCCAAAGTGTGTGTTAGTCTCTCAATCATATCTGACTCTTTGCGACCTCCTTCTCTAGAGGATCTTTCCGACCCAGGGATCAAATCTGGATCTCTTGCATTGCAGGTAGATTCTTTACCATCTGAGCCACCAGGGATAAAAATTTACCTTTTTGGGCCATTTTGTATAGTTTTCTTGTCTTTTCTGCTGCATTTTTAGCCTAAACAGTACAGAATCATTAACAATAATGATAGCAGTAATAGTAAAAACAAACATTTATTCAGCTAACATTTACTGATTGCCTATTTGGCACTGGGTTCTAGGAATGAAAGTGAAAGTGAAGTTGCTCAGTCGTGTCCAACTCTTTGCTACCCCCTGGACTGTAGGCCATCAGGCTCCTCCATCCATGTGATTTCCCAGGCAAGAATACTGGAGTGGGTTGCCATTTCCTTCTCCAGGGGATCTTCCCGACCCAGGGATCGAACCCGAGTCTCCCACATTGCAGGCAGACGCTTTAACCTATGAGCCACCAGGAAAGCCCTCTAGGAATGAAGTGGTAAGCAAAAATCAGAACTGAACACTGAATTCATGGGGCTTACATTCTAGTGGGGGAGATAAACAAATAGTCCTCAAATCCCTGTGAAAATGTTGACAGGGATTGTCAACATATGGTAAGTGGTACAAAGGAGTGTACATGCTATTTAAGCTTGGAAAAGAGAGGGTTTGAATTATTCTAGAGGTCACTGAAGTCTTCCCTGAGGACAGGACCAGCTACATAATTTGTAGGGCCCAGTGCTAGATAAAAATGTGGAGCCCCCTTGTTTAAAAGAATTCTAGGACTGCCATAGTAGGCTGATAAACTGAGAGTAGAACCCTTCAAGTACCAGCCCTGTGCAGCTGCTCAGGTTGATGTCCATGAAGCTGGACCAGTGTAAGGAAGTGATGTTTTTGCTGAGATGTAAGGACACGGTGGGAGGGGAAGATTGCTCCAGGGTAAGGGAAACACTCTAATGGCAGAAAGAGCCTCTTGATGAGGGTGAAGGAGGAAAGTGAAAGAGCTGGCTAAAGACTAAATATTAAAAAAAAACTAAGGTCATGGCACCTGGCCCCATTACTGCATGGCAAATAGAAAGGGAAAAGGTGGAAGTAGTGACAGATTTCCTCTTCTTGGGCTCCAAAATCACTGTGGATGGTGACTGCAGCCATGAAGTTAGAAGATGATTACTTCTTGGCAGGAAAGCCATTACAAACCTAGACAGTGTGTTGAAAAGCAGAGACATTACTCTGCCGACAAAGGTTCACATAGTCGAGGCTATGGTCTTTCTAGTGGTCATGTGTGGTTGTGAGGGCTGGACCATAAAAAAATCTTTTGAACTGTGGTGCTGGAGAAGACTCCTGAAAGTCCTGTGGACAGCAAGGAGATCAAACCAGTCAATCTTAAGGGAGATCAACCTTGAATATTCACTAGAAGGACTGATGCTGAAGCTGAAGCTCCAATATTTTGGTCATCTGGTGTGAACAGATGACTCATTGGAAAAGTCCCTGATGCTGGGAAAGATTGAGGGCAGAAAGAGTAGGGGGTGTCGGAGGATGAGATGGCTGGACAGCATCACTGATGCAATGAACATGAACTTGAGCAAACTCCAGGAGATGGTGAAGGACAGGGAGGCCTGGCGTGCTGCAGTCCATGGGGTCGCAAAGAGTTGGACACCACTGAGCAACTGAACGACAACAACAACAAAGGAAACAGCTTAAATGAATTTCCGACGCAGGAAGAAACATGATGCATTCAGAAACTGGGTGAAGGCTAGTGTGGCTGATGTACAGAGTGGTTGGAAAAGAATGATGAGGCCTGAGAGGTAGAGAGAGTGATGTGTAAGGTCCAGTTGATCTTTATTCCAGAAGCCACAGAACCGTTGAGGTGTATTAAGCATAAAGTCTACTTTTGATATGGTAATTATACCAGTATCTTGTATCCTGAAAGCCTTGGACAATGTTCTCTCTCAGTCCCCATTTTTTAATCAGTCTCCTTTCCAGAAACTTTTAGTCTCACCTTCTGTATTCTAAGGCTGGTCCTTCCTTAAGGCAAGTCTAAAAAGGCTCTTCACATCAGGGAGAGCTTTTGGTGGTAGAACTTGAAAGTAGGATGAGTTGTGAAATTTTATTCTCTGTTGGATTAGTGTGGTCTAAAACATTTTAGGTTGACTGAGGTAAAACTAGTAAGAGATGAAAATGTTTTAATATTGTTTTAAAAAGATTTTTGATTTTAAATGCTGAGATATTTAAGGCTTTATCAGCACTATGATTTTGAATTTTTCATCTCCCTCTCTTTTATACATGATCAAGGGCAAGGGTGGGTATTGACTTGCCTGACCTTTGGAAAGAGGAGTGGGGAATAATCGTATTTTGGGACTTTGTCTTTCACATAATGGGCATTCTTAATGAAAAGGCTTTATATAATATTACCCAAACCAAGAAATAGGCTTTGTACTTCGTTATGTGTGTATAATGTTTATGATTCCTAGACTTACTTATTATGAAGGCTTATTTCCTAGAAAGATAGCTACATGGTTGATTTGTAGATCCAATGCCATGCCACACAATTTAGGATTTTTGCTGTTGTCTATTGAATAACACACCAGTCGTTTCTTCTCCCATGTCATGCTTAAAATGTGAGCAGATTCACATAGGTGATGCACTTAAATCAATGATGTTTATATTTTCTGAACTTCTCATGGGTGAGATCATTCCCTGCATACTCTGCCATTTCTTGCCTTCTGGTCTGTGGGCGTACTGGAATTCCAAGCTGTTGAAATAGCATGGTTATATAGGTTTATATCAGCTTGCCTTCCCTTTTTAAATGAAATGTTCTGTTTGTGACCCACTCCAGCAACTTCACTTTCTCTTGTTTCTTTTTTCTGTTTGTGAAGACAACATCAAATGTTTTGGCAGAGTTACTTTCTGAGAATTTATTTTCAGTAATAGTTTCTGAGTTAGAGCAGAAATTAGATAAAGGAAAATATACTCTGCCAACCCCATTTTCGCTTTAGGTTCTTAATAACAACTTCAAAAACATAATTTTCTTTTCTTCCTTTCTTTATCTTTGGATTTGCTGGGTCTTCGTTGCCGCGTGGGCTTTTCTCTGCTTGCTGTGAGCGGGGCTACCCTTTGTTGTGGTGCATGGGTTTCTCATTGCGGTGGCTTCTCTTTTTGTGGAGCATTAACTCTGCATCTGTAGCACGTTGGCTTCAGTAGTTGTGGTTCCCGGGCTGAGTAGTTGTGGCATATAAGCTTAGTTGCTCCGTGGCATGTGGAATCTTCCCGAACCAGGAATCAAACCCATGTGTCCTGCATTGGCAGGCAGATTCTTTACCCCTGAGCCACCAGGGAAGCCCAGTTCAACTCCTTCATTCTTATTTGTGGTTGAGTAAATACTTTGGCCACCTCATGCGAAGAGTTGACTCATTGGAAAAGACCATGATGCTGGGAGTGATTGGGGGCAGGAGGAGAAGGGGACGACAGAGGATGAGATGGCTGGATGGCATCACCAAATCAATGCACAAGAGTTTGGGTGAAGTCCGGGAGTCGGTGATGGACAGGGAGGCCTGGTGTGCTGCGATTCATGGGGTCGCAAAGAGTTGAACACAACTGAGCGACTGAACTGAATATGTTACAAGATTTCTTTTAAATATGCTGGTTGTATTAGATCAGGAGAATGGGAGTGGGGCCAGTGATGATAAATGAATTTTTAACTAAAAATTTTTAGTTAAAATTTCATTTAGCTAAACATATAAGTTCCTGTTTTTATGAGACCTCTGGTATTGCAGAGTAGTGGCTTTAGCTTCTGATTTATTAAAGAACACTTCACTTACATTCAGCATACATTTAATGCTAAATGTATGTTACTGTGTTTTGAAAATTTGTAATCCATGGTCTCGTATGTACACAAAATAGCTAATCAAAAATTAAAATTATCAGAATATTTAATTAGAGCACCCTAGTACCTTAACCGGAGAAGGCAATGGCAACCCACTCCAGTACTCTTGCCTGGAAAATCCCATGGATGGTGGAGCCTGGTGGGCTGCAATCCATGGGGTCGCTAAGGGTCTGACACAACTGAGCGACTTCACTTTCACTTTTCACTTTCATGCATTGGAGAGGGAAATGGCAACCCACTCCAGTGTTCTTGCCTGGAGAATCCCAGGGACGGGGGAGCCTGGTGGGCTGCTGTCTGTGGGGTCGTACAGAGTCGAGCACGACTGAAGTGACTTAGCAGCAGCAGCAGTACTTTAACATATTGATCAGTAAAACTTTGATTAGCCAGAATGTTTAGGGAATTGAGTGATAAGCTTAGTATCCGTTTTCTTTCCATGCATGATTAATGAACACCAACTGTATGCAAAGCTTGGCACAGTGTGGCATACACAATGCATGTGACACATTTTTGCCCTCAAGGAACTTAATTTCAGTGTCTTTGGAACTTCTGTAAATTTTATTCCTTTGCTTTATTGCTTTAATAAGATTAATAAATGCATATAATTGAATCTTTGATGATTCATTCATTCATTCATTCACATTCATTCACCTCACAAATGAACCTCACAGTATTGTTCTCATATGAATGTATGGTGTAGGTATGCTGACCATACAGTTTATCCTAAAAGGTTATTTTTGAGTAGTTTGCAGATGTCAGCTTGTTTTTGTTTCCCTACCTTTTATTTTTAAAACTGTTAACACTGGTAAATTGGATTCTTAATTGAAATTTTACTTTGTTAAAAGGTTTACAGTAACGTAGTAAGTATTTAATTGCGCTGCCTTTTTGGTATGTGAGTTGAAGTTTGGTAGCTTTTATATATATGTATACAGACAGTCTCCAACTTAACAATGGTTTGACTTAGAATTTTCTGACTTGACAACAGTGCAAAAGTGATATGCATTCAGTAGAAACTGTACTTCAAATTGTGAATTTTGATCTTTGCCTGGGCTAGTGGTGTGTAGTGAGATACTCTTATCTTGATGCTGGGCAGCTACAAGGAGCTGGAGTTCCCAGTCAGCCTGAAATCTCAAGGGTGAACAACTGGGACACTTAAAATAATTTTATACCTATAAAATCTTTCTGTTGTCACTTTCAGTACAGTATTCCATAAATGACATGAGATATTATCAATACTTTATTATGAAACAGGCTTTGTGTTAGGTGATTTCGCCCATCTGTAAGCTAATGTAAGTGTTCTGAGCACATTTAAGGTAGGCTGCTGCTGCTAAGTCACTTCAGTCGTGTCCGACTCCCATAGACGGCAGCCCACCAGGCTCCCCATACCTGGGATTCTCCAGGCAAGAACACTGGAGTGGGTTGCCATTTCCTTCTCCAATGCATGAAAGTGAAAAGTGTCCTACTCCTAGCGACCCCATGGACTGCAGCCTACCAGGCTCCTCCATCCATGGGATTTTCCAGGCAAGAGTACTGGAGTGGGGTGCCATTGCCTTCTCCATTAAGGTAGGCTAGGCTAGGCTATAATGTTTGGTAGGTGCGGTATCTTAAATGCATTTTCAAGTTACAGTTTATAACTCACGGTAAGTTGAGGAAGGTCTGTAATATTGTAGATAACTGTACAAAACTATTAATTATTTGCTTGGTGATTTCATGGTGTCCCTAAGTATAATTTTGTGTAGCACAGACCAAACCAAATTTTACAGTTTATAATAATTACTACACTTTTTCTTTTCATTCTAAAGTAGAAGTAAAAGCAAATTAAGGTGTCCACCTCCTACCCCCTCCTAAGACTAAGTGAATACATCTTAAGTGATCATTCTTAAAAGAAAAAATGCTTCATGTGTATAAATTTCTTTTTTAAAAAACCAGCTGGAAGTATATATTAAAAAATAATTTGTTGCTGTGTCACAGAGACTGCATTAGTTTAAACACCATAAGAAAAGTTAATCAAATTTCATATATTTGACTGACTTTCTTGCTGACAGCAAATATAGTTAGTGTGTTAGAATTGGTGATTTTGATGTTTTATGGATTTTACAAAGAATTCAGCAAATAATATCCTGAATATTCTGTCTGTGGAGGCATTGCTTCTTATATGCAGTTGATTAGACAAATTCAAATCTAGGGCTTTTTCCAAGCACTGGTAGGTTGCTAATATTCTTTGTTGCTGGAGTCTTTGCTAGATGAGAGGTTAAGAGTCAAGGTCAAGCCTATTAGGCCTAAAATGAGCTTCACCAGCTTTATTTCACATTGTTTTGATAGGTACTGCTTCATCGTATTCTCTGTTTTTGTGAGATGATGATGTTGGGTTCAAGGCAATTAAACGTAGACAACAGGATTCCCCTGTTTAAATACTACCAGGTTATAAAGAAAGATGCACAGCCTGATATGCATAGATTTGATTCTTTCATAAAGTGTCTTCTGAAAATTTACTTAGTTAAAAGTTTACAGTAAAATATAAATACTGTTTCACTATTTTTCTTTTTGATAGTGAGCTGAAATTCAGTGTCTTTTTATATGTATGAATGTAATTTTGGATATGTCTGTGTTTGAAGAAGACTAAAGAATAGTAGCATATAAGCAGTTTAAGTTTTTTAATTTTCACTTTTGATTGGGCAAAATGTCTTCCATTTCCTCCCCATAAAAAATTAAACTGCCACCAAACATTCATTTAAATGAAATTATCTAACCTGCTTATATAGATTCTCATAGAATCTACAGTAATGTGACTGGTTGCCATATTTAAGGTATCCTTGGTAATTTAATCCTTGGCAGTTTATGCTTGACATTAAATGCTCTAGGCAAATGTATGTGTTTATTAATTTGGTTGGTTATTGATATATTTTTTCCCTGTGTACCTGTTTCCACAGCTGCAGAACCTTGGCCTGAAAATGCTACATTATATCAGCAACTGAAAGGTAGGTGCTTATTCCCCATTAAAAATGGCTTCATATCAAAATATGTGTGTTCAGTCATGTCTGACTCTTTGTGACCCCACGGACTGTAGCCTGAGGCTCCTCTGTCCATGGGATTCTCCAGGCAAGAATACTGGAGTGGGTTGCTAATTTCCTCCTTTAGGGCATCTTCTCAACTCAGGAATCAGACCTGCATCTCCTGTGACTTCTGCATTGACAGGTGGATTCTTTACCACTGAACCACCTGGGAATCCCAGGTATATCAAATACATATCAAACATATCAAAATATATTTATTACAAAAAACACCCATTGATAATGCAATTTAATGCAAAGAGAACATGAAACATAAAGAAGGAATTCCCTTATATAATTTGTCTAGGAGATTTTACCTAAACTTGTATGTGCCAGTGTAAACCAACTCTTCATGGTCTGTAAGGCGCTTAGTTTATTATTGACTCATTATACTGGCTGCTGCAGGCAGGGTAGTATGATGTGGTTGCAGGAGTAGTTGGCAGATTTACTGCGCCAATAGCTGACACAGCAGATTTTTGAAGTCCTGTGGTAAAGTGGGCTCTCAGTAAAAAGGAACTGTTAAAATGTATAGGCTAGGATGGTTCAGCCTCCCTTTAGCAGCTCTTCATATATCATCAGATCACATTATGGACCCCATTTGGGGCTCAGCAGCCTGCTACAGTTGTCAGAAGACTGCAAAGTAATGAAGACTAATAGGCAGCAGCCCTCGTCTTCTAAGCATGGAATTTTTATTGCAGTGAACTTGTCATCTTTCTTTTGTGTGACAGATCTAGACACACTGTGCAATATTAACTGTAAGCTGGTTTTATACGAGTTTGAATGCTTTTAACTAGAGAGGTTTGAACAGAGATGCTATTTTACTTAATGAAAGGGATTATTTCTTAAAAACTTGAAGAAACCTTTCGTTTTTAAGTGAGCAGTTTTACATACATATTGCTGATAAAATATAATAAGTGATCAAATAGATTTAGAGGAAATAGTCTTCGTTGTTATTTACATAAAATACTTTAATCCAAATTATAATCTTGTAACATTGATATAGAACTTGATGATTGCGCTTTCTTTTTAGAAATAGGAATAGTTTTTTAAAATAAAAAACATTTATACGTGTATTTTACTTGTTTAGTAGTTACGCTTTTGACTCAGACCTTTCATTGTATTTCTACAGGGGAGCAAATTTTGCTTTCTGACAATGCAGCTTCTCTTGCTGTGCAGGTAAATATGTAAATAGTGCAGTATTTTTTTTACTTTTTGCTTTTGGTTAAATATGCTAGTATTGATTATTTGGGTTGATTTCTTCATTTATAGGCACAAACCTATTTTCTAACTTACTTGTAAAGATTTATTCACTACGTATTTAAGTGTCACTCTCTCATTGTACTCATTCTAGCCTTAATCCATGTGGTGGTTACGAAGCAGACATATTTTTCTTCAGCGACGCCTTATATATTTATTGATTACATTAGTGCCTATTATCCCCAGACCACTTATTGAATATAATAGCTCTTGGAGTTTTATATCATGGTTGTGTAATCCAAAAGATTTGTGGCCCTGTAAACTTTAAACTGCACTATAGGAAGAATAGGATACTTGGGGATTGTTTGCTTTTAAAGAAAAGAGAAATGTTTATGTAGATTATGGAATTACAAATATTGAAACATTTTGCATATTTAGCTGCTCTTTGTTTGGTTAGCTTGCATAGTTTGAATCACAAAGAGTATTTTAATGAGTAGCACCTAAAAGATAACTTAGAAATTTAAGACATGCCATTTGTTGGAAATGAGATTGTGAGCTTCTGGAGGACATAAAGAAAAGAAAGAGGGACTGCTTTTGTTGCATTTTAGGCATGGTGCTAGGCACTTGGGCATCTTGTGTTTTCAACACAACTAGGTATCTTCTGGACATAATAACTATGACTGTTACACAGCCATAGTATGTCATTCAGTACATTTTACTTTTAAGTTGGAGAAAGAAGGAAAAGATAGAAGGAAATGTGTTTGAACAATATTTGTATGAGTATGAGTATTTTTAAGTTTCAAGTTTTTTTACTTCTTTTAGAAGATTTGTATATTTTTACCAGGAATATAAATTTTATTTACTTACGTTTATCTTTAGGCACTAGTACTATAACTAGTGTATTTTCTTGTGTTAATCTTTGAGAAGCAGAAATTCTCGGTTGGTTATATTTAATAAATAAGTACTTTATACTTCCTTTTTGGCAGGGGGCATAAGGAAGTTGGAGTTTGTTTAGTTTTCAAATACTAATAATGTAGTGCCTAGCATATAAAGTGTGCTCAGTAAATACTTGTTGAATGAATGGTTTACAAGTGGGGTAGAAGCAGTCTTCCTTGATAACTGATAACACAAGTAAATTATTTGTTATGTATGAAATAATGTCTTCAGTCTTTATATTTTTGAGAAGATAGCTTCAGGGCACAGTGAATATTTTAGTTGAAGCACTAATTCTTAACCCTGTTTTAGTTGCCATTTTGGGGATAATTCTTTCAGTCTCATGAAGCTATGGGATATTTTTCCAGAAAACATTGCAACACACACAGATATAGACATACCTAGGCAATTCTGCATATGGTATGAGGAGGTTTATTGAGCTCCCAGCTGAAGCTCTCTGGGTATCCTGTATGAAGAGCCTCTAAAACTGAAGAATATTAGTTTAGGAAGTACTACAGTAATTTTCACTAGTAGGAATGTTATTTTGGGTAAGAGTAGACCAGTGGTTCTTAGCTGAGGGAGGGTTTCAGACCCCCAGAGAACATCTGACAGTGTTTAGACATTTCTGATGGTCACAGCTGTTGGGGAGGCTGTTTTTGGCATCTGTTGGGTAGATGCCAGGGATTCTGTGAAACAGTGCACGAGACAGTCCCGCCCCAGAAAGAATTATCCCACCCTAAATGTAAATGGTGTCAGTGTTAAGAAACCCTAGAATAGATGGCTTAACTAGTTTTTGGCATAAACCAAGATATCGGTATATTACCGTTAAAAAGTTTAACATTTTAAATAACCTGGAGAAGGAAAGAAAAAAGAAATCTCAGTGTGTACCTTCTTTAGTAATTCTGTTTTTATGGTTCTTATTGATTTATTTTCTCAACATTCATCTCAAATCATAGTTGCAATTAAAGCTAAGACCAGAAAATAAGAATCTTTTAAAATGCAGAATTTTGCATAAATATTTTAATTTTTTGTTATCCTACACATGTCACTTAGATGATGAATTAACCAGCATATATTAAAAATTCTTGGTTTTCTTCAATATTCTTTGACTTGACAGCTGATAGTAGCCATGACTATAAATGTGACTTTTCCAGATATCTGATGTAAACTTTATGGAGTAATTTTCTTCTATATAGTGGATAAGTATTCATTTGGAAGAATCAGTTAAATGTATAAAATTGATCTAACAGTGTGACAGGTATCCATAAGCTGGATATTTCCTAGAAAATACCAGATATTAAGCATTAGATACTTTAGTAGTTAGCCACCTAAGCCATCAGGAAATTTAAATTTTACATACCACATAGGCTTTGCATTTATTATGTTCCGGAACTGAATGGTTAGAGTTTTTTTTTTTGTTGTTTTTTTTTTTGATTAAAGAAACCTCTTTATGATTTCAGTTTAAAACAAAATTAAAAAAATTTTCCCCTATGGCTGTTATTTTTGTCTTAGATTTGCTTTCCTTCTTTCATCCACAGAGTATTGTTATTACCTGAAGTGTTTGCCTAGTCATAAAATAATCTTGTATGTTGAATATTACGAAGTATTAGAGTAGTGTGTCCCTCTGGTTCTCACAAGCAGTACTGTGTGTGTGTGTGTGTGTACACATACACATATATGGCAGTGCGAACAGTGTTATACATACACAAACATTAGGGAGAGAAATCTTCCATTTCATAGTATTACTTCCACTTTGAAGCTTGTATTGATTGGAAAAGAACTTTGATAACAATTCTCTGTTACTATCCTTTCATCCCCTAAACCAACTGCCCGATAGATACATAATATATATAATGTTGCCCACATAAATGTAAGGTGGTGGCCGTTGTTTAGTCACTAAGTCATGTCTGACTCTTCTGACCCCATGGACTGTAGCCCGCTAGGCTTCTCTGTCCATGCAAGAATGGACAGGCAAGAATATCGGAGTGGGTTGCTATTTCCTTCTCCAGGGGATCTTCCCGACCCAGGGATTGAACCAGCTTCTCCTGTGTTGCAAGTGGTCTCCTGCATTACAAGTGGATTGTTTACCACTAAGCCACCAGGGAAGCCCACTCACATATGTATAATAGTTTAAAATTTTCTAGTAGCCACACTAAAAGAAGTAAAAAGAAATGTGAAATCAATTTTAATAAATATATTTTATTTAATATTGTCAAATATTATCATTTTAACATAATATAAAATTTATTAACAGGATGTTTTTCCTTTTTTTTTTTATGTTAAGTTCAAAATCTGATGTGTGTTTTACACATCTCAGTTTGTGCCAGCCACATTTCAAGTACTCGATAGCCATATGTAGCTGACAGCTCTCATATTGTACAGCACATGTCTAGAAATACTGTATAAGCAAATATATATGAACTTCAAAGTTTTCTGCAGAAAATACTTTATTTGATTTTTCTTCAAGAAATTTATGTCTTTACGAATTCAGTATCTCATCTTTTATAGCAGATTCCACAAGTGAAATGAGTAAATAATCTCTGTTCCTCAAATAATCTCGGATACCTCAAACATTACTGTTTGTTTTAAGTTTCCTCATCTTTAAAATGCAGGTATAATAGAAGCTGTCCTACTGGATGTCATGAAGATTGAATGTGTTAAAAAATATATGAAATGTGCATAAACATTAAAGCACTTAGAAGAGCACCTGGCATATTATAAACATACGGTGAATGTTGGTTATTTCCTTCTTCCCTGGTTCTTTGACAGAAGTACACATTATCAGTGTCAGCAGCAGGAATGAAAGCTTGCAGGCTTTGTAATACATAAAGTGATTAAAGCAAATGTTAGGTCTAAGAATTATTTTTGGATGTATTTAAATCTATAAAACATTAATAATTTTTCTAATCATTCTTCCATTGTATGCCTAAAAGTTGTTAGTGTAGATTGCTTTGATCAAACAAAATATTATTTTAATAGTATTTACTAAATAAGGCCTGTTTTAGAATTAAGTATTGAATGCTTTTGTTGTTTAAGGCACTCTTTTTAAAGAGCTTTTCTGAGAGACATCTTATTCAATCATTACCATGACCCAAGTGTATGGTACTTGTTATTAAGCTCATTTTTAAATATGTGGAAACTGAAGCGCAGGAAAAGTCTGGCCAAGGTCATAGAGTCCATAAATTGTGGAGGTAAAGAGACACCAGCAGCATTGGCTGAGTGCCTGCTGCATGCTAATCACTGTGCTGAGCATTTAATTCTTAGGAACTCACTTAATCCTTATAATAACTGTATGAAGTCAGTGCTGTTAAAATCCCCCTTCTGCAGATAATACTAATAGAACAACAATAATAACTATAGCTAAAATTTATACTGTACTTACTCCATGTGCCAGGTCTTATTATATATACTTTAGGTATCATAGATAATCCTCACATGCAGCCACCATATGAGGTAAGTAGCATTATTATTATCATTTTACAGATTAGGAAGTTGAGGCAGAAAAGTTAAGCAGTTGGCCCAAACTTATATAATTAGTACTTGACAGAGCTGGAGTGCAAACTCAGGGAGTCTGGGTCAAGTCTATGCTTGTAACACTTCGCTGCATACCAGTTCAGTGTGTGATACAGATCTTTGGAGTTTTATCTAAAAATAGGTAGATAACTTAATTCAAAAATCATTTCTGACATTTCCTAGAAAATTATATATAACAATTTATGGATTACATTAAGATGTGAAAGCTGTATTGCAGCTTTTGGATCTCTAAAATGTGAGGAAGGTAGTCTTACCTATATTATGGGTTATTATGAAGTTCAAGGTAGGTAATGAGAAATTGTTTTGAAAGAGGTGAAAGCAGTATAATTACAAGATGATGTTGCCTGAATTAGTGCCTGTTTCTCAAGGATTTGTGCATATTTTGTGAATGTATAATAAAATGTTATTTCTAGTAAGTTTATTAGAAAGAATAGGATTACAAAATTCTATTCTAGAAAGGATTTTGTTTCATATATATGAAACCAATTTAAAAATAAAACTATTTCCCTTTTTTGTATGGCTTAATCTGAATACTGTAAAAGTTTAATTATTGAATTTATTTTTTAGACAGTGTCTCAAACTGATTAGTAGAATGCTGCATGAAAAAGTAGTCTTACTTTTTACTTCTGCAGTTTTTACTTACTTCCAGTAGGAATAACATTTAAGCTCAGGTTAAGGGAAGTGTCCCTATTTTACTTAATATTATTATTTTTTCCTATCCTTTGTGAATAAATACTTAATCTCTAAAAATGAAAGGGAACACAACAGAAAAACACTGTATTCTTTCTGTTGAATGTGTTTTAATCATTTAAAAAGTCAGCATTTTTATAGGCTGCATTAATACTGGACCACAAACACTAATGTGTTAGTTAGATATGCTGATAAATAGCTGACACTTGCTTTTTCCTTTTTTGCAAATGATGCCTTTTAGGTGGACATATTAATTTGAGGTTAAATGGTAATGATATCCTGATGTTGTGATTGGGGAAGAGCAGAAGAGAGGAGTATCTCTTTTCTTTGAGACTGCAGGTCAGTTGTGTGGGGAAACAACTGTGGTTAAGAAATTACAGCCCTGTAAACTTGTTGTATCATTCAGATGGTCACAGTGGACAGCTTACCTGCAGAATTTTAGAGGAAATGATTTTGAATTTTCAATTTGTTTTAATACATTTTTTGGTTTGCTGGTTATGTGCAGTTTCCAAGTGTCAGTTTAAAACTGCCTTATGCTCCAGAAATCCCACTGCTGGGCATACACACTGAGGAAACCAGAAGGGAAAGAGACACGTGTACCCCAATGTTCATAGCAGCACTGTTTATAATAGCCAGGACATGGAAGCAACCTAGATGTCCTTCAGCAGATGAATGGATAAGAAAGCTGTGGTACATATACACAATGGAGTATTACTCAGCCATAAAAAGAATACATTTGAATCAGTTCTAATGAGGTGGATGAAACTGGAGCCTATTATACAGAGTGAAGTAAGCCAGAAAGAAAAACACCAATACAGTATACTAACACATATATATGGAATTTAGAAAGATGGTAACAATAACCCTGTATACGAGACAGCAAAAAAGACACTGATGTATAGAACAGTCTTTTGGACTCTGTGGGAGAGGGAGTTGGGTGGGATGATTTGGGAGAATGGCATTGAAATATGTATAATATCATATATGAAACGAGTTGCCAGTCCAGGTTCGATGCACGATACTGGATGCTTGGGGCTGGTGCACTGGGACGACCCAGAGGGAGGGTATGGGGAGGGAGGAGAGGAGGGTTCAGGATGGGGAACACATGTATACCTGTGGCAGATTCATTTTGATATAAGGCAAAACCAATACAATATTGTAAAGTTAAATAAAATTTAAAAAAAAAACCCTGATATAAATACAACAGGTAGGAATGCACCAGTGCAATTATTTTAATAGAGAAGTAATAGAATGCTATTTTATGTAAAACATTTTAAAATTGATACAACTTTCTTAAAATTTCATAAAGGATACAATTTTAGTTTTTTAAAGTATGTTTATCCTTTCCACTTTAATCATTTTCTGCAAAATGAGGCTCCTGTGTTCCCTTTCAGGATGAGAAGGAAAGCTAAGGGGTGGAGAGAATTCAGTGAATCCTTTTCAGTATTCTAAAATGAGCAAAATGCAGGCTGCAGATGTTTCCTTGATTTAAATTCTTCAGATTGAATGTTACATTAGGTTACCTTTTTAATCTCAGAAGTATTACAAAGTATTTTGGTGATATATGCTTATAGCACCTGTAATGATTTAAATGTACAAAACGTGACCTTTAAAAAAGATAACTGTGAGCTTAAATTGCAAATAGAATTTAGCAGATTAAAAAAATTCTCAGTATTAATCCCTCAACACATAAATGGTGTGGTATATGTAAAACATTTAAATTAATCTTACAAAATTTGTGAAAATGAAGTATATTCAAAACAGAATTAGATGGATATTAGGGTTGTCATTATTAGTAATTAGTGAAATAATGTAAAATGGTTACACAGGGTAATAGTTTGCTAATATCAGTATCTACCTAACTTAGCAAAAAATTTACACTCCTGTAGTTCTGAGAGATTACAAATTAGAATAACAACCATAGACTTTTTCTGTTTAAGAAATAAACAGCAAGCAGAATTTTAAAATTTGTTGCTATTAAACAGAACAATAAAGACATAGCAGTAAGATGGAAAAAATGACAGTCTGTTTTCTTAAACAGAAAAAGGCTAGAATTCTTCATTATTAGATACACAGTATCAACATAATCAATCTAGTAGCATTATATTTGAGCTGAAAATACACTTAAATTTGAGGTCATACACTACCCCATGTGAGTGAAACATCTTTCATATAGTTCTAAGATGAAATTACCCTTGAATGAATAGCATCTTCATTTATCTTCAAACCTCTTCTGTGCTTTTAGTGAATCTACTCTTTCAACATTCTACAACAAGAATTACATTATACCATTATACCAGAGTATTTCTGCAGTGTGAAATAGATTGGTTTGGAAAATGAACCTGGCTTTGCTATAAATTACATTCCCAGGTACAAAGGAATTTGTTATTTTGTCTAAAATAGTCACAAATATAATTAAGGTCTTAATTTATGTTAACTACAAATGTGGCTATTGCTTTAACTGGATTAGGAACTTAATCTGTCACTTTAAGAATGATACCTAACACTTTTCATTTGTAACCTTTAGATACATTATTTCAATTATAGGGTCTACAGTTGTTTGATGTAAAAAATGAATTATTTTAAAATTTGTTCTTGGTTTTTAATTTTAAAACATGTCTCTTGGTAAGGTGGAAAATAATCCTTCAATTGTCACAGATTTTCCTTTGTGTCCTGGTGAAACAAGATATGAATTAAAATTTGGAATCATTTTAATTTTGTGCCCTGAAAATGGCATTGCATGATTTAGAAGAGTCCTTAGTGAGTTCTTACCTAAAATATTTCAAATTTAATTACGAAATGAATAGAAGCTTTGTCTTAAAGAGGAAAACCTGAGGTCTGCTGTCTGTGGATAACTGGTAACAGCTGAGCTGAAAATGGATTTTCTCTATTTAGAATTTGGATAATTTTGTAAATTTTAAATTTATATACATTTAGAAACTATGTTAACAGTCTCTTAAATTCCACAGTGTTAATCAGTGTCAAGCAGTGTAATAAGTTTTAAAAATTTATTAAAGACAATTCTTTAAAATTTTGAGTTATTTTAATGTTTTTATTGGCAAGCAATGTTGATTTTTTGCTTAAGTGCAATTAAAGAGTATTGTTTTGTATTTAATTTATAAGACAAATATTCCTTCTGTTTTGGGGCTAAAGAAGGGGAAGGAAATTAATTGTGTTGTTCATTGGTAAATGATTCAGTATTGAGTTTATCATTAGGTTAAAAAATGAAATGAATACATTTTATATTGCTGCCATCTACCACTTAGTTTATCCAAGAATTTTAAATTTAGTGGGTTTGTTGTTGTTGTTGTTATTGTTATTTTTCTCAGTTGGAATATTTATTTTATCTGTGAATCATGGAACTTCACAACATTCATAGGAGCTTAGAAAAAAGTAGTTTCTTGTCATTAGGCCCAGATTGTTCATTGAATGCCAGTTATGTGACTGGTATTTTATTAGGTTCTTGGGTTACAAGAGTTGCTTCTGAATCTTTACTTTATAACTCTTTTACTTAAATTTTGACTCTAGAGTTTACATTTACTTATATTTAATTCTAACAGGGAAAGTTTATACCTTTTCTTGTTATGGTCGTGTTTTTTTGTTGCTTTCTTTCTGAACTTGATTTTTTTCTACAGCTATCAGGTATGGGTATATCTAAACTTGAGTCAGATATTCCAAGAGTGGTATTCAGGTGAGAGTTGTGTTAATTAGGAAGGTCCTCTTTTATGTGATCTGTCTCATATGTGCTCCCAGTAGCATTTCTTGTTTTTGGTAACAAAGTTTCTCTGTTTAAAACTTTTTGTGTGTATTGAATTGTAGTTTCTGATGATTTCTGCATAGCTAATTTTTTAAAAAGTTGAATTCCTGTTAGTGTTTTTCTAAAACATTACTTGTTTAAATACTTCTGATTTTAATAGGAATCACATTGATCTTTTTAATGCAGTGAGCTTTGGTACTATAAAATCATGAAATGCTAATCTGTGTTGTAGCTTACTCATTTTCTGTGAACTTGGGTATGTTTTTATTTTTATGGATATCTGTGTCTTATTCATTACGCAGATGTTTATTGAGAATCTATGGTGTGCCGAGGATAAAGTAGTGAACAGGACAGGCATGGTCATTTTGTATTAATGGAGCTAATGTTCTGGAGGGGGAGGCCTTTTTTCAGTTTCATCAGTGCGTGTGACTTTGAAAAGTTATTTGTAAAGTAGAAGTTTATGTCAGTATTAAAATATCTTCATTCTTACTTTTGCTTTGTTGAATCGAGTATGTATTGTATAGGCTTTTGGTTATATTCTCTTTATTCTTTTAATATCTACTTAGAGGTTTTTATCTTAGTATACAGTTTTTCTATTTTGATTATAAATAGTTACAGTATATAATCATTATTTATTTACCCTTTTCTCTTAAGGAGATGTTAATAGGTAAAGTTTTCTTTTGAAATCACCAAGGTTGAGAAGTCTTTTTTTCCCCACAGATAGATCTATAAGTATTTATTATTACTAATATTATTACTACTAATTTTAATAATAATATATTTATTAAAATACTGTGTGCCAGCTGATGTGTAAAGTGTTTCACATACAACACCTCAGTTAATCTGCCTAATAAATTGTCTTCCTTTTAGAAATGGGGAAGCTTATGAGGTAAAGAAACTTTCTCAGACTAACACAGGCATCAAGATTCTTCTCTGAGATGGCTCACTTGGAGGCTTCTGCTGTTAACTCTTACTGTTCTGTATTGACTCTTAAAAGACTAATGCAGAAGTTTCCATTGTTTTAAAAGACACTCTCGTCTTCCACTTAAACAGCTTGCTTCTTAAATCTCTACTCTGTTAGGATCCATTAGGTTCTGCTGCCGCACTTAACCAGTGACAAAGGAGTGGGAGTGTGCTAATAGTAGCTGGGTTATAAGAGTGGTATGGCTTATGAGTCAGCAGCAGCAAGTCAAATTACTTTAAATGATGATAAGGACAGCATCTCAATGAGGGAGCATCTTCCCTGTGCAGATGCAGCAACAAGTGTGGGCCTGTTGTTGGCTGGCTATGTTTCCATTCAACCAGGGTTGAGCCCTTTTCACCATTTCATAAACTGAGTATTTTAAATTATCTTACCAGAAGCCTTGCCACCATGTTACTGAAGAATTGCTGTTATAGAATCCGTCTATATTCCTGATGCTCTTTTTAAAAAAAATTTATTTTATTGAAGTGTAGTTGATTTATGGGCTTCCCCAGTGGCTCAGTGGGTAAAGAATCTTCCTGCAGTACAGGAGACACGGGAGACACAGGTTCGGTCCCTGGGTCGGGAAGATCCCCTGGAGAAGGAAATGGCAACCTGTTCCAGTATTCTTGCCTGGAAAACCCCACGGACAGAGGAGCCTGACGGGCTACAGTCCAAAGGGTTGCAAAGAATCAGACACAACTAAGCACGAAGGCATGGCGTAGTTGATTTACAGTGTGTTCATTTCTATTGTACAGTAGAGTGATTCAGTTATGTATATATATATTCTTTTTCTTTTTCCATTATGGTTTATCACAGGATATTGAATATAGTTCCGTATGCTATACAGTAGGACCTTATTGTTTATCCATTGTGTATATAATAGTTTACATCTGTTAATCCTAAACTCCTAATCAATACCCCCTCCTTGCCCCCAGCCTGTTGTCAACCACAAATCTGTCCTCTGCTGCTGCTGCTAAGTCGCTTCAGTCATGTCCAACACTGTGCGATTCCATAGATGGCAGCCCACCAGGCTCCCCTGTCCATGGGATTCTCCAGGCAAGAACACTGGAGTGGGTTGCATTTCCTTTTCCAATGCATGAAAGTGAAAAGTGAAAGTAAAGTCACTCAGTCATGTCCGACTCTTTGAGACTCCATGGACTGCAGCCTACCAGGCTCCTCTGTCCATGGGATTTTCCAGGCAAGAGTGGGTTGCCATTGCCTTCTCCAATCTGTCCTCTATTGCCATTCTTTTATCTGCAGTGTGTGTTAGGTTTTTCCCCAACATTTAAGCCTCTAGTTTTATCATCTAATCAAAGCAGTTGCATTGTTATCTACAATAGCAACTTTTGAATATAGGATTTAAGATATTTGTAAGGGTCAAATTGATCGGTAACAGATTGTTCTTATTTCTTTAGACTCTTGGCCTTAATTTTAATTGTATGTAAATGAAATATATTTTATTCCACAGAGTTATTTTTTTTATAAAGTATCTGAGCTGTAGTTCCCAAAAGGTATGATTCAGAAGTAATTACTGAAGAAATAGAGTTTAAAATCTTCATCGAATATCATAGGTGTCATCTTCTGGGACTGTTTCTAGAATTTCTCTTATTTAAGTTCCCAATGAATGCTATTTCTAAAAAATTTTAGAGTTAAGAAAAATGTATAACCTTTTTATCTTTACTTTTCCCTTTTTTGTAATAGCAGTTGGTGACATATATCCTTTTTAGCTTGGAATTAGAAATTTTGGAGTTGCTGCTCATGTTAGTGGGTATTTGAGTTCCTGTCATTTGATTGCATGGATGAAGTTGCTAGGAGCATCCTTGTATGTTAGTGGCTCTATGCCTCCTTTTTGGTATATTTCTGGGGAGGGGGATTGTTGGCTGATAGAGTAGGCATCTGCTTAGTAGTCAGTATTACTAAACAGATCAAAGTGACTCATTTATACTCCCACCAGCAATGTATGGGAGGCCTATCACACAAAAAATGTATACTGTCCCACCCTACCCCAAATCCTGATACCCAGAGACAACATCTTTCAGTTCTTTTAGCTGTATTTTTTCCCTTGGGTATTTACTGCTATAATTTCGAAGTAAGATGTTTGTGTTCCTGTTGGGGTCCTTTAATGGACCGGAACCTGGTGGTCCGCAGTTGATGATAAGAAAGTAAAAGAGAGAGCCAGAGGGAGGGAGAGAGAGAGAGAAAAAGAAAGAAAGACATGGGGACCCAAGCTCTGATGGAGCAGAGGTGCTTTAACGATGTTTCTGTGAGTATGTGTAGGCTGTTGTACAAGAAATTTCTTTCGACAATGATAAAGATCAGAAAACCAAACGTACAGCAACCATTACCAACGGAACAAGGGATTAATAATGGTCACAAGGTCAGGAGACAATCCATATCTCAAGAAAGAGGATTGAGACTAAGCAGTTTTGTCATAAGGAGAATGTTTACTGAAGGAGATTCAAGCCTGTCTCATCTTACGACCTCAGTCCTGGGAGCGGCTTGCCGTTCCACTGGTTTCTGGCAACAGAAACTGGTAAGGAACAGAGGATTTATGAAAAACAGCATAGGAATCCACCTGTTGAACATTCCCTGACAATTCCCCCTTATTTATTTATAATATTTGTAAAAAGGGTTCTCACCTTTTGAGTTTGTTTAGTTTTAACAATTTTTGCATGAAGGCAACGGTAAACGACAAATATAATTGTCAAGACAATCACCAAAATTACAGTTCCAGACCCAATGCTGTGAGTAATGCTTTGAAACCATCCATGTGGGTCTAGCCTAGATAATTGATCAGGTAGTTGTTCCGCTAAAGTTTTCAAATTAGTGGAAGAGGACAGATTTTTAGAAGAGGTTTCAAAGATTTCTTTTTGTAATAATGAGGCATTATCATGTATGTTTTATAAATGAAATTTGATTTGTTCCCAGTTGTAGGCACTATTATTGAATTGAACAAGAGTAGAATTCCAATCACATTTTAGCATCACCTGTTTTTGTAAATCTGTTAATTGATCTCCAGCCCATTTGATGGCTGTTTTTAGTTCCTGTATTTCATCTTGAATATCCTCATCTATCTGAGCCTGAGTGGCCCACATAGTATGAGCGTCTTTAGTCCAATTTTGGATAAAATTGTGTGTTTGAATTGAGGTTTGTAAAGCAACGCCAGTGACGGCAGCAGTGGTGCAAATAGCTATTAATCCCAGAATGCCAAAAATCACCCATCCAGTGAATCGTTAAGATCGCCGGAGCAATTTAGTAAGTAACTGGGAAGCAAATCCAGCCATGGGACCTTCTTCCCAGGGCCACTGGAGATTTATTGGTAATCACAGACTACTTCGAGATCAAAGAATCAAAAGGGATTCATTTCTTAAGGAAACAGAAGAGTTTAGACGAGTATATAATTTGCAATTTATACAAGTTACAGAACGTAAAGTCTTATTGAATTGTAAACTTCCTATAGCTAGAACAAAAGGAAGGGGAACACAAGCTTGTATGAAATATGATTGATTATAATGAAAGAAATAGTTTCTGTGACTATGATTGGTTCCTGTGAAATGTCCAGTCCAAGTCCCAAGTTCTTCGGTGCTCGAAGCAAGTTTCCAGATGTCCCATTGTTCAGGCCCAATGTGTTTATCGAGGATGATTCAAGGACGAAGGGGGGCCATTCCAGCATCAAGCCACCCAAGAAGTCCTTTGTCATGGTAATGCTCCGTTGTAGTGTTAGTAACCTTCTATGCTACTTGACCTGCCTCTTGAGAAACCTATATATAGGTCAGGAAGCAACAGTTAGAACCGGACATGGAACAACAGACTGGTTCCAAATAGGAAAAGGAGTACGTCAAGGCTGTATATTGTCACCCTGTTTATTTAACTTATATGCAGAGTACATCATGAGAAATGCTGGGCTGGAGGAAGCACAAGCTGGAATCAAGATTGCCGGGAGAAATATTAATAACCTCAGATATGCAGATGACACCACCCTTATGGCAGAAAGTGAAGAGGAACTAAAAAGCCTCTTGATGAAAGTGAAAGAGGAGAGTGAAAAAGTTTGCTTAAAGCTCAACATTCAGAAAATGAAGATCATGGCATCCGGTCCCATCACTTCATGGGAAATAGATGGGGAAACAGTGGAAACAGGTTCAGAATTTATTTTTTGGGGCTCCAAAATCACTGCAGATGGTGATTGCAGCCATGAAATTAAAAGATGCTTACTCCTTGGAAGAAAAATTATGACCAACCTAGATAGCGTATTAAAAGCAAGACATTACTTTGCCAGCAAAGGTCCGTCTAGTCAAGGCTATGGTTTTTCCAGTGGTCATGTATGGATATGAGAATTGGACTGTGAAGAAAGCTGAGCGCCGAAGAATTGATGCTTTTGAATTGTGGTGTTGGAGAAGACTCTTAAGAGTCCCTTGGACTGCAAGGAGATCCAACCAGTCCATACTAAAGGAGATCAGTCCTGGGTGTTCTTTGGAAGGAATAATGCTAAAGCTGAAACTCTAATACTTTGGCCACCTCATACGAAGAGTTGACTCATTGGAAAAGACTCTGATGCTGGGAGGGATTGGGGGCAGGAGGAGAAGGGGACGACAGAGGATGAGATGACTTAATGGCATCACTGACTCGATGGACATGAGTTTGAGTGAACTCTGGGAGTTGGTGATAGACAGGGAGGCCTGGCGTGCTGTGATTTATGGGGTCGCAAAGAGTCAGACACGACTGAGCAACTGAACTGAACTGAACTGATGCTACTTGAGTAGCATAGTCACACATAGTGCTGTTAATATCATCTGAGCAGGTACATACCCACATACCGTGGGTCCCCAGTCAACAATGGTGTAATTGGCTGTAAACATTAATTTCCCTAATTTAGCTTGACATTCATCTCAATAAACAGAAGTATATTTAAAGTTTTTATAAGTAAACCCCTTACATTTTAACTTTTGTCCTTTCCCTAGAGTTTTGGTAGTATTGACATGGTTTTTATAAAAGGACAGGGCAGTAAACGGTCCAAGCAATGTGTGGAAGTTCCTTTTTGGAGGCAGGACGAAAGCCCATGTTTGTCGACTAACATTAATACATAATTTTGTTGGGCCCATGCATAAAGGAAGGATTTCATAGCCTAGAGAAATGTTAATTAGTCGTCTTCGTCAGAATGAGAGGTCCCCTCCAAGCTCCAAGGAGGGGGCATATGTGTTGAGTCATTAGTGGATATGATTGGTCCTATATCTGTCCATTCTATAACCTACAATAAAAGGGGGGAGGGGTTAGGTATATAAGCCCAGTAAGTGTGATCAATCAAGTGAGTCTGAGTGGGGGAAGCAAAAGCAAACAAAGCAAGCATAGCGAAAAAATATTTTCAGGATTCGGAGGCATTCCCTGTTGAGAAATCAGATTTTCAGCTTGATTCAGTTCAGTTCAGTTCAGTCGCTCAGTCGTGACTGACTCTTTGTGACCCCATGAATTGCAGCACGCCAGGCCTTTAGTAAGGGTTTTTATCTGTCCCCAAATAGGGAGATCATAAGGTTGATGATGAGTGCGGCGTTTTTGGAAATTCTTAAAGCCACCATGGCTTGTATTGGAATTTCTTCCTCTTGGGATGCGGGGGCCCCCTTAGGTTAAATCTTCCAAAGAGGAAGCCATGTGAGTTTGTTGGATCCATCTGGAGAAATACAAGCATACCCCTTTCCCTGTAAGATTAGTTTCCTAGATTTCCATTGATTAGTTAACCCGTCCTGATACCAAATGGGCAAAGGAAGGGAGGTGTCCTTCAATGTCTTGAATGTTTTTCTGCTTTTGTGAAAATATCTCCTTGTGGTAAGCTTAAAAAATTTAAAACAGATGAGGCTATATTAACAATAGCTATAGGCTTAAAGAATATTTGCGTTGGAATCTAGTAAAGTCTGCTCTGGATAAGGAAGATAAAAGTGTTCCTGTGTATTCTCCCTTATTTAATTTTTTATTTGTAGTTTCAGTGTGTAATGTGTTTGTTTAATTATGTCTTGTGTTTGTGGATTATAAGGAATGTCTGTAATCTGTTTAATAGAGAATGAAAGTAAAAATTGTCTGAACTGCTTAGAAGTATAGGCAGGGCCATTTTCTGTTATAGAATTAGGTGTTCTCATTATTGCAAAGTAAGCTAACAGGTGGGTTATAACATGTTGTGTGGTTTCACCTCGGAGAGGTGTGGCCCATATAAAAGAAGAATTTGTATCCATCAAGACATGTAAGAAGGAAGAGGAAGAAAGTTCAGGGCAATGAGTTACATCCATTTGCCATAAAATTCTCTTTCATTTGTCATAAACCTTCTTTATATTTCTGTATTCATCATTTTATTTGCTATTTCTTATATCTTTTTATTAAAGCATATATCTTTTCTTTAGCAACTATGAAGTGTCTTGCATATTAGCATTTTCTAGATTGGTGAATATATTTATTATATTATATATATTATATATTTCTTAATAATATATATATATTTATTAATAGTCTAAAATCTCTTTAGTTTTTCTGTAAGAAAAACTTTTTGTAAGAGGAAGTTAGTATTCAGTAATTAATGTTTTAAAATCTTAGTTTACTTGGAAATGACCTAGCTATTTAATAAACTTTTATCATTTAGTTTAGTACAATTCTAGAAATTTAAGTTACCCCAATCCTACGAGATTATTTTAGATAGACATTTTAAAAAATACAATTATTTTTAATAGAGTTTATCTAAGTTTTCCTCTTTTATATATTTATATATATATTCATGGGGTCGCAAAGAGTCGGACATGACTGAGCGACTGATCTGATCTGATATTTATATATATATATAGAGTTACTTTTTTGTTGACAAATTTAGTTTACCTTAAATCTAGGCACGATGAAAGTATTATGTAATGTTGATGATTTAAGACATGAGTTAATTAGATTAGCAAACAATTATATAAATTATATTTATATTTAAATAAACATGTTTAATATTGAATATTTTTCAGGTCACGTGAAGTTGAATTTAAATAGAGTTCATTAACTTCATATTATCCAAAAACAAAGACATACATTGAGACATAGATAATTTTAGATAAACAGATATAGTTTTCTGCTTGAAGTTTAAAATATCTTTTATATATGTATATATATATATTTTTTTTTTTTTCCTGAGTTCCACCAATTTGTTTATGGCTGGAGTCCCAGATAGAGTGGGCTGTGTATCCCAAGGACATGATAAGAGTTAACTTGAGGTTTTTTTCTTAGGCATTTTTTGTTTCCCAGGCAGAATTGGAGCTCCAAAAAAGTATTTTAAGAAGTTAACCTTTTCCTTACTGCACGTGTAAGAAGAACTAGTTTTGCAATTTCAGAAAAGATTTTATTTTAGTCAGTTTTCTCTGGAGTCTAAAGAATATCATGGCCATTCAGTGTCAGAAACATCATTTCTCCTTTTTGTAGTTACAGTATATTATTAATGATATATGCATGAGGGCATTGCTGTCACATTGGATGTAAAGCCTTGGCTACAAAATTTTGACAAATAGTAGGACTATTAAGCATACCTTGAGTAACACAGTCTATTGAAATCTTTTATGAGGCCCGATATGATTAGAATAAGGGAGAGAGAAAGTGAATCTCTCCCAGTCTAAAGGGTGCAAAGGTATATTAAAAAAGCAATCTTGTAAATCAGTAATAATAATGTACCAATTTTGAGGAATAGTAGGTGATGGGATCCCTGGTTGTAATGCACCCATAGGTTTCATAGATGCATTAACTTTTCTAAGGTCTGTTAAGAGATGCCATTTGTTAGATTTCTTTTTTATAACAAAAATAGAGGAGAGTTCCAAGGAGAGCAAGATTTCTCAATATGTTTTAATTCTAATTGTGTGTCTATAAGTTCTTTAGTAGCCTATAATTTTTCTTTTGTAAGGGGCCATTGCTCTGTCCAAATAGGCTTGTCATTTTTCCAAGTTATTTTAATAATTGCTTTGTTTGTTAAATGAGCAGTGGCCCTTAGGAAAAATGTGAAATGTATTTCTGAGTTTGCCATTGCATAAGTAAGTCCCTTCCTATTAGATTAAGGGGTGCATCTATCACATAAGGTCTTAATGTTGCAGACTGGCCTTTTGGTCCTTCACATGGGTAGATTTGAACATTTTGATAAATTTCTTGTACTTTGGTTTGAGAAATTCCTGCA
The DNA here is from genome assembly GCF_002263795.3 of Bos taurus. Classification (NCBI taxonomy): domain Eukaryota; kingdom Metazoa; phylum Chordata; class Mammalia; order Artiodactyla; family Bovidae; genus Bos; species Bos taurus. The sequence goes on along the minus strand of NC_037329.1, from coordinate 20,591,554 downwards.
ATTTGGCAAGAGATTTTTTGTATAGGCCAGGATGTGGGCCATAAGTGTTTGGAAATAATAGTTATATTAATATTAGATCCAGTGTTGAGGAGACCAGAAAATCTTTTACCATTAATGTTGATATTTATATTTGGTCGGGCGTATTCAGATACCAATGATGTCCATAAGGATTGTTTTTGATCTGTACTGCCGAATCCACCTGTCCATACACTTAGAGGAGTTAATAGAGACGTAAGGTAAAAGAAGTAATTGAGCAATTTTGTCCCCTTTTTTGAATTGTCATAGAATCTGAGATGACGTCATAATTTGAATCTCTCTTTATAATTTGAATCAATTATTCCAGGGTGAACAGTAATTCCTTTAGAAGTCAAACTAGATTGGCCAAGTAAAAGACCGAAGGTTTGTGGGGGCAGGGGTCCAGAAAGTCCAGAAGGTATTTTAGAAGGGACTGCTTGAGGGTAAAGGAAAAAATCATTTAGGGCTGGTATATCGACGGCAGCACTGCCGGATGTTGAGGGTGTGAGGGAAAATATAGCATTTGCCCCTGGTTTTTGTTGAAGGGGACCTGGGGGTCCCCTGCTTGGAGTTTCCTGGAATAGGTTTTCTTTCAATATCAAATTTAGATTTACAATCTTTGGCCCAATGCATTCCTCTATGACAATGAGGGCAGATTTTTGTAGGTTTTTTTATTTGCCTTCTTAGGGCAGTCCCTTTTTAAATGGTTTTTATCTGTTGCTGTTCGGGCCCACTTCTTGGGGTCCTTTAATGTATCGGAACCTGGTGGTCCAGAGTCATTGATAAGAAAGTGAGAGAGCTGGAGGGAGGGAAGGGGGGAGAGAGAGAAAGAGAGAAAGAAAGCAAGACACGGGGACCCAAGCTCTGATGGAGCAGAGGTGCTTTAATGATGTTTCTGTGAGTATATGTAGGCTGTTGTACAAGAAATTTCTTTCGACAATGATAAAGATCAGAAAACCAAACGTACAGCAACCGTTACCAACGGAACAAGGGATTAATAATGGTCACAAAGTCAGGAGACAATCCATATCTCAAGAAAGAGGATCGATCAGGAGACAATCCATATCTCAAGAAAGAGGATCGAGACTAAGCAGTTTTGTCGTAAGGAGAATGTTTACTGAAGGAGATTCAAGCCTGTCTCATCCTATGACCTTAGTCCTGGGAGTGGCTTGCCATTCCACTGGTTTCTGGTAATAGAAACTGATAAGGAACAGAGGATTTATGAAAAACAGCAGGTAGGAATCTTCCTGTTAACTATTCCCTGACATGTTCCTATTTCATTTTTTAATTTAAATTTATCTATTGAATTTCACTGTGAAATTTAATTTCCCTTTTACAACTCTGTCCCATCTTCCCAATAGTTCTCTAACTTTGGGGTTAAATTAATATTCAGTAGTTTATATTATAATTGGAATGTAAATATTGATCCTAGCTGAGTGGCTTGGTGTACAATGGACATATTCTTTCTATATGATTTTTTTTCCTTTGAGTAAATAATTGCTTTATCTAATTCATTTGGGTAATTTTCTCTCTTATACTCTTTGAACTGTAAAACTTTCCCTCACAGTAGTCAAACACATCATGTCTTTTATTTATTTATTTCTTGGAAATATTACCTTTCTACTTTAAATGGAATGGTTCCTTTCTTGGTAGGCTTCAGAAATGTTTTCCTATGACTGCTATTCATTATCATTCAGGGAATTCTCTTTTCCTTTTTTTTTTTTTTAATGTTGGATCCCCTAATTTTCTGCATTCTGTGCTCATTTTTTCTTGGTTTATTATTTTTATTTTGGCTTTTTAAAAGACCTTGCTTGTATTGTGTTGTTTTTATTCTATCCACACTCGATTGATACCTTAGCCACATGGAGAATTTTAGGTTGGCAAGGTTTTCCCTTAGAATTTGGAAGGCCTTTTGTCATCTTCCAGCATTTGGAATTGCTGTTAAGATATTTAGTGTCATCTCAGTCCCGTGTATGCTTTGCTTTTTTTCTTTTTCCCTCCTTTTCTTTGTTTCCTTTTTTCCTTTTCCTTTTTTTCTTCTTTCTTCCCTCCCTCCCTCCTTTCCTTTCTACCTATATGCCTTAAGTAGATTCCTTAATCTCGCTGTACTTCTGTTTTCTTATCTTAAAATAGGGATTTTTTTTTTTTTATATATACCCCATAGAGTAAAGCTTTTATGTAAGTACCTGGGACATAGTAAACACTCAATAAATATTAACCATTATAAATTTTTTTTGAAGTTGCTTTCTGCTTTCTGCATTTTCTGTTTCTTCTCCCCTCCTTTTTTTGTGGTTTGTTTTGGCTCTGTATGTTTGAGGCTATTCTCAAATATCTCTTGATCTCTGCTAACAATTTATATATAAGAGTGAGGCACTAAAAAGCTGATGGGGGATTTTTGACATGTGGGCTTCATTGTAGACTGATTGCACAGTTAGCTACTATTTTTTTGGCCATTACCTTAAATGGCCACCTACCCATCAGTATTTGCAGGTGCCCGAGGAGCCTGGTGGGCTACAATCCATGGGGTCGCAAAGAGTCGGACACGACTGAGCGACTTCTGTGTGTGTGTGTCTATGGAGAGATAGTCTATAAGGACTAAATTTGGCTGCCAGTGTTTGGGAGCTTAGAGAGAGAGGGACACTGTGGGTCTCTACCTTCAGTGTACATACTTTCCCTTCACTTTATTTTCATTGTTTCTCGCCACTCAGGGCCATCTGCTTTGCTTGGATTCTGAGTGGAGTCTCTGGTTTAGTTCTTCCGGAGGATGAACCTGTGAATTTTGCCAGATTGGGGATGGGCTGGCTGGCTGATGACTTTGATGCAGTTCTCCTGTTTTTACTGCTTTATCTCACCTCTGCCTTCTGTGGTACTTGGCCTCCAGTTTTGGAGTCTTCCTAGTTTCTGTGATGCAAATGTATTGCTTTTCTCCTCTTTGTGCTCTTAGGTTTCAGCTTCCTCTGCCCTGCTAAGTCTGCTTTTCGTCTTACAAAAACGGGTTGACATCTCTGGTCTGCTTTGGTCTCCTCTTCCATTCTTCGTGTTTTTCTGAGTTTGTATGCTTTCTGATTCTTCACTGTTATTTCACTGGAGTTTTTTGAAAGGTTGAAGAGATAAATATAGAAGTTCAATCCTTCATATTTAACTGATTATCGATGATCTAGTGTTACTTTTTCCTTTGAGTTTTTTTCAGAAATAAAAAAATATACCAACACTCTACCCCTTCAATGAATTTTTTTGTGTGTTATGAATTTAATTAATTCATTCAATATGTTGAAACTACATCAAGCTTATTAAATTTCAGGGTCTCAGCAGTTAGGTGCTGGGTATTGTGTGTGTGTGTGTGTGTTAAAAAATTCCTACTATGTCATGTGTTCAGACACTCAGTAAATTTATATTCAAAGAATTAATACATTTAATAGCCGTGGTTTTATTTAATTTATTCATTCTAAAGTCTTAGTTTTCACTTTGTAATAAACTTACCTGACCATTTTGTCAATTGGGATTGCTCAGCAAATGAGTAAACCCTATACTAGGTCTTTCTGAAATTGAAAATATTATGGTATTTAATGTGTCACTGTCATCAAAAGGTGATTGATCACTTGCAGGATTTGTGGACACTGTAATACTATGCAGCCTGTTTTAATAATATTTAGCCTAATCTCTCTCAGATGATGTCAGCCTCTTTTGCTTAGATGTCTTTTATGCACTGATTGCCATTGCAATAGACCCATGCTGTCCAATAGAACTTTCTGTAATGATGGAAATGTTCTGTTATTTATACTGTTCAATAAGTGTGATAGCCACTAGCCACATGTAGCTGTTGAGCACATGAAATGGCTAGTACAATTGGGGATCTGAAATAAACTTTTCAACTTTAGTCAATTTAAATTTATGTTAAATAGCCACAGGTGACTAGTGGCTTCCATATTAGACAGCACAGTTATAAGTCATTGTTCTTATAGGATGTGCTAACTTTTTGATTTAAGTTATTTTATGTTGTCAGTCACTTGAATTAGTTTGGAATAATGTTTCCAACAGAGGAATAGGAGTTGACTGAGTTATCCTGACTTTCCTTATTATTATTGGAACTACATTTTTCTTTGGATTTACATAAGAATAAAAATATGCAGATTGCTATTTCAGAATTTAAAATAAAATGTGTTTTAGGTTGGTGTGTCATGCTTGTTTTATTTGGAGTATTTGAGGTGAGATAAGAGATTGAAAATGCAAGTGAAAGGTGAAAGTACTGTTTTGAAACCTCAGAGATTTTTCTCCTAGCCTGCAAGAGAAAGGAGAAATACTGCTGAATCAAAGTCTGGTTTGGATTTAGAGTTTTTATATTCTTAAAGACAGTCATGGTAATGTTTTGTTTTGCATTTTTAATGTTTAGATGAAAATACTGTGTTTATGACCTCAGATGTCTTTGTGATTAATTCAGATTAATTCAGAAAATTTCTTTTGAATCAGGGATGAAGAATAATCGCAGTGAATGCTATAACATTAATCTTTGGCTAAGTAGAATTTTGGCATCAGTTGAGGTCTGTGGTAAGTTAATATTGTTAAATTGGTCAAAATTAAGTCAGTTATTTTTTAGTAAAGCAGTAAAAATTTCATAAGACTGAAAACATGGCTTTGATTGTAGAGCATTACAGTTTTGCTTAACCTTTTTCTGGTGAAACAGAACTTTTTGGAATAATGATTAGTATAGTTACCAATATAATACATGGAGGTTAGCAAAATATACTGTATTTGCTATTTTATATAGTATTATGACTGTGGCTTCCCTTGTGGATCAGCTGGTAAAGAATTTGCCTGCAATGCAGGAGACCTGGGTTCAATACCTGGGTTGGGGAGATCCCTTGGAGAAGGGAAAGTCTACCCACTCCAGTATTCTGGCCTAGAGAACTCCATGGGCTGTATAGTCCATGGGGTTGCAAGAAGTCGTACACGACTGAGCGACTCTCACTTTCATGACCTAAGTAACAACTGAATATTTATTATAATCGTCAAGAAGATACTTCAAGCAGTTCTTTCCAGTTCTTTTTGTTCTTCTGAAGCCTAAAACTCCTCCAGGTCCTTCATTCTCAGACAGATTCTCCTCCCATTTCACAGAATGTGGCACTCCCTCATTTTCCCATCCTCACTTATCAGCTTATAGTCATCATCGCTGATTCTGACCACCCCTTGCAAGTACAGTGAAAAAGTGTCCTGTTTCCTGGAGGCGCAAAAAAGATGTTTCCACCTATGCTCTTAATTCACTACGTTTTATCTTCTGTTACTTGTATATCAGTTATTACCTGGTTCTTGTCATTTCAGCCTATTTCCACTGTTTTTTCCTGCTATATATGGTTTAATGAGCTCAACTTTTTTGTATCATTGGGTACAGATACATATGTAATGAAGAGAGTTGATCCTTCTTAATTCCTTTCTCCCTTTTTTTCTCAGTCTTCTCAAAAGATCTCTTTATACTTATTTTAATTCTTTCCTTAGCAGTCTGTGTTTTAACAAGCCTTCCGCATGATTGTGATGCACACTGAAGCGTGAGAACCACTGCCTGCAGTCCATACTTGTGAATTAACCAAGAAACTCACTATTATTGTTATAAATTGGGAGCATAGGTTATAGTTTTTAGAGGACTGTTAATGTATACTTATACAGACAGAGAGAGTCTATGGTTGGATGAGTTGTTCTTTAAACCTGGAAGCAGTTAATTGTTGGTCAATTAGGTAGGATTAAGTTTGGCTGTTAGTTTTGGAAAGCCCAAAATAGCAGTGGCTTAAAAAAGAGGATTCTTTCTTTCTTTCTCTTTCTCTCTTTCTTTTTTAATACAAGTAATCCAGGTTTGGTGACTGCATGATTTTCAAAGACTTAAGCTTCTTTACTCTTATTGTTGCTCTACCACCTTCAACACAGCTTCTGGTGTGATTCAGTTTGGCTACTGTGGCTGATCAGCCTTTTCACATTCTAGTCAGCATGAAGGAAAAAGAGGAGTGGTCATATCTCTTCTTTTTAAAGACACTTCACAGGCAGTTGCCCAGACTTTAAGCTCCATAAGCCAGAATTTAGACACTGGTCACACCCAGTTGTAAGGAAGCTTTGGAAATAAAGTTGTTATTTCAGGCAGCCTTGTGTGAAAATATAATTAATGATTTAAAAAATTGTATAGCATTATGTGGTTTGCATTTACCATAAATGATTTACCAATTCCCTGTTAGACAGTTAAGTTGCTTATAAAATTTTTGTTGCTATTTTTGTTGTTCAGTTGCTCCATCATGTCCTACTCCTTGCGACCCCATGTACTGCAGCACGCCAGGCTTTCCTGTCCTTCACTGTCTCCTGGAGTTTGCTCAGACTCATGTCCATTGAGTCGATGATGCCATCTAACCATCTCATCCTCTGCCGCTCCCTTTTCCTCCTGCCCTCAATCTTTCCCAACATCAGGGTCTTTTCCAGTGAGTTGGCTCTTCGCATTAGGTGACGAAAGTATTGGAGCTTCAGTTTCAGCATCAGTCCTTCCAATGAGTATTCAGGGTTGATTGCCCTTAGGATTGACTAGTTTGATCTCCTTGCAGTCTAAGGGACTCGCAAGAGTCTTCTCCAGAACCACAGTTCAAAGGCATCAATTCTTTGGTGCTCAGCCTTCTTTATGATCCAGCTCTCATATCCGTATGTGACTACTGGAAAAACCATAGCTTTGACTCTATGGAGCTTTGTCTGCAAAGTCACATCTCTGCTTTTTAATACACTGTCTAGGTTTGTCATAACTTTTCTTCCAAGGAGCAAGCATCTTTTAAATTCATGGCTGCAGTCACTATCCACAGGGATTTTGGAGCCCAAGAAAATAAAGTCCCTTATAAAATTTTTGTTGCTATAAACAAAGTAAAAATAAACAATTCTCTGTCTTTAAAAAGTCAATTAGTGAGCATAAAAGCTACATGTTAAGATATTGAGTATTATTGGAGAGAACTTTGAAGTAGTAAAAAAATAAGTTTGAGAGTTTCTGCCTAAGACGAAGATAAGAATCCTAAGAGAGTAGTGGAATTAAGTAATAACTTACAAAGTTTGGACTTTTAGTCATCTGTTGTAGAAAATTAAAGAAATACACAGTATTGCTGACTTACCTAAACTAATGCAGTAAAATGTGGATAACTTACATTTGAGTATATAAATGCGTTAAGCTTCATACATTTATTTGAGTCTGAGTCATATGTATTGATCTTTTAGTATTGAAATGACATTTTATTTTTGTTTTAGAGTACAAATCTTTCACTTTAAATTGATTTATTCTTTTCCTTTTCCTGAGCTTTACTTAAGTTTAGAAAAGAAATAAAACGTTGTGTTCTAATATGCATATACTTTCATTAGACTTTCATTAGATTTCTTTTGATTGACAGGCCTTTTTGCAAATGTGTAATCTGCCTATCAAAGTGGTCTGCAGGGCAAATGCAGAATATATGTCTCCATCTGGTAAGTGTTTTTTTTTTTTCCTCCTCTGTTAATACTCTGCATTGATAAAATTGCAGTGATAGTCCAATTTGTACCTAGATTTTTAAAAAAAAATGCCTACATTATCCTGTAGTTTGTTAAGTGTATAATAGCATTGTGGCTAAGAAAAACAATATACATATTTCAATTAGAAATACTTTATTGCTAAAAAAAAGTGCTAACCATTGTCTGAGCCTTTCATGAGTCAAAACCTTTTTGCTGGTGGAGGATCTTTCCTCCGTGTTGATGGCTGCTAACTGATCAGGGTGGTGGTTGCTAAAGGCTGGGTTAGCTGTGTCCATTTCTCAAAGTAAGGCAACACTGAAGTTTGCCTCATTGATTGACTTCCTTTCACAAACCATTTCTCTGTAGCATGTAGTGCTGTTTGATAGCATTTTACCCCACAGTAGAGCTTCTTTCAGAGCTGGAGTCAGTCTTCTCAAATCCTGGTGCTCCTTTATAAACTAAGTTTATGTAGTATTCTCACTCCTTTATTGTCATTTCAACAGTCTTCACAACATCTTCACTAAAGAGTATATTCCATTTCAAGAAACTGCTTTCTTTGCTCATCTATAAGCAGCAGCTCTTCATCCTTTAAAGTTTTATAACAGAACAATAATAAAAATGTTTGAATTATTGTGAAAACTACTAAAATGTGATACAGAGACATAAAGTAAGCAAATGCTGTTGGGAAAATGGCACCAGTGTACTTAGTGCAGGGTTGCTGCTGTAAAACTGCTCAGTATTTGCAAAGCGCAATGAAAGTGCAGTAAGATGAGGTACATAGAAACTCTTCCAAGAACTCCAGACTGGATATTGGAAATGCGAAATACACTTTGCTCTCAAAATGTACCCCCCCAAAATACTCTTCAGTCTGGACATTCATTCACAAGTATTTTTCATTCTGTAATCATATTATCTCAGAGGACCTGCACTATTTCTAGCAGTATAGTAGTTGTAAAGATTTTATCCCAAGTTAAAAAAAGAGTGTGATCTAATGCTTGTGCAGATAAGATTTTTTTTTCTCTTTTGCAAGATTTATAAAGCAGTAGAAAAAAAGAATGCAGAATTCAGTGTTTTTATATTGGTAAATGGAAATGTCTTCTAAATTCATTTGCTGAGTTGTATTCCAAAAGGCCTGTGTTTCCTTTGTAATGTTATCCTATGGATGCAGATGAAGCTTTTGTTGGTGCAGTGCACCTCATCCATTACCCTCAGTCTGTCTGAGCCGGAGAGGAGTGAATCTATTGAAAAGGACCATGAAGAAGCTCGCTGTTAGTGTGAACTCTATTTGAACTAGGTCTGACAGAGTTTCATCCTCTAGCATTTGAGGTAGACTTTATTACTATTTGGAGATTGTCATCTCTGATAATTTCACCAGTTATTAGTATTTATAAAATTAAAATATTACTCTTTAATGTGATATTTACTCAGAGAAGTCAGTTTTTCTTTAAATTAAATTATTTATTTTAATTGGAGGCTAATTACTTTACAATATTGTAGTGGTTTTTGCCATACATTGACATGAATCAGCCATGGGTATACATGTGTTCCCCATCCTGAACCCCCCTCCCACCTCCCTCCCCATCCCATCCCTCTGGGTCATCCCAGTGCACCAGCCCTGAGCATCCTGTCTCAAGCATCAAACCTGGACTAGTGATCTATTTCACATATGGTAATATACATGTTTCAATGCTATTCTCTCAAATCATCCTACCCTTGCCTTCTCCCACAGAGTCCAAAATACTATTCTTTACATCTGTCTCTCTTGCTGTCTCGCATATAGGGTCATCGTTACCATCTTTCTAAATTCTACCTATATGCGTTAATATACTGTATTGGTGTTTTTCTTTCTGACTTACTTCACTCTGTATAATAGGCTCCAGTTTCATCCACCTCATTAGAACTGATTCAAATGCATTCTTTTTAATAGCTGAGTAATATTCCGTTGTGTATATGTACCACAGCTTTCTTATCCATTCGTCTGCCAATGGACATCTAGGTTGCTTCCATGTCCTGGCTATTGTAAACAGTGGAGAAGCCAGTTTTTATAAGCATACTATTTATTCTTTTTTTCCCACATGTGTTGGGAGCAAACTTTGTGTTATAATTCATAAGTTAGCATACCTTCAAAGATTGTTATTCACTTAATTCCTGATATTTTTTGAGTCAGATACATTCATTAATGCACCATTATGTGCTTAAACAATTGACCTCAATGGTTGTCTGAGATATGAAAGTAGTACATGTAAAAAAAAAAAGTCTTTATAAATATTGTTTACATTACAGGTTGATTTATTGTAATCTGAAGGGAAGGCCTAGTTAAAGTTTTAAAAATCTATCAGTCATGAAACAATGTCCAGGCTTAGTTCATATAATTTGAATAATTAGTATTTACTGCTGCATAGTGATTTGTTAGTGTTAGCTCTGAAAAGGGAGTATTATGTTATTATATGCAAGTGAGAGCTCTAGAAATGAATCTTGTTTCTTTCTTTTATTTTAAAATTAGTAATTAATGTTAGAAAATTTTTAGAATTTAATATACATGCTTAACTGTAATTTTAAAAAGTCATAATGTTACAAAACTCTGTATTAATAAGACATAACAAGTTTTGTGTTGATTTCCTTTTTAGCACAAACTTTAATTTACTGGTCATGTTCTCACATTGTTTTTCCCCTTCCACAGGTAAAGTACCTTTTATTCATGTAGGAAATCAAGTAGTATCAGAACTTGGTCCAATAGTCCAATTCGTTAAAGCCAAGGTAATAAAAAAGATATTAAATGGATTTGATCCCAGTTACTCTTAAATAGGTCATTCATCATCTTTAGAGTGTTGTAGCATTTACATTGATTTTAACCTAGTTTTATAAAATGATGATAATAAACTACTGGAGAAATATTTCTAAAGTGTAAGTTGTTTTTTTTTTTTCCTTTTATAATGTAAATCAATGGCAAAAGAGGCTGTTTGATCTTTACAAAATGAGAGATAATTTTCTCACTCATGTTTATGAGAAATTTTGGTCACAAATGAAAACAATTAGGTTGTTGTAAAATATCAGGTTAACTTTTGAGAAGGGAGTTATAGAATGTTTACAAGTTGAATGTACTCCTTTACCCGTTATTCAGTGTAGATTTTAATAGTTATCAAAGAACAACCTCTATTAACATTTTGGGGGACATCCATCTAGAATTTTTTTTGCATATGTAGAAAAATATAGGTAATACTATTAGTATTATTTTGAAATCTGCCTTTTAAGATCATCATTATGTTTAGAAATTCTTCCATGTTAATGACTATAGATATGTATTATCCTTTTAAATTGTTGTATAGTATTCTTTTGTATTCAGTTCAGTTCAGTCCCTCGGTCGTGTCTGACTCTTTGCAACCCCATGGACTGTAGCACGCCAGGCTTCCCTGTCCATCACCAACTCCCAGAGTCTACTCAAACCTATGTCCATTGAGTCGGTGATGCCATCCAACCATCTCATCCTCTGTCGTCCCCTTTTTCTTCTGCCTTCAATCTTTCCCAACATCAGGTTCTTTTCCAGTGAGTCAGTTCTTCGCATCAGGTGGCCAAAGTATTGGAGTTTCAGCTTCAGCATCAGTCTTTCCAATGACTATTTAGGACTGATTTCCTTTAGGATGGACTGGTTGGATCTCCTTCCCGTCCAAGGAACTCTGAAGAGTCTTCTCCAACACCACAATTCAAAAGCATCTTTTGTATTAGAATTTTTTTACTTAATTCTTTATTGATGGACATTTAAATTGTTTGTGGCTCAGACGGTAAAGTGTCTGCCTGCAGTGCAGGAGACCAGGGTTTGATCCCTGGGTTGGGAAGATCCCCTGGAGAAGGCAATGGCAACCCACTCCAGTACTCCTGCCTGGACAATTCCATGGACTGAGGAGCCTGGTAGGCTACAGTCCATGGCATCGCAAAGAGTCGGACACGACTGAGCGACATCAGTTTTCAGTTTAAGTTGTTGGCAACTTTTTGCTGTTATTGAGTGCCAAGATAAGTATTCTTTTATATACACCTTTGTACACTTGTTAAATTATCTCCTTAGCATAAATTCCTAAGAGTGATATTACAGTGTTACAGGGTATACATTTTAAAAATTTTATAACATCATCAGATTGAACTAAAGTTTATACTATTTTATAAGTCTACTCATTACTGTAGTATATTAGAATTTAAAAATTAGTGTCTATTTCCCTATCCTTTACTAATAACACTTAAAAAAAATCTTTGACTACTTTATAAGTAACACATGTCAATCTTTTAGAATTTATTTTATTACTAAGGTTTAGTGTCTTAAAAAAACAGTTTACTGACCATCCTTGTTTTCTTTTTTGGTGAAATAATAAATTTTACCTCTTGAATGATACATTTTTATAATGACAAGTAAATACTTCTTATTAATATTTTGTAGTCATAGCAAAGTATTATTTTTTCATAATTTTCACATAAAATAATCATGTTTTAGGGGCATTTTGAAAACTAATCCTTTGGACATCTGCAGTAAAACATTGATGTTTATTACTTGGTAGTAAGATAACTGAAAGTTTTTGTATGTTTAATATGATGCTCTTTAAAATTTTTTTAAATTCCCTTTAGGGCCATTCTCTTAGTGATGGGCTGGATGAAGTCCAGAAAGCAGAAATGAAAGCCTACATGGAATTAGTCAACAATATGCTGTTGACTGCAGAGGTATAACAAGATAATAGGCCTTGAAAATATGCTTTTTCTCTCATAAAAGACTATCTTTCTTATGGCTTATTTTAAAGTTACTGAAATAAAAGAAAATAGTCAAGTAAACTCTAGGGCTAGTATGGTTACCCAGATTATTTGGTCATTATGTTTGAATAAGTTGCCTGTTTTTTCATTTCTAGTTTTTTCTTTTTGTAAACAGGAGTGATCATTTTATTTTGGTCTTGTGAAGTTTTCTTAAATAATATCCATAAAATACTCTAATGGCATTTAGAGATATATTTTATGAATAAAAAATATTTTTTAGGTACTATCATTAAGCTTAATAATTCTATGTAGAACATTAGCCAAGGCGGGGGGGAAATGCTCACATATATGACTTCTATGATATTGGTTTATAAAAATTACTCTGGCAAGAAATAACTTACTTTATCCATTTTCTCTTTGATAGTCTAAAGTTTTGGTGACTTTTTTTTTTTTCCTAGCTGTATCTTCAGTGGTGTGATGATGCTACTGTAGGAGAGGTGAGTGGTTCTGCAGCATTTATCTTAATTAAAATTTAATGAAAAAACACTTTTGCTCAGAATCATAAGTCCCTGCTCATAAATGAAACATTGTGGTTTGTACCATTAGTGATATAGTTTTTCACTTAACTTTAATTTTGCTTGCACATACATTTTAGGGAAGCTATGTGTTGTTTGATATAACTGGTTGCAAAGTACATAAAAGTTTATATATTTTTAAAGGGAATCGTTTAAAATTTTAATTTTAAGATTGCAAGCTATGTTTTTGTTTCTCTGAAAATATATTTCCTTTAGAAATCTATTTGTGAAAATATTTTTAGGACCGCAATTTTAACATAATCTTTTTGCTTTAGATCACTCATGCTAGGTATGGATCTCCTTACCCTTGGCCTCTGAATCATATTTTGGCCTATCAGAAACAATGGGAAGTCAAACGTAAGATGAAAGCTATTGGATGGGGTAACAAGACTCTGGACCAGGTCAGTTCAGGTTGAAGCTGATAAAACCCTCAACTTTAATGCATAAAGAAAAAGAATTTTTTAAGTTCATAATCCTTAAAAAAAATCCCAACATAATAAAATTAACAAAACATTTGTTCTTATTTTCTCTGACAGGAAGTAGTGTATTGTTTTGTAAAAATCACACATGCTTATTGTAAGACAAATTATGTAATACAGAAGACTTCAAAAAGGGAGTAAAAATTGCTTTGGATCCTACCACCTAGAAATTGCCACTGTTAACTATGTGAAGAACATTCTTCTAGATGTCTCTTAATAACATTTTTAAAAAGTGGAATCATATTATACTTGCCACTCTCTAACCTAATTTTTTTTCCATTCAACAATACACTGTGGGCATTTTTTATGCCAGTAAATATAGATCTGCAGCATCAGGGCTTTAAAAAAAACAAAACCCTGTTAAATGCAGTGCTTAAAATGCCCACTTTTCTTTGGTCTTAAATTTACTGAAGTAGAAAAATTATAAAAATATGAGTTTGAGTATCATTAAGCTTATTAATGTCTCTCTTTCAAGGATCCCCCTAGTCCTAGCAAGCCAACCATTGATTTGTGCCACTGGCCATGAGGAGGATTGGGTAATTGAAAGGAACAGAGGAAATAAAACGTTTCCACTAGTGGAAAACAACTCAAATGCTTCTTATTCATGGTAGATGAGTAGTGTCATCTTTATGAAGCAGATTTTTTAATATATGTGAAATCATTTGATTATACGGATTCAGGAAAACTTTTATAGGGAGTAGAGTATTGAGATAAAAACTTTCTTGATCATAATCCTTACGAAAGGAAATTTGTTCTCAAATTTTCCTATTTCTTATATAGAAAGTATTACTTATGCTCTCTATGTGGTCTCTTTACCTAAATTTATTATAAGCTATGTTACAAATGAAGTTTTAGACACATTTTATTGCTTGCTAATTTAAATATTTTTCTTTGGGGTCTGTTGCTTGTGTTAGGTCTTAGAAGATGTAGACCAGTGCTGTCAAGCTCTTTCTCAAAGACTGGGAACACAGCCATATTTCTTCAATAAACAGTAAGGATTTTATTCTTTTTAGTTAGTTTCTTTTCTATATTGTTATTTTATCATATATGTAATATCATTTTGTCATAGAGAATTGTTTTATCAAGAAATATTTATGAAAACAGTTACATTAAAATTTATTTTTGCATTCATTAAACATTTAATTTCTTGAGTATCAGGCACAGAACTAGCTTCTGGGAGACTAAGATTTTTTAAATGTGGTGCTAGCCGTTAAGAATTTTCTCCTGAAAGCAGACGTGTAAACCTGTCATTATAGAATGGTATAGAGGTTCTACTAGAAACACATCAAGGTGCTTTGTATGGAACTATGATATCTTAAAATTCTGAGCTTGCAAAGTACTATTAAAACATGAAGTGTAGCCATTGTCTGTATAGGATAATTCCCCGAGGACTAGAAAAGTGAATAAAACTAAACAGTAAAAAATATTGTTGGATGGACAAACATTATTAGAAACTTCTCTTTTTAAAATTTAATGAAAATATTTGTAAAGCATAGAAATGATTGTGAAGGATATAGATTTAAAATATGTATGTATATATGTGAATTGAGTATTTCATGTTTCATTAAGATAGAATTTCTTGTAATTTGGAAAATAATATCTAATGTTGGCAAAGAATGAATTTTTCCTTTTTTTTTAAAAGTTACTATTTTACTATATCAGAATCAGTTATCCTGTGATCTAGTTTAAGATGGGTTTCAATAAGCATTTTAACCTCAGTGGTTTGCTTGGAATCGAATCTTTTTTTAGCTTTAATAAAAATCCCTTGACTTTTAGATTGATAATTTTTAAAAAGATTTATTTGCTATTATTTATTATATCTTTATAGGCATTCATCTGTAGCTATATCAAACATCTTTTGGTAGAGATATTAATATTTGTAGCAAAAATGACAATGATGATAGCTTGGAAATATTTAAGTTATATTAATGTATATGCTATACAATTGATATTCAAATAAAATTGGAGTCTGTTGATCTTTGAAGCAGAAAATGTCATAGTGTTCAAACCGTGAAATCCTGGTAGGTGAAGCTTCTATATGTTCTTATTTCTAGTGATGTTTGCTATACTGATTCTAGTTGTTTAGTCTCTAATACAAAAGAAATGTATCAAAATGTTACTATTATGTAGTTCCTTTTCTCTCTGATACAGGAATTCATAGGAGCTGAAAAGCTCAAAAAGGGTGTATTTTATTAATCCAGCTTGAACATCTGGAAGTTCACAGTTTGTGTAATGTTGAATCCTGGCCTGGAGAATTTTGAGCGTTACTTTACTAGGGTGTAATTATTTTTAAACTTGTAATTGAAAATTCAAAGTTTAGAATAGGTGTAAAAATAAGATTTGTAACTGAGAAACTGTGTAACTGGTATTAAGATTTAGGTTTTTGAAATAATTTTATCTTATATGAGACTTAAACATTTTTATTTTTGAAGTATAGAATTGGTTTAATTTAATTTTACACAATTGTTTAATAATATTAAAATTTATTTCCCTGTGAATCCTTTGCTTACCCTCTAAAATTAGAATCAGCTTTTCTTCTAGCTTACGTACTGGACATGTTGAGAGGCCTCATGAAAGAAACTCAGTCACTCTTGAGAAGAAAGAGAAAGAGAGTTGAGGGAGATCTTGTGAGAATTTGGTGTTGCTGTTTAGTGCTAGATTGTATCTGACTCTTTTGCGACCCCATGGACTGTAGCCCATCAGGCTCCTCTGGTTCATGGGATTCTCCAGGCAGGAATATTGGAGTGGGTTGCCATTTCCTTCTCCAGGGGATCTTCCTGACCCAGGGATTGAACCTGCGTCTCATGCATTGCAGACGGATTCTTTACCATGGAGCTACCAGGGAAGCCCTGCAGCAAGAATAGTAATTGGGAAAAGGAGACAAAGAAGCTCAATGGTGGAAAGGAAAAAGGAAAGTGAATTTGAAAACAAATTAGAAATAATACAAAGTAGATACTCATGATTGTTGGCCTTTTTATCCTTCATGATACATAGTGTTGCTGTGTGCTTAGTCTCTCAGTCGTGTCCGACTCTTTGGACCCCATGGACTGTAGCCCGGCAGGCCCCTTTGTCCATGGCGATTCTCCAGGCAAGAAAACTGGAATGGGTTGCCATGCCCTTCTCCAGGAGATCCTCCCAACCCAGAGATTGAACCCTGCAATGCAGGGGTCTCCTGCATTGCAGGCAGATTCTTTACCATCTGAGCCACCAGGGAAATTCATATTTCTAAAATGAAAGTCAAAATCTGTGCTATCTGTTGTATACACACAACCTTGCTGATGTGATACCTGTTAAGACACTTATACAAAGACTGAGTCATTTGTTCCCTTTCACCTGGTGAGTGGATTTGAAATAAAAACCTAAAAGTTTTCTTAAAGTGATATTTTCCTTTTACTTTTTAATAAAGAGGAAGAAGAAGTAGAAAAAAAGTAGTTTTTAGAAATGTAATCAGGATAGTAAGAGTTACACTGCTGTAAAGCATTTAGGAGCTCCTTGCAGGTCTAAGTGTTTTCCAAATAAAATGTTAGAGGAAGCTCAGTAGATGTTGGTTAAAACTAGATTAAATTGAATGATAAATTGAAAAAGAGTTAGATTTGAAAAAGAAAAAAATACGTCTGTTAACCATTAAGTAAATGGTAAAATTTGAAAATTATACCTTCATATACAGATTGGAAATGCAAAAATTATACTTGGGAACCTTAAGAAAAATTTCAGGGGGAAGTAGGATTTCATTGAGGTTTTTTAAATTAAGAAATCACCAGCTAAGAAAATTAAGGAGAAATTGCTCAAAAATACCCACAGGCAAAATACCCAAAGGCAAAATATAGCAAAGTTAATGGCAAGAAGCTTGATTTACAAATTTGAGTGATAGTCCTAAAGATCAGTGATTGATATAAAGAAAGGATATGTAAATTATTTCTGTTAGTATGAAGAAATGACAAATTAATAGTATAACAGGAAAGAAAAATAAGGAAATACCCAGACAAAATTAATGTTTTTAGAAAGAAAAATTAGAGAACACTCAGACAAAATTAATGTTTTCGAAACTAGACTATGAAAGGTATCAGAAAGAAAGAAATGTGGAACCATAACAATTGAAGAAAATGAAAAGGATGAGTGCAAAATTTTTTAATGGGAAAGGTTAGGAAAACATTCATATTTTATGCTACTGTTTTTATTTTGATATGCAAATGAAAGACTAGTAGGTAACTGATGCTCATTAGTGGAACCTATTGATAGCAATTTTATAATATATGTAAATCAAGCTATCATGCTGTAAACTTTAAACTTATACAGTGATGTATGTTAATTATTTTTCAGTAAAACTGGAAAAAAAAGAATAGTGGATAACCAACAGAAAAGTAGAAAGAATGATAATGCAAGATGAGAAGGCAACATTATGAAAGATGTTAAAGGTCTTAGGAGGGGGGTTGCTATTTATATCCAAATTATAATCCACAAACTACTTAGTGGGCAGAAGGGTAGTAATGTTATGTTTTCTCTCGATATTATATAGAAAAGGTAATTAAAGCTGGAGGTACATGAAATCTTGGCTTGATTACATGATTCAATAGAAATACTGGATCTCTCATAGGAGTTGCAAACATTTTTCTGAGTTTATTGCTTTTTTTTAAAAGTCAAGTTTGTGGTATAATTTACAAAAAGTAGAATTGGCACTTTTATGTGTATATAGTTTTGTGAGTTATAGCAGTGCTCTATGGTTGTGTCCCACTACCACAGTGTACTCTGTTTATTTTTTAACAATATCAATATTTCAATAGTCATAAAAAGGAAAGAGAAATAGAAACAATAGAGAAGAGTAACAGCACATACACAGTGTACTCTTTAAAAAGAGTATTGTGGGAATTGATAACATATGTCGAGTCAGCTAATGTAAGTAGTTGCTGAAGGATTGCAAAAAATATGCATTGGAAGTTATGTGTGTGTTTTGATTTAGTGTAGTGTATCCTACTTCCTGTTAGATGTTCTAAAAGTGATTGGTCATGAAGTTGCTGTCTTTAGGAAACATCAGATCAATTTTTATATGCTTGTTACCTGTATATAATTCAGCACCTTTTGAGTTATATAGATTACATTTGCAACAGATGACATTTTGACCACTTCAGGGATACTACTAGACCACTCTGGTTTAAACATACTTCATACCCAAGCTCATTCAGAGCCTTCATTTATTGATAAAAGATGCCCTACTACTAGAAGTTGCATCACAGAATATATTCATCTCTTTTAGGCTCTAGTACAAGAAACAGAGGGTAGTTAATCCTAAGATTAGAAAACTAAATCCTAAATTGGTAAGATACACATTTTAAGAAATATGTTTAGGCATCTGGAAGGATTGGTGTTCGTATTACTTCTCATAGAGTGCCTCAGCTCTACATTTATCTACCTTCTGCATCTTTGGTTTTTTTCAGGTGTTCATTTGTTATTAATTCTTAATCTGTGATGTTAGATCATAGTGCTATTAAGTCCCAGCACACTTGTGATTTTTTTAAAACTATCTAGTTGACTACCTTCTTAAACATGGCCATAAATTGCACATTTGACTTTGATTAATAGTTCATGAATGTGTCAAAAGAGGGAAGGCTTTGGAAGAATGTGAATAACTACTATTGAAAAATTAAACATCCTATACAGCTTTGGATGCTTTCTTTTTTGTTTCGTTATTGATTCAGCATATAACCATTCAGTTCCTTAGATTTCCTTACTAAAAACTGGGGTTATAAAGATATATGCTTTGTTACTTTTAGAGAACTTAGAGTATAAGAGGGAAACATTAAGTAAATAGTTATAATGTGGTATGAAAAGTACTTCACCTTTTTATTGATTCATTAAACACATACTTATTGAGAACTTACTTTGGGCCAGGCGTTGTTCTAGATAATGGGGACATAACAGGAAACAAGTAGACAGTGTCCTGGTGGAAGGAGACAGATGATTAAAAACAAATACGAGAAAGTTTTAAGTGCCATATAGAGAATTAAAATAGGATAACATCACAGTAAGTGACTATATGCCCACTTTAGTTTGCATGGTCAGGGGAGACTTTCAGATGTGACATTTAAGCTGTATTCTGAAAAACAAGGAGGAGCCAGTTGGGTCAAGTCCCTAAAATTGGCTAGTTTATGTTCAGATGGAAGAAGCAAAGCCATTTATGGTTGTGTGTTGAAAATGGTAGGAGGTACGGCTGAAGAGGTAAGCCAGAGCCAGATCATCTGAGACTTGTATGCTTTGGGTAAAGAGTTTGCATGTTAGTGTAAGTAGAGTGGAAATTCATTGGAATGTTTTATGCTTGGCGTGGTATGAGCTGGTGATATTTTTTAAAAAGTAGCAGAGCAGTTAAGTAGAAGCAGGGAGATACAGTAGGAAGGTAGTACAGTGGTCTTGGTGAGATGATGGTGGCTCAGAGGAGGAGATAATAATAGATAAGTGGTGGTATTCAGGATGTATTTTGGTGGTTATGTCTCACCCGGCTTGCTAATAGATGTGAGAGGATAAGAGAAAACTCAAGCAGAGCTCACATTTTTGGCTTGAACAGGTGGTGCATATAGGTGCATATAGACTTTTATTTTGAGAAGATGAGGAGACAAGCTGATTTGAGGTCCTTATTGAACATTCATGTGGAGATATTTGAACGTATTATTCTGGACTTCAGGGGACAGACTCAGGCTGGAGATAAATATTTAGGAATTAGTGACATGAAGACATATAAAGCCATGCAACTACAAGAGGTCGTTCATGAGTGGCGATCAAGGCTACATAGCTAGTAAGTTAGTGGCAGAATTAGGATTTGACAGAACCCCATTGCTGGGAGAAATATCAGTAACCTCAGATATGCAGATGACATAACCCTTATGGCAGAAAACGAAGAACTAAAGAGGCTTTTGATGAAAGTGAAAGAGGAGAGTGAAGAAGTTGGCTTAAAACTCAGCATTCAGAAAACTAAGATCATGGCATCTGGTCCCATCATTTCATGGTAATTAGATGGGAAAACAGTGGAGACAGTGACAGACTTTATTTTGGGGGGCTCCAAAATCACTGCAGATGGTGAACTGCAGCCATGATATTAAAAGACACTTGCTCCTTGGAAGAAAAGTTATGACCAACCTAGACAGCATATTAAAAAGCAGAGATATTACTTTGCCAGCAAAGGTCCGTCTAGTCAAAGCTACGGTTTTTTCAGTAGTCATGTATGGATGTGAGAGTTAGACTAGAAAGAAAGCTGAGCACTGAAAAATTGATGCTTTTGAACTGTGGTGTTGGAGAAGACTCTTGAGAGTCCCTTGGACTGCAAGGAGATCCAACCAGTCCATCCTAAAGAAGATCAGTCCTGAATATTCACTGGAAGACTGATGCTGAAGCTGAAACTCCAATACTTTGGTCACCTGATGTGAAGAATTGACTCATTTGAAAAGATCCTAATGCTGGGAAAGATGGAAAAGACCAAAGGTGGGAGGAGAATGAGATGACAGAGGATGAGATGGTTGGTTGGGATCACCAACTCAATGGACATGAGTTTGAGTAAACTCCGGGAGTTGGTGATGGACAGGGAGGGCCAGTGTGCTGCAGTCCATTGGGTCGCAAAGAAGTCAGACATGACTGAGCGACTGAACTGAACTAAAAAGGTCTGTTTTGCCAAACCAGGTTACTGCAACATATTTTTACATTTCAGGTGGATTAACATGTTTTCTCTATAATTTAGGACTACCACTGTAGGATTGACAGCAATAATTACTGATGGCATATAATGATGTATTTTCTCCTTTTAGTAATATTGTGCTGTGCTTAGTCACTCAGTCGTGTTTGACTCTGTGCAACCCCATGGACTGTAGCCCTCCAGGCTCCTCTGTCCATGGGGATTCTCCAGGCAAGGATACTGGAGTGGGTTGCCATGCCCTCCTCCAGGGAATCTTCCTGACCCAGGGATTGAACCCATGTCTTCCCCATTGCAGGCAGATTCTTTACCGTCTGAGCCACCAGGGAAGCCCAGTATTGTGCTAATGCAGTATAATGAGAGGGTTCGAGGTGCTGACCCTCTGCTACAGTTGAAAGTCCATGTATAACTTTAGAGTCAGGCCTTTGTGTCTGTGGCTCCACATCCACAAACTGATTCAACCAACCATGGATTGTGTAGTAATGTAGTATCTATTTATTGAAAAAAAAAACTTGGCATATAAGTGGGCCTTAACAACAATTCCAGCCAGTGTTGTTCACAGGTCTACTGTAATTGTTTTCATATAATGTAAATTTGTGATATCCCATATATAGACCATTGGTAGCAAGGTAGATAAATTTCATCTTTTTGTTAGGAATATTTAATTAAAGGGGGGGGGAAACCCTAGAAAAATTTTTGTTGAAGCCATTCTTGTATATCCTTCAGAAAGCTAAATTTATTTTAAAAAGGGTAAGTAAACTTGCTTTCTTACTTTTTTATATCTTTAGCATCTGTCACAGTTACTAGCTCATTGGAGAACTGTTGTATGTTTAGTAAATAACTTAATAAAATGAATGTGATTATTTACACTAGTATTATTTTAACACATTTAAATGATACTACTATTTAAGAAGGGCTTCCCTGATAGCTCAGTTGGTAAAGAATCTGCCTGCAGTGCGGGAGACCCCAGTTTGATTCCTGGGTCAGGAAGATCCACTGGAGAAGGGATAGGCTACCCACTCCATTATTCTTGGGTTTCCCTGTGGCTCAGCTGTGGGACCCCCTGCAGTGTGGGAGACCTGGATTTGATCCCTGGGTTGGGAAGATCCCCTCGAGAAGGAAAAGGCCACCCACTCCAGTATTCTGGCCTAGAGAATTCCATGGATTGTGTAGTCTATGGAGTTGTAAAGAGTTGAACATGACTGAGCGACTTTGGGCTTCTCTGGTGGCTCAGACGGTAAAGAATCTTCCCACAATATGGGAGACCTGGGTTAAATCGATGGGTTGGGAAGATCTCCTGGAGAAGGGAATGGCAACCCACTCCAGTGTTCTTGCCTGGAGAATTTCATGGACAGAGGAGTCTGGTGGGCTACAGTGCATGGGATCGCAAAGAGTTGGACACAACTGAGTGACTAACACACGCACACACACAGTATTTAAGAAAGCAAGTCACATAACTAGCAAATCATGGTTCAAAAGTTTTCATAATTTTTAACAGAAACTCTAGTAAAATAGAATAAATTCTATCAGGTTGGGGTAGGATTTATTTTTTAAGTTAGTTTTTTCTTTTAAATATAATAAAGTGTTTTTTAAAAAAATAGTGTATATTCTGCCTTGTAAGTTAAACGCTGTTCATGTTGCTCTCATTTCTGCTTTTGTCTTAGGCCTACTGAACTAGACGCGCTGGTGTTCGGCCATCTGTATACCATTCTTACTACACAAATGACCAATGATGAACTTTCTGAGAAGGTGAAAAACTACAGCAACCTCCTTGCTTTCTGTAGAAGAATTGAACAACACTATTTTGGCAAAGGCAGCTCATCTATCAGATTGTCTTAGAGTTATTTGTTAATTTAGTTATTATTAAAAAATTTAAACTTTTGAAATATGTGTTTCTTGAATGATGTAATAGATAATAGTATCAGAATTCAAAGCCCCAAATACTGCTTTTCAAAACCTCAGAACAAATTATATAATGTATCATATACCTGTACTTTATACTGTTCCTTGTGTATACATTAAAATAATTTTAAATGATTTCATTTGATATGTTGTACCCCATATCTTTGAAATTTTTGTGTTTTTGGCACATGTATGCATATAAAAATAAAGCTCAAACAACTATATGGCTGGTGTATTTATTAATACTTTCCATCTTTCTAAAAGCTGCTCTTTGAGCTTTATACGTGTAATAAGCAGTGTCTTTTCTAAGGCAGTAATTTGTGTTCCATACTCCCAAGATTACTAGATACATGATGAACCTGGTCATGGGAAATACGTTCTTAACAGTGTACTTAGAAAATGCAAATGATTACAAAGCATTTAAATCCTGCAACAGATTTAAGAGCATTTTTCTTACCTCAACTTTATTGAACTTAAAAACATTTTATCAGAGCAGCTATAATTTACATTTGATAAAAAGATAGTTTTAAGAACTTAACTTTTTTTAAGTTTAAGAAGTTTTTTTTAAACTTCTTTTGGAATAGAATATTTTAATATTGCTGTTTTATTCCTTTTGTGGTGAAGTTGAGGCTTCCCTGTAGGCTTAGATGGTAAAGAGTCTGCCTGCAATGCAGGAGACCCAGATTTGATCCCTGGGTCGGGAAGATCCCCTGCAGTCGGAAGTGGCAACCCACGTCAGTATTCTTGTCTGGAGAATTCCATGAACAGAGGGGCCTGCTGGCTACATTCCAGGTGGTCAGAAAGAGTCCGACACAACTGAGAGACTAACACTTTCTTTATACTTTTGTTTTCTGAGGATAGTTTTCACAGAAGTATTTATTTATACCTAGACACTAGGATTATATGCTGTATTTCTTTCAGTTTTTTGAATATTTTACGTAAAATCAGGGATGCTGTAAGAGTCAGATGTAAAAATCGTTTCTTAAAGTAGTCTAGAATAGTAGTACTCTTATGTTTATGTACCAGACATTTTAACTCATTTAATCCTTACAAAAACCATGAAGGTTATTATTCCCAGTTCACACAAGAGGAAATGGAGACACAAAAAGAATAAGAAAGTCATGGAGTTAGTAAGTGGTAGAATTGGAATTCAGACCCAGGCGGTCTTGGCATCTGTTTGGCTTTTTTAAAGAACACTATAATTTTTTTAAGATGATAGATTTATACCTTTTAAGGAATGTATTAGGTTCTCCTTAACCCAAGTCCCACATAAACATTGGGTTCTCCCGTTTGACTGTAGTACTATTTATTATAGCTTTCCTGAACTAATTTTGTAATTTGTATTATTATTTTAAAAAATTCCAATTTATGTGTGCTCTTGTGTAATTTTTATGACAGGTTTTTTGGCTCTGTATTTTTGTATGGTTTTTTTATACTGGATAAGATTCTTTTCTTTTAATAATACCATTATTAAAGGAAATTAATGCATTCTTGTAAATGCTGCTGTTCTCTCCAAGGAACCATAAGGGACAGTTTCTAAGTTTCCTGCCATGTCCCCCATTTTTTGTTTTTCTTTTTCCTTTTTTTTTTTTGGTGAACTTCCTTTGAGGTCCTTTGAGAAAATCCTGTGAGTAAATGTGAATTCGTCTTGGTTTGTGGCCTCCAAGGTTTTGATGGTCTTTTGTTAGCTCACACTCTGCCTTTAGTCATTAAAGTATTAGCTAAGTTACTATTGTCCAGTAGTATCTTTTTCAGGTAAACTGGTGCTCATGTCCCTTCTCTCCTTAGATTTGGGTTAGTTGGCCCTGCAACCTCAGCTTTCGGCTGGGTTCAAGAACCAGAATGAATTTTTGTATGGTGTTTATCATTATTACAAGATAGGGAGCAATGCTTTTCTTTACATTCTGAAATGGGAAATCTGGGAATCTGGGTTGCTTTTTATTCTTGAGGTAAGAAATGCCCATTAAGAATTAAAAGTGCTGAATTTTTAAAGTGGCTTTATTATGAAAAATTTCAAACATGAGAAAATAAAAAGAATTCCCATGTACCTATGAACCTACCTCACTTCAACAGTTAGCAACTCAGTTGCTTTATAATATATATTGCTTTTTTTTATATGCTTTATAATATATGTTGCACAAAAGTTCATGTAAGTCTGCTTTTGAAGATGTAATATAGAAACAAATTCTTAAAAATATTTCTTTGTTATTTCACACTGTGTTCATCTAATCCCAGTCCCTTTCTACCACTGAAAGTTGCCATTATAGTGAATTTTGTGTTAACCATTCCCATGATTTAATTTTTTGCTTTTGATGTTTATATAAATGGAACCACAATCTATGCATTTTCTGTTTTGTTTCTTTCACACAATATTACATTTAAAATTTTCACTCATTTTGTTGTACCTAGCAGTGGTTCAGTTCAGTTCAGTTCAGTTGCTCAGTCATGTCCGACTCTTTGCGACCTCATGAAGCATAGCACGCCAGGCCTCCCTGTCCATCACCAACTGCTGGAGTCTACCCAAATCCATGTCCATTGAGTCGGTGATGCCATCCAACCATCTCATCCTCTGTTGTCCCCTTCTCCTCCTGCCCTCAATCTTCCCCAGCATCAGGGTCTTTTCAAATGATTCAGCTCTTTGCATCAGGTGGCCAAAGTATTGAAGTTTCAGCTTCAACATCAGTCCTTCAAATGAACCCCCAGGACTGATCTCCTTTAGGATGGACTGGTTGGATCTCCTTGCAGTCCAAGGGACTGTCAAGAGTCTTCTCCAACACCACAGTTAGAAAGCATCAATTCTTTGGCACTCAGCTTTCTTTATAGTCCAACTCTCACATCCATACATGACTACTGGAAAAACCATAGCCTTGACTAGACGGACCTTTGACAAAGCAATATCTCTGCTTTTGAATATGCTGTCTAGGTTCGTCATAACTTTCCTTCCAAGGAGTAAGCATCTTTTAATTTCTTGGCTGAAGTCACAATCTGCAGTGATTTTGGAGCCCCCCAAAATAAAGTCAGCCACTGTTTCCACTGTTTCCCCACCTATTTGCCATGAAGTGATGGGGCCAGATGCCATGATCTTAGTTTTCTGAATGTTGAGCTTTAAGCCAACTTTTTTACATAGTATTCTTTTATATGCAAACATAGCACTTCTTTTCTGTGTTCTTTTGTCAGTGGACATTTTGGTTGTTACAGAAATTTGCTGTTATAAAAAATGCTGCTTATGAACCATTCTGTGCATATGTCCTGGTATAAATATGTATGAAGTTTTCCAGGGTATATACTTAGGCATATAATCGCTGGGTTGTCAGGTATGTGTCTGTTTAACTTCTCTAGGTAATTCCAAATCGTCTTCCTAAATATTTGTGCCAGTTTACACTCTTACACTTAGCTACTTTGCAAACATTTGGAATTATTAGTTTTTTTCGCTAATTGGTTTTTAATTAGTATTTTCCAGGTGACATCAATGAGTTGATACAGTTATGTTTATTTATCTATTCTTAGCTGTTCTGGGTCTTCCTGGCTGTGAAGGCTATTCTCTAGTTGCAGTGTGTGGGCTTCTTGTTTCTGTGGCTTCTCTTTTGTGGAGCACAGGCTCTAGGGCTCATGGACGTCAGTAGTTTTGGCACATGGGCTGAGTAGTTGCCGCTCCCAGGCTTTAGAGCACAGGCTCAGTGGTTGTGGTGCACAGGCTTAGTTGTTCCGAGGCATGTGGAATCTTCCTGGATCAGGGAACGAACCTGTGTCTCCTGCATTGGCAGGTGGATTCTTTGCCCCTGAGCCAGCAGTGAAGCCCCTACATCTGTGTTTATTGGGCATTTTCTTTTTTTTTTTTTTTGAAGTGATTACTTGCTGTTCAGTCACTCAGTCGTGTCTGACTCTTTGTGACCCTGTGGACTGCAGCATGCCAGGCTTCCCTGGCCTTCACCATCTCTCTGAGGTTGCTCAAATTCATGTCCACCGAGTCGGTGATGCCATCCAACCAGCTTATCCTCTGTCATCCCCTTCTGCTCTCCATCCTTCCCAGCATACAAGGTCTTTTCCAGTGAGTTGGCTCTTCGCATCAGCGGCCAGAGTTTTGGAGACTTTTTCTATTGGGTTGTTTGCTACTCTTACGACTTATCAGAATCCTATTTGTATCATTGATATTAATGTCTACTTGATTATAAATGTTATAGATATCTCCTAGTTTGTTGTCTTTTCACTCCCTTTATGATGTATTCTAATGTACAGAAGTTCTTAATTTTTATATAGTCGGTGATGATCAATCTTTACCTTCATGATTTGAGCTTTTTGTCCTGTGTTTATGCAGAACATCCTTCCCAATCATTATATATGAGTCAGGCTTCAGTGTTACAGTCCTGTCATTCATGGGACTCCAAAATACTGCCTTATTTCCTTTCCATGGGAAGTGACTCATGAGTCCATGTGCTGGGCTTATTTTCTGTATTTTAATCAATCCAGTGGACACAGTCTTGGGAACCAGTATGGTTATGGTATATTTCAGTGTCACGGAGCAGGTAACTGAAAACTATACCCACCCATTGTATGATGTTAAACAAAATACTTCTGTGAACTTATTTTGGTGTTCCCCTTGTAAGTTCTTGCCTACTTATATCAACAGAGGGGGAGACGTTAAAAACAAGATGTCAAAGTAACACCAAAAGAACACTTTGTGAAATTCCTAGGCACATTCAGTTTACTTTTTGTAAAAATTTGTAGAGAAAGACAATGTGAAACTGACAGCAGACATGTTGAGAAAAGTATAATCTCACCTGCACAGCACTCCTATATTCAACCTGAAAGAAAGAAAAAGTTAAATTCCTCAGGGATTGGTTAGCTTGAAGAACTTCTACAAAAGCCCATCTAAACTCTGCCTACCTGGCTCCTGTGTTCTGTAGACTTTTTTGGCATAATTTATGATGACTCCATTAATCTAAAACATTAAAAAACAAAAATCCCAACAGAATTCACTTTAGAGTGTTCAAGCGGGAGAGCATTTATTGTAAGGTATTAAATGGCTTACAGGATCACTGAGAGTACTGAAGAAACACTAGGCTGTACTTGCAGTAACGACTCCACAGAACTGGGTCATCAGTGAAGCTCTTGCCTCTTCTATGGTCAGGAAGCCACGGGCTCCACAGCCATTTCTCACTGTTGTGATCAAGAAGCTACCATGATTGGAATGCTTTGGTCACTGCTGCAGCATTCTGAGCAAGAATCAGATAATGCTTGCTGTAGTAAGCGTTAGCAAAAACAGATGCTTCTTAACACCCTTCCTCTTAACTTCACAAAGCTAGTGGCTAGATACCAGAGCCTCTACTGATGCTCCATCGTGTCAGACTCTTTGCGACCCCACGGACTATACAGTCCATGGAATTCTCCAAGCCAGAATACTCGAGTTGGTAGCCATTCCCATCTCCAGGGGATCTTCCCAACCCAGGGATCGAACCCAGGTCTCCTGAATTGCAGGTGGATTCTTTACCAGCTGAGCCACAAGGGAAGTCCCTACTGATGCTACTACAAAAGAAACAGAGCCTATATGATAATGCTACCAGAGAAAGAGTAGAATCGTACCTCTCACCTCACTTTTGCCTTTCAGATCTTTCACAAATGCATCTGATTGGCTTACTCTAAATAATATCCAAAACCCTATTTGTAAAGCATCTGGAAGATGTAGGTTTTAACTTTCTAGCTTCTGTAGGAAAGGGTGATATCGTGAATGTTGAACACCAATCCACACTGTATTCATCAGCCTGGAGTTTATAAAACTACTCCCCATCATATTCCTATACAAGTTTTGCCTCTCATACTAAATTTCTTAATGTATCTGGAATATTCTTTTTTAATTGAGGTGGCTGTTTAATTTCTTTCTTGTCTCACATGGATAACTAATTTTCTCAGCATCATTTACTGATTTTATTATCTGGTTTGACTTTTTCCTACTGGTCCACAATCCCAACTGTATTATCAGTTTGCACATAGGATTGTTTCTTGGTTGTTTTGTTACATGGTCTAGTCCATGTATGGCTATCCTATTTGGCAACAAAATCAAATTCTCTTAGTTACTATATTTTATGTCAAATTTTGATATGTGATAAGGCAAGTCCCCCATTTTCTTCTTCACCTTCATAAATTGAAGTTGGACCTTTGCACGTCAGTGTAAGTTTTAGAATCAATTTTTAAAATTCCATCAAAAACAAAAAGTGAAATTTTGATTGCATTTACATTGAATCTCTGAATTATTTTGGGAAGGATCACGAAATTCAATTTTTATATTCATGAATATGTCATGCTGCCACAAATCTCTTTAATGTCCTTCAGTAAGGTTTTCTTCATAGAGGTTTTGAAAATCTTTTGTTGATTTCGTTTCTATGTTCTCTCTCCCTCTTTCTGTTTTTAGCCATTATAAATAATTCCAAATGCAAATTGTTGATATAAAAAATCTTCATGATTTTTGTACGTAATCTATCCAGTCATCTTGTTGAATGTTTTTATTCTAATGGTCTTTCTAAGGATCCTTTTTGGTTTTCTGTAGATAATATAATTCCTAGATAATGGAAGTTGTATTTCTTTCAAACTTTTGTTTTTTACTTGTCAGATTGTGGTAACCTGCACCTTACATTAATGTTAAATAAAAATGGAATATCCTTTTTTGTAGATAAATTAGATGGGAGTTGACAAGCTTAAACATATTATTTCTGCTCTTAAAACATGGTAAACATCTCCATTCATTTATAATTTTCTTTTAAGTACTTCTTGAAAGTTTTATATCTTGCTGCATATAAACTGATTTTCCCCCTTATTACAGGTTGTATTTCCCTGCTTCTTTGCATATCTGGTAACTTTTTGATGTTGGATAATGTTAATTTTGTCTTTTGAGGGCCTGGATTATTTATTTCAATGAATATTCGTGAGCACTGTTCTGGGATGGTTTTCTGTTGAATTTTGGAGTCTTTCTCCCATGGAATTGGTTTTCTTTGTATGTTTGCCAGTTCTTGGTTGTCTGCTTATCTGTCTTTGAGTATTGGTATGCATTTCTTTGTGGATGCTCGTTACCTTACTTTATCTGGTTCTTTTCATTTTCACAATGTGCTTCTAAATAGAGTGTGGTGGCAGTGTGTGAGTGTGTTGTTTCTCCTCCTTGGGATTAGTTGTTTGTGTGCCTCACTGTCTCTAACCTCAGATCTGTGCTCGCTATATCATTCTGAGAGCAAATACTCAACTGCTGTTGAGCACTTGCTCCTTAGCCAAAGTTGAAGGAGAGCCCCACTAGCCCAACTGCTCTGAATTCATTTTCCTAATTAACCTCTTGAATCCCTAAAATCCTTCCTGCACTTTGTTTAAGGTGCCACCTGCCAGGAGTTTAAGATGCCTGGAGTTTCCTTAGACTCCTGCCATTTTTCTGAGATAACTTTCTGCTTCGACTTGGAGCTTTGGTTTCCTCCAAACTTATTTCTGTATAAATTTTATGCCATCTGCATCATTTTTTTAATCAGAAATTCTTCAGAATTTGTGCTTCTTAGTAGCCCTTTTGTGTGTGTTTGTTTTCCACTGTTGCTATAGATATATTCTTTTAAAATACAAGGTTCATCTAGTCAAGGCTATGGTTTTTCCTGTGGTCATGTATGGATGTGAGAGTTGGACTGTGTAGAAGGCTGAGCGCCGAAGAATTGATGCTTTTGAACTGTGGTGTTGGAGTAGACTCTTGAGAGTCCCCTTGGACTGCAAGGAGATCCAACCAGTCCATTCTGAAGGAGATCAGCCCTGGGATTTCTTTGGAAGGAATGATGCTAAAGCTGAAACTCCAGTACTTTGGCCACCTCATGCGAAGAGTTGACTCATTGGAAAAGACTCTGATGCTGGGAGGGATTGGGGGCAGGAGGAGAAGGGGACGACAGAGGATGAGATGGCTGGATGGCATCACTGACTTGATGGATGTGAGACTGAGTGAACTCCGGGAGCTGGTGATGGACAGGGAGGCCTGGCGTGCTGCGATTCATGGGGTCGCAAAGAGTCAGACACAACTGAGCGACTGATCTGATCTGATATTCTGACAGTTTGTGGGCTTTTGGGTAGAATATTATGGACATATGGCTGGCAGTTACATGTTCATTATATCAAGGCATATAGTAAGTGTTTATCACCCTCATTAATAAGGGACTTGGTTTACTGTATATGTTATAGTGTAATAAACATTCTTGAACATATATCTTTAAATATGTAAATATTTCTGAAGTGTTAATTTTTAATGGTGGAAATTTGTTGTTCTTGCTTTTGGTAAGTTTTAAGAGTTTACATTGTCAAATTATCCTAAAAAAAATGTATACTTGTCCAAACCCATAGAATATATAATACCAAGAATGAACTGCAAACAGTGGACTCTGAGTGACTACGATGTGTCATTGTGGGTTCATTAGTTGTAACAATCGTACCCCACTGTGTTGAGGGATGTTGATAATGGGGGAGAAGCTACGCATATGTGGGGGAAGGGAGTATAAGGGAAGTCTTTGTATTTTCTCTTCAGTTTTGCTGTGAACCTAAAATTGCTCTAAAAAATTATTTTGATTTTTTAATAGTGTATTTATTGAGTAAAGACTTATAGTACTTGCAGTTTTGAGGCATTATTCCAAGTTCTTTACTGATATTAAAAATATGTTCATCACAGTAGCTCTCTGATGTAATATTATCCCCATATTAGAGATGAGAAAACTAAGGGCTTACAGAGAAATTAAGAAATTTGTTCAAGGTTATATAGCTAAATTAAGTCAGTTTACATCCCACAAAACTGTGTTTCACCATGAAACACTTAAATATTTGCCAATCTAAGTGAAAAGTAACATTTCATTAACTTTTTGACTTTGTGTCTTTATATAAGTGAGATTAAACATTTTCATATCTTTATTAGTTATTTGTAATCTTGGATTTTATCTGTAGCCAATTGGATTGTTTCTTTTCTTTATTGATTTACACGTGATCTTTGTATCATGCATAAATTAACCCACTGTGTTCATAGAGACTGTGGATCTTTGTCCTCAGCTTGCCATTCACTTTTGACTTCATTTTTCCTGCAATGCAAGAGACCCTCAGGTTTGATCCCTGAGTTGGGAAGACCCCCTGGAGGAGGGATAAGCTACCCACTCCAGTATTCTTGCCTGGAAACTCCCATGGACAGAGGAGCCTGACAGGCTACAGTCCATGGGTTCGCAAAGAGTTGGACATGGCTGAGCAACTTTCGCTTTCTCTTTTTCCAGAAGTAAGTTAAAATTATTTTAATATGTTTTCAGCTTTCAAATAATTAAAATGCAGTAGATTGTAATTAATAGTGAAATAGCATCAGGTATAACTTTAATTACTCAGAATGAATTAGAAAGTATTTTAAGATATTGTAATGCTTCAGATGGTTTTTGTTAAGATTAGTTAGGATGAAGAAGTTTAGTGCCAATTGATAACATTTATTGCTTGAATGATAGATATATTTGTTTATATCATAATTACTAATCTTTATGAAGTTCTGAAACACAGCTTATTTGATTTGCTCACATTCTATTTAAACTCAAAAGGTATATAGTATTCATTTTATCCTCACCTGCCTACTTGATGAGATTATATTAGAGGATAAAATATTGATTCTAATTTGAAAAACAGTGTTTATCCTTCCTGATTCCTAATTTCCTCCATTAATGAGTGATAGAAAAGGCTTTACGTTAAAAAACAAACCCTTTTATTTACTAGGTATTTTGAAAATTTTTACAAAGTATGTCAAATTAACATATTACCTAATATCTTAGGTGATGTTGATCTATGCTGACTATCAGATCAATGTCTTAAGTTTGATGTGTTAGATATTATTCAGTATGTGGGTTTCATATGCAAATATGTAATGTATGCACTTTCAGTAACTGCTGGGTTGAAATTGTACTCTGGAGGAGAGAGCATATTTAAATCTCTCTGCCTCCACATAACATGTGCATTTTGTTCATTTTGAACATGTAATTATTTCATTTTGGTTTAATCATACATTTAAAAGAGATACCATTCATAGGTACAAAGTTGTTTCTTGGGTTTAGCTCCATGTTTTTCATTGCCTAGGTTTTAAAACTAAAGTTATTTTAAAGCTAATATATGAAAGACTACAGTGTAGCTTAGATCAGGAAAATGATTAATTTTATGGTGATTTTTTTTCCTTTAAATCAGAAACATTGGCTCACTGAGTTTAATATAATATACTTCATCAATGTAATGTTTCATTCCTATAAAATCAGAAAGAAA
Source organism: Bos taurus (assembly GCF_002263795.3). Lineage (NCBI taxonomy): Eukaryota > Metazoa > Chordata > Mammalia > Artiodactyla > Bovidae > Bos > Bos taurus. The sequence goes on along the minus strand of NC_037329.1, from coordinate 20,558,414 downwards.
TGAAAAAACAATAAAGATGTTGCTATTTTTAGCTTTTTGTTGTACATATTTAGTTTGAATTCCCAGTTGAATTGACTTTTTTTCTGTTGGACTAAATAAGATATGTACTTAAGGATATTATTGAGAATTTTTATCACAAACAGGGAAACTGAAAGAGAAGTAGAATGTACCATGAGGAAAAACATATGACAGTCTCATTACTGACCATGTATGGAGTTTCAAAAGACACTCTTTTGTCTTTTTGAAAAGACAAAGCTAATGAATGAAATTAAGTAAATTAATGAATTTTAAAAATGTCTATGTAAAAAGTAGGAAAGATAATTCTCTAGCTAGTTGTTTATTATGATAGTTGATTTTTTAAATAGACTGGAAAATTAGTTAACAATCTATGATATGTTCTTGCAAATAAACCTGAAATTGTGTAAACAGTAATTTAACCCACTAGCGATATTGGGTGGATCCATGGTATTATTTATTGACAGTCATTTGACTATGTGATGTTACAAGCTTTTTCTAACTAAAAGCAATAAGATTCAGTTCAGTTCAGTCACTCAGTCACGTCCAACTCTTTGCAACCCCATGAACCGCAGCACGCCAGGCCTCCCTGTTCATCACCAACTCCCGGAGTTTACCCAAACTCATATCCATTGAGTCGGTGATACCATCCAACCATCTTACCCTCTCTTGTCCCCTTCTCCTCCTGCCCTCAATTTTTCCCAGCATCAGGGTCTTTTCAAATGAGTCAGCTCTTCGCGTCAGGTGGCCAAAGTATTGGAGTTTCAGCTTCAACATAAGTCCTTCCAATGAACCCCCAGGACTGATCTCCTTTAGAATGGACTGGTTGGATCTCCTTGCAGTCCACGGGACTCTCAAGAGTCTTCTCCAACACCACAGTTCAGAAGCATCAATTCTTCTGCACTCAGCTTTCTTTATAGTCCAACTCTTACAACCATACATGACTACTGGAAAAACCATAGCCTTGACTAGACAGACCTTTGTTGGCAAAGTAATGTCTCTGCTTTTTAATATGCTGTCTAGGTTGGTCATAACTTTCCTTCCAAGGAGTAAGCATCTTTTAATTTCATGGCTGCAGCCACCATCTGCAGTGATTTTGGAGCCCAAAAAAATAAAGTCTGACACTGTTTCACTGTTTCCTCACCTATTTGCCATGAAGTGATGGGGCCAGATGCCATGATCTTAGTTTTCTGAATGTTGAGCTTTAAGCCAACTTTTTCACTCTCCTCTTTCACTTTCATCAAGAGGCTCTTTAGTTTTTCTTCACTTTCTCCCATAAGGGTAGTATCATCTGCATGTCTGAGGTTATTGATATTTCTCCTGGCAATCTGATTCCAGCTTGTGCTTCATCTAGTCCAGCGTTTCTCATGACATACTCTGCATATAAGTTAAATAAGCAGGGTGAAAATAACAGATTAGGCATCCTTTATCTGTTCTCTTTTGGAGAATTTAGAAGTGCTGAATTTCTCATTAGCACAGGAAGCATTATTTTGGCAAGTTCTTAAATACCCAAGTAGTCTTTATGCCTTGTTATCAATCATATTGTTTATCACTAGACTAAAGAATGCTCAAACTGCCACACAATTGCACTCGTTTCACACACTAGTAAAGTAATGCTCAAAATTCTACAAGCCAGGCTTCAGCAGTATGTGAACCGTGAATTTCCACATGTTCAAGCTGGTTTTAGAAAAGGCAGAGGAACCAGAGATCAAATTGCCAACATCCGCTGGATCATGGAAAAAGCAAGAGAGTTCCAGAAAAACATTTACTTCTGTTTTATTGACTGCCAAAGCCTTTGTGTGGACCACAATAAACTGTGAAAAATTCTGAAAGAGATGGGAATACCAGACCACCTGACCTGCCTCTTGAGAAACCTGTATGCAGATCAGGAAGCAACAGTTAGAACTGGACATGGAACAACAGACTGGTTCCAAATAGGAAAAGGAGTACGTCAAGGCTGTATATTGTCACCCTGCTTATTTAACTTATATGCAGAGTACATCATGAGAAACGCTGGGCTGGAAGAAGCACAAGCTGGAATCAAGATTGCCGGGAGAAATATCAATAACCTCAGATATGCAGATGACACCACCCTTATGGCAGAAAGTGAAGAGGAACTAAAAAGCCTCTTGATAAAAGTGAAAGAGGAGAGTGAAAAAGTTTGCTTAAAGCTCAACATTCAGAAAACTAAGATCATGGCATCTGGTCCCATCTCTTCATGGGAAATAGATGTGGAAACAGTGTCAGACTTTATTTTTCTGGGCTCCAAAATCACTGCAGATGGTGGCTGCAGCCATGAAATTAAAAGATGCTTACTCCTTGGAAGGAAAGTTATGACCAGCCTAGATAGTATATTCAAAAGCAGAGATACTACTTTGCTGACAAAGGTCTGTCTAGTCAAGGCTATGGTTTTTCCAGTGGTCATGTATGAGTGTGAGAGTTGGACTGTGAAGAAAGCTGAGTGCCAAAAAATTGATGCTTTTGACCTGTGGTGCTGGAGAAGACTTGAGAATCCCATGGACTGCAAGGAGATCCAACCAGTCCATCCTAAAGGAGATCAGTCCTGGGTGTTCATTGGAAGGACTGATGTTGAAGCTGAAACTCTAATACTTTGGCCACCTCATGTGAAGAGTTGACTCATTCTAAAAGACCTTGATGCTGGGAGGGATTGGGGGCAGGAGGAGAAGGGGACGACAGAGGATGAGATGGCTGGATGGCATCACCGACTCGATGGACGTGAGTTTGAGTGAACTCCGGGAGTTGGCGTGCTGCAATTCATGGGGTCGCAAACAGTCGGACACAGCTGAGCGACTGAACTGAACTGAACTGAACTGAATACGCTTGAGAGTTAAGTTCTAATTAAATTTCATTTTCGTATCCCCCAAAGTGCTATATTCATTCATTCAGTAAACACCTTTAATTTGCCAGGTACCGTGCCAGGTTAAGTAGTCTGGATAGAGATCTGCTGTTTTCCTGTCCTGTTGCCTCCAGACACTTAATTACTTGTTGAGCATATATGGCAGGTGCTCAGCAAATAGTAACTGAGTAAATTTAGGTCACGGATGATCTCCTGATGCTTGGAAATTAAACAGAGCACTTAGAAATAATCCATGCCAAAGAAGAAATCCAAAGAATGTTAGAAAATATTTTGAATTTAGGAATAATGAAAATATACCCACGCTTGTGGCATTTAATTTAAGCAGTGCGTAGAGGGAAAACTATGGGTTTACATTCTCATATTAGAAAAGGAAAAAAGTTTTCAGTCGGTTATCTAAGCTTCTACCTTTAGAATCCAGAAAAAAAGAAGAACAATTAACCCCCACCCAATAAATACAATGAAGGAAATAACAGTGAAAATCAATAATATAGGAAGTGGGCAAACAATAGAGAAAATAAACCCAAAATGACATAGAAAGCAGAGACAAAATACAGAAAATCAAAGAACTCTATAGACAGTTCAAATACTAGAATGGGCTGTCATGCCCTCCTCCAGGAGATCTTCCCAACACAGGGGTCAAACCCAGTTCTCCCACATATAAGGCAGTTTCTTTACCATCTAAGCCACTGGGGAAACCCAAGAACACTGCAGTGGGTAGCCTATCCCTTCTCCAGGGGATCTTCCTGACCCAGGAATCAAACCAGGATCTCCTATATTGCAGGTGGATTCTTTACCAGCTGAGCTACCAGGTAAGTCCAGAAAACAGATGAAATGGAGAAAATCAAAACCCTAGACATTTCCAAAGGGGAGAATGGATGTTTTAGACAGATGATTCTGGAATAACTCAATATCATAAGGAAAAAAAACCAACCCAGTATTACTTTGATCATTCACAAAAATTAACCCAAAATGTATTATAGAGCTAAATGTAAAAGTTTAAAACTAGAAGAAAACACTTCTAGAAGGAAGGAATCTTTGTGTCCTTGGGTAGGCAACAGTTTTATAGATAGGACAGAGAAAGCACTTATGAAAAAAGAAAATATTGAAAAATTGAACTTCATTTAAAATTCTGCTCTTCTAAAGAGACTTTGTAAAATGAAAAGGCTTGCAACAGATGGAGAAAACATTTTGTAATAATGTATCTATTAAAAGTCTTGCATCCAAAACAGATAGAGAACTCTTAGAATTTAATAAAAAGACAACCCAGATTAAAAAGTGAACAAAATACATACACAGACATTATACAAAAGAGAGGATATAAACGGCTAATAAATACATAAAACAAGCTTAATGTCATTAGTTATCAGGTGAAAGTAAATTAATCCATGAGATACCACTATACACCTATTAAAATGGCTAAAATTGGAAAGTTTTACATTATCAAGTGTTGACAAAGATGTGGAATAGGGCACTTTGCTGGTGGTCCGGTGGTTGGGACTCTGCCCTCCCAGTGTGGAGGGCATGGGTTTGATTCCTGGCCAGGGAACTAGGGTTCCACTTGCTGCACAGTGTGGCTAAAAATAAGTAAATAAATAAATAGATGTGGAATAATTGGAATTCTCATACACTGACGTGCTTTGCTTAGTTGCTCAGTCGTGTCCAACTCTTTGCAACCCATGGGGTGTAGCCTTCCAGGCTCCTATATTCGTGGGGATTCTCCAGGCAAGAATACTGAAGTGCGTTGCCATGAGAATATAAATTGGTGCAAGCATTTTGGAAAACTAAGTGTCTTAAATATACATTTACTATATGACTAAGCAAATCCACTTCTAAGTGTATGCCCTAGAGGAATGAAACCATGTCCATTTAAAGATTTGTATGTGAATGTTCACAGCAGTTTAATTCATAATAGCATGGAATTTGAAAAAAAATCTCAAAATTCCCTCCACAGATGAATAGATAAAAATTATGGTTTATTCAAACAATGGAATACAACTTGGAATAAAAGAGACAAAGTACTATAACTTGCAGCACTCTTGATGAATCTCAGTATCATTACCTATGCTGAAGGTAAGAGGCCAGAAGTGAAAATATATACTCTATGTATGGATAAATGAAATTCTAGAACACGAGAAGTTAACTTATAGTGACAACAGATCAATGGTTACCTGGGGTGAGATAATTTGGTTTTGAGGGGTATTTGTTTTTCTTTTTGATTGAATACAGAGGGGCACAAGAGAACTTCTGGGAGGGATGAAAAAATTCTGTATTATGATGTTGTTTGTAAATTGTATGCATTTGTCAAACCTCACCAAACTATTTTTTTCCTATGCAAGTTATACCTGGATAAAGTTGATATAAAGTAATGAATTAGATGGGGGCTTCCCTGGTGGCTCAGTGGTAAAGAATCAGCCTGCCAATGTAAGAGACACAGATTCAATCCCTGGGTCAGGAGGATCCTCTGGAGAAGAAAATGACAACCCACTCCAGTATTCTTGCTGGGAAAGTCCCATGGACAGAGGAGCCTGGTGGGCTACAGTCCATGGAGTCGTAAGAGTTTGACATGACTTAGTGACTAAACAACAACAACTAAACAACAATGGTGAATTCAATAACACTCTGTTCTCTGCAACTTACATGATATAGTGATTGTTATTCTTAAAGTTTATTAGACTTGGGAGTGGAGTAGATTTTTGACTACCAATTCAATTTATATTTTTTGTCATTAATTTATTTAGATTTTTCTCTCAAAGAGCAAATCAGTGGTAAATCAATAGTCTAGAATTTCAATTTCAGGTACTTTTCTTCACTTTTTATTAAAAATTGTAAGATATTTGGTTACTGAGTGAAGAGCGTTCTTGTTTCATTCTGTTTTTCTCCATTTATTTCAAATCTTGGCTAAAACTGTTCTTTAGAGTTATCCTGAGATCTACAGTGGGTTACATTCCCCTCTTCTGTGTTTCCATATCACTTATAATACTGAGCAGTTTTCAAGAGATCTTGATACCATGCCAGGCATTGCTTATTTAGATACAACAGAGATAGAATATTTCTTAACTGAAGAAATTGATGCTTAGATAATTTGTGATTCTTGAAAACTCTATTGATATATTTAGCCACATATTTTCATCCAAGTCATTTTCTTAGTTGTTTTTTTTTTTTTTCTTGGTTATTATTTATATCTCTCCATTTAGCTAGGGATCACAAACTCAATTCAAAAGTTAGAATGAAGAGAGACAGGATATTAAGACAATAGGGAATAGTGGGGGCTGTGCCAAACTGAAGAATGTATCCTTCTACTTAAGGCCTTTAAATAACATAAAAAAATTAAAACAACATGCCTGCCAAACAAATATATTTTTAGACCATGTTCAACAGATCGACACCATTATGAATCCATAGACTTGTGACTTAAGATATATCAGTGAACCAGTGAAGTTGCTCAGTTGTGTCCGACTCTTTGCAATCCCATGGACTGTAGCCTACCAGGCTCCTCCATCCATGGAGTTTTCCAGGCAAAAGTACTAGAGTGGGTTGCCATTTCCCTCTCCAGGGGATCTTCCCGACCTGGGGATTGAACCCAGGTCTCCTGCATTGTAGGCAGACACTTTACCGTCTGAGCTACCAGGGAAGCCCAAATATATGGTTTCATTTAAAGAAGTTTCTCAATTTGGAGACAAGGAATATCCTGGAAAGCTTTTCAAACAATACATATTCCCCTTACTATCTGCTTAATTGAGGGTGACTAGTAGACTACCTTGGTATTCAGTGCTAAATGATAATAATCAAGTTGATGGCCCCATGCAGCTTTAGTTACTGGCCATTACTAACAGTTTTCCTTTTGCCAGCAGAGAATGTTAATTTTGCTATGGGTTTTAGCAAAACTACATTGGGCACAATTGCATTATTAGAGAAATGACAAGAGATAACCATAGATAGCATCTTGAAAAGCAGAGATAACCATATGCAGCTCTCAAATGACTCATATTACTATGGTGAGTACTTGGGCAAGAATTCTATTTTCTCATTTATTATTCATTTATCCATTTATTCAATAAATATTTAAATGTATGCAAAAATGAGTTAGTGGCTTCTTTTCTCTGAAGATACTTAAAACTTAGTGTCGTTTGGGAGAAAATCCAGCCCTGGTATTCAAATGGCGAATGTCGCTGAGATGGCTTAATGAAGCCTCTTAGGATCAGCTGGACTGCTAGCAAACGCATCATTTCCTATGGATTTCTTTCCTCACAAGCTGAGCAGAGCTTCAACAGTTCTCACAACAATTATCACCCACTTGTTCTGTAGGTCTCAAGTTTTTTGCATTAGTCAGGTTGAAGGATTCATGGTATTAATCACCACTGAAGTTGTTATTTATCACCTGCTGGGTGAGAAATAATAATTTTGGCACTAGTGGGGCAGCAGGCCAGAGGTACCAAATTAAGTAAAACATCTAAACACTAGCAAGGATCATTTCTCTGATTAATGAATTGTTACAAAGAAAAAGCGCTACTCATTATCTGGTCTTACCAATACAAAGTGGGGCATGTAAGAAAAAAATATACCAGCTTGCTCAGGCCAGTTTGTCTGTTTATTTCATTCCTTTCTTGTTCTTTCCCCATTCTCTTTCTCTCTCTTTTTTCTATGAACAGACTTCCGTAGCCAATCACAATATTTTTTGTTTATTTTTGCTACCAAATAACACAAATGGACAAATACTTTATATTTGAATAGTACATCAGCAATGTTTTTTGTGACCTTTAAGAAATTAAAGTGACTTTGAAAGAGGTTAGGTAAATTACATTTTAAATGTTGAATTATCTCCTCATACATGTATAAATTAAAGGTTTTTAATTTATACGTAGAAGACGACATATTTTACTTTTTCTACTTTGAACTAAATACCATTTCTGAAGGGCTTATTTTAGAAAGAATAAATTTTCATCTCTATTGGTTAGGTTTCTTTTTTTAAAAAACATATTCCAAAGAAGAAAGACTCACTTGGACTCTGACTTCTAAAGCAATCTTTAACTTTCATTAATGCCACCAACGAGCTATTGCTTCTAGTCATAATGGGACTAAGAGAGATTGGGTTTATTCTCCTAACTTAAACAACTAAAGAAAGCAGACAAAATAGGTGAAACAATGGCTTTCAGACATGAAACATAGTTTAGGACAGTGATCCTTGCATGAAGGGAAACACAGGTGAGACCCTCAGTTGCCTCAGTTTCTGCCTAGAAAACATCTCCATGCTGCAATGAAGGAAAGAGGAATCCAAACAGAGCCAAGCAGAACTGAGAAGATAAGAGCTGAGAGTTCAGGAAGGCCAAGGTAGCTAGAATTCAAAAGTAGAGTGCTGGAGATAAGCCAACTGCAGAAAGAGAACTCTAGAGAGCTGGAGATGGTTCCACTTCTCGTGTCCAATTGAGTGTTGATCACCACATGCATATGAAGAAACTACCAAGACTCCGGGGTGGGGTTGGGGGAACATGGAAAAGAACAAGCGGAGCAATCTTTGGAGCACCTAGAGGATTAGGAAGAGTTTGTGTTCCCACCAGATCAGGGTGGAAAGGTCAGACCAAGCTGTGTGGACCTGCCTAATATAACTTCAAAACAAGCCTCAAAAGAACTGAATTTCAAATAACTGCATCCCAGAACAAAACCTTAAAATATTAAAGGAACATAAATATCTCCACCACCCAATAATGTAAAATTCACAATGTCAGGCATGCAAGAAAAAAAAAAAATTACCAGGCATGCAAAGAAATGTGAGAAATATTAGTCAGTAGAAATAGACCCAGAAATGACACAGATGACAGTATTAGTGCACAAGGATGTTATAGTTATTATAAACATATCCCTATACTCCCTATATACAAGAAGGTAGATGAGAGAATGTTATGTAAAATAAGTGTTATTTTAGGTTGACAATTGATGGCAGAGCTTTGAAAAGGTGCTAAGGACTGAATCGGTGCAAATAAGCAGGATAAATATGATTAACTTTTCAGAAGATGCATTTTAATAAGTAGAGAAAGCCTTGAAAATTTTGTTATTTGTATTTCTAAACAATAGGAGAAGAAAATTATCCTGAATAGTAAATTGAAATGCTGAACTTTATGCTTGTGTTAAAAATGATCCTAAAATGATTAAAAATATGCAAAGAGATAAAAATGCAGGCTTATGTCCTCTTCATTTGGTGTACCATCAAAACTTTATAATATATTTAATAATTACTATTGATTAGTGACACATTTCCCCTATAGAAGTTGTTACAAGTGGTTTTCTAACAGGAGTCAGTGAACACTATCTCTGTGTAAAACCTAATTAGAACATAATGTCACAAGAAAATTTGGTTTCTAAAAGAGACCAAGAAATAAGTTACTTTATTTTAAACTCCTCATTTAATGATGATTAATAATATATATAGTATTTAAAATAAAATGTAAAAGAATATGTCAAGTCGACAGCATTTAAGAGAGGGTTGTTAGGATATCTGAATATGGAGACCTATTTTAATGCCAGAATGGAAATTCCAAATTTAAAAACCATCTACTAACAAAACTCAATCAAAATGAATTCAGTTAAAAATATTTGAACATTTTAATATTGCATTTATTAAGTTCTTAAGGAGATACAAAGGTAGACATAGCTTCTGCTATCAAGAAGATTGTAATCTATATGGGTAGATCACACAAAGATGTGTGAAGTTAAATGAGAGTACAAAAAAGCAACAATTTAAGAAGGGACATGGTTATATATAGTTAAGTATTTAAAAATGACACAGCTTAAACGTGAAAAGTTATTAATGGGTTGGTTGTAGAAAGATTCATGGATAAAGTCAACTAAATTATGCTAGACTTTGAATGAGTGGAAACTCTCATTAGAAGGTCACAGTATTAGTCAAAAGTACCCAGCAAGTTCGCGGACAATAGGTAAATAAATGTGGTTGGATCAGAAGATTTCTATGGGATAGTCATGAAAGATGAAGTAATAAATGTAAATTTAGACTAGATTATAAAAGGTCTTGAGTGCACTTCAGAAATTTCAACATTGAGGCAACTTGCACTGATCCTACACAGAAGGTAATGGAAATTGCTCCAGGCTAGGAATCAAAAGATTTGATTTAGATTCTTGGCCTCAGGTAGTAGCTATGCACATAGTTTCAGGCAAGTCACTCCCTCTCCAAGTTTTAGTTTCCTGGTTTACAAAATGGAAATGTGAATACCTTTTCTGCCAACCTCCAGCCTTGGTATGAAGATCAAACAAATTAATTAATGTGAAAATGCTTTGTGGATTATGAAGCACTCCACAAATCTAAAGTGTTATTTTTATTGGAGAGAAGAATAAAATATGATTAAATTGGCTGTTGAGCAAGTTTGATCAGGAAGTGAGGTGTCAGATGCTTCCTGCAGCTAGGAGACAAAAATGAAAGGCTGTTTCATTAATTTAAAGTGAGGTAATGAGACCTGGATTAGGAAGGTCGCCAAGTAAAAGGAAACAGAGGGCAGATCTGAGAAAAATGTAGAAGGAAAAGCTAACAAGGCTGATAGCTAATCAGATGTGGAGAAAAAAAAAAAGCATCAAAGGTTTTTCATCTCAATGGCAGAAAAGTTATAGTTTCTAGAAAGCAGTCTCATGAGTTGCTGACAGTTTGAAGGTCAATTTAGGTCTGGTACCCTGAACATCCAGATGAAAGTGTCCAGTAGGCAGTTTACAAAGACATTTACAATTCAAATTTAATGGATCTCTTGAAGAATCTTCTGTATGTACAGAAAAATTTAATAACTATTTCCTTGGTATTTTTAGGGTATAGGAGAACAAACAGCCTGGGGCTAGGGAAAGGGTAAGTTGGGTATAATTTAGCTCTGCCAACCTTGACAATGCTCATTTTAAAACATGCAAATTAAACTTGTCAGAATAAACTCCTGAGGAGCTGCTGGCCACATCTTAAAAACTCCCCAAATGTAAATTCACAAACTCCATCATGCTTGTTTTCTATAATTTTATTATTAACATATGTATGTTTCCATTTTCTTCCATTTTGTCATTAATGGAAAGAATTATAGGTAATCAGAAGTGGCAAATATTGATGGAAATTCTGTTAACTGCCTGTTATTTTCAATAGACAGTATTCAGTTTCTGGAAATCATATCATTTGTGTCACTATGAAGATGGCCTTGATGGCTTCTCTTTCATGAACTCCCATAAGCGTAGCTGGTCCTAAGGGGGATGTTTCATTTTGGCAAGTACACAGATTTTTTTGTTTTATAAATTAATTGTGAGAGATTGTTTTTTTAAATTAAAAGGTATTTTGGTTGAATTTTCAAAGTCCATGTTCACAGACTTTTTATGTCCAAGCCTGATAAATGGTAAAGGAGGAGAACTAAATGTCATGTCTTCTTTTAGTGCCCCTCCCACTCCCCGCTGCCCACCCTTCACTGAAAGAGGGAGGCTGGGGAGATATTTTATGTCCATGTGAATTTTATAGGAAAATAAACCCATGTGTTTCTGATGAACTTACAGTTAACTCATCAAAATGTGTGGTTTTGTAAAAGCTATTTGATGTCTAAATAGATCCCTTTGGGACAATCTTTAAACTTCTTAGTTCTCCTCTATGGCTCCCTCTTCCTCCCTGATAAAAGCAGAGGAAAATGCTGTATTCTACCTTGAATCGAGTGTCTGGATTCTGGAGAGCTCTTAAAAGAAAAGATATCTTAATAGTTCAGAAATTATGTTTTATGATCTCATTCTTGTGCGCGCGTGTGTGTGTGATTTTGCAGGGATGATTCTTCCCTCTCCTTCCTGTCTATAGTAATGACAAATACAACACCTTCTGGTTGTAGGTGGAGCTGGTTCGGTACCACCAGTGATTTCAAGTATGCCTTACACCGCGTTCTCCTCCAAAGGAACAAAACAGGCCGTTTTCCCAGGCATTTGGCACAGCAGTTAACCAGGGGATGGCAAAGTGCCCTTTACTTTTCCCTTTATCAAAATACATTCATTCCAGTTTTCAAATTGCCGTTTTTGAGTCCTAAATCCCTACCCACACTAATTTCTGCGGGTCAGACTTTGACCCTGATTAGAACAAACCCGGAGTCGGATATTCACACCAGAGCGCCTCCGCCGCGCGCGTGTCAGAAGCCATATTGCGGCAAATGCCTCACCCACCTTGGAGCGCAGCTTGTGGAACTGATGAGGTGAGAGCGCGGCACAGAGGCGCGGGCCCGGTAATCACAGGACTGAGGAAACACATACATCATCTGCCACCCAGGTTGGCATTTCAAGTAAAAAACCTTCACACTGTGTAAGATGTTGGACAAATGATGGCCATATGCATGTTTGTCTGGGTGCAGATGGCTCTGCGTTCTCAGAGAGGAGAGAGCTGAGCTCTGCTCTTTTTGCAGACAGTTTAATATTGGTGACACAGTTTATGTCCTCTGCAAAAACAATAATGGAGGGGAAGGTGACATAAATTATTTGCAAATCGTTTGACATATGCAGGGCATTGTCCTTGCAATAATCACCATCAGTCTGTCAGTTTAAGATATGAACCGTGCCACTGCCATTTTATATCACTGTGTTAAGCTTTCACATGTTGTAATTTTACAGATTTGTTCTTTGGAGAACCACGGCAACACAAATCAAATTGGATTATGTTTAGTCATGGACTGTATCCTGCACACTGCTTAGATAAAAATAAAAATGTGCTTTCTGTGGCATGGGGATCTTGAGGCAGTCTTCCATTCCATGTCTCAGTGAGGCGGTAGTTAAATAAACCTTTCCATCCACACCATTAGTCAACTTTACTTCATTTTTCAAGTTGGTGAGGTGATTTTTTAGAGTATTGACTTTGTTTCTTACTATAAAGATGTATAGGATGTGGATAAGATGAAAATGACCTATAGTAAGGATTTTTCTTATGCTTTCTAATAAATTTAAGAAGTTAATATGCAAATAGTCAATGATATCTCATAGCCACCTTTAAGTTTATGTATAGTATTACTGGATTTCGTACACAACCCATGAAATTGACTGTAAATGGTCATTAAAATGAAATTGTGTTGTCCCTGTTTCTACCCTGCAAACTTAATGCCATATTGGCAGTTTTTGCTTATTAAGTTCCTTATGCCAAATGATGTTGAAAACGATGTTTTTTTGGTGTAAACATACACTGCAAATGTTATAAACACTCCTGTGTCATTGGTCTATTGCACATGTTTGGATAAATTAACTGATATGAACTTTAGAGACATTTTCTCAATTTCCCCCAGGTTCCAAGAAGACTATAAATTCTAAATTTATAGAAAACTATAAATTCTAAATCAGGGCATTCAGAAATTGAATATGAAAATTTCTAAAGAGAAATATGACTTTTTTTATTTGGAAAAGTTACTTTCATTCAGTTATCTAAGGAGAGCTTCATTTGCCTTTTTTCATTATATAATCTTTAAAACAAAGATTTATTACATTTCCATCTTTGAAATAACATTTTTTTTTCAGAAAGTTACCTATTATCAGTATGCTATTTTGTATCTGTACTGGTAAGTGTAGTGAGGCAAGCATTTGTAAATAAATTATTTTAATCTATCTTAAATGATGCATTTAAATGGTGCATCAGGGAATTTGACATTAGATGTACATGATTTCAGAAAGTTTTTATAGTAACATTAAATCAGAATATTCTTAGCATTCAGAAAAGATTTAAATAAATAAATAATTAAACTTGATGAAGATTCTGATAATAGCAAATACTGTACTCATAGGACCAAAGTGTTAAAGATGACAATGTTTTCCAACAAACTTAACTCGTCTATTTATTTTGGAACTCGTTACCTATATGCTGATATATGAACTGGTCTAATCTCCCATCAAACCTATTCAACAGAATGTTTCATTAGCACCTCACAAAATAAAGTCCTTTCTAAACCACTGTTCTGTCAGTATTTTCCCCACTTTGGTTAGTATCTCCATTTGTTCAGTTGCTCCTTCATCTCTGTTCTTTTACTTTCACGCTAATTTCTGTTACAAAATATTTGTGTAGTTTATTAACTCTTCAAGAAAACTGTCAGGTCTTTGAGACCATGAAAGGCACACTGATGCTCGGTAAATACTTGTTGAATCAAATTGAAGCAGCTTTGGCTCCTCTCTTTTCCTTGTTTCAATATTAAGTACTGTCAGTTGTTCTTGTGAATAGTCTCTAGAATTTATCCCATTATCTTCATCCCACTGTTTTGTCCCTGGTTTCAGATCCTGACTGTTCTTACTTTTGGCTGACTATTCCCTCCAGACTGAGGTCTTCCCTTTCTGCCTCTTCTCTAGTTGGGTACATGTTTCCTCATGGTCCATGTGTTGCTTATCTCTTCCTGTACCGGGCACCTCATGCTGCTGCTGCTAAGTCGCTTCAGTCGTGTCTGACTCTGTGCGACCCCATAGACGGCAGCCCACCAGGTTCCCCCGTCCCTGGGATTCTCCAGGCAAGAACACTGGAGTGGGTTGCCATTTCTTCCTCCAATGCACGAAAGAGAAAAGTGAAAGTGAAGTCACTCAGTCGTGTCCGACTCTTAGCGACCCCATGGACTGCAGCCTACCAGGCTTCTCCATCCATGGATTTTCCAGGCAAGAGTACTGGAGTGGGGTGCCATTGCCTTCTCCATGGCACCTCATGGCCTTAATTAATTGATCAAATAGGACTGATCAAATTTTTTTGCTGTTGTTCAGTTGCTAAGTTGTGTCCAAGTCTTTGCCACATCATGAACTGCAACATGCCAGGCTCCTCTGTCCTCCGCTATCTCCCACAGTTTGGTCAAACTCATGTCCATTGAACTGGTGATGCTGTCTAACCATCTCTTCCTCCTTTGCTTCTTCTCCTTTTGCCTTTAGTCTTTGCCATCATTAGGGTCTTTTCCAGTGAGTCAGCTCTTCACATCAGGTGGCCAAAGTATTGGAGTTTCAGTTTCAGCAACAGTCTTTCCAATGAATATTCAGGGTTGATTTCTTTTAGGATCAGCTGGTTTGATCTTCTTACAGTCCAAGGGATTCTCAAGAGTCTTCTCCAGCACCACAATTCAAAAGCATCAGTTCTTCAGTCCTTAGCCATCTTTATGGTCCACCTCTCACATACATGCATGACTACTGGAAAAACCATAGCTTTGACTATGCGGACCTTCGTTGGCAAAGTGATATCTCAGCTTTTTAATACTCTGTCTAGGATTGTCATAGCTTTCCTTCCAAGGAGCAAGCAATTTCATGGCTGTAGTCACTGTCCACAGTGATTTTGGAGCCCAAGATAATAAAATCTGTCACTGTTTCCACTTTTTCCCCTTCTATTTGCCATGAAGTGATAGGATCAGATGCCATGGTCTTAGTTTTTTGAATGTTGAGTTTCAAGCCAACCTTTTCACTCTCCTCTTTCACTCTTATCAAGAGGCTGTTTATCAACTATTATCTTATTGTTAATATTTTGCATTTATTGAATTTGGGAATACATTCTTTACATTTTATTATAACTTTCACCAACTCTGATCTCTCTTGTATGTGACATCTATTTTTAGCTCACAAGTCCATTTCCTGATTTCCCTTTTGCTTTCAACTGTTAACATATGGTACTTAAAAAAACTTACAAAAAATTTTAAACATACAAAAATCTAGAGAGACTAAATGTAATAACATCCCCGTACCCATTGCCCTGCTTGTACAGTAATGAACTCATGGACCATTGTTTCTGTGTGTCATTTTACTGAATCAGATCCTAGATTATATATATCATCTTTAAACATAGTATATATTTCTAAATAATGAAGACTCTCTTAAAACCTTAATAAGTACCATTATAACACAGCAAAATTAACAGTGACATCTTACTATCATCTAATATGCAGTCAATGTTCATATTCCTTGGTTGTCGCATAAAGGTATTTTGAAAATTATGTTTATTTGACTAAAGATCTAAATGAAGTCCACACATTGCTGTCAGGTTGATGCATCACTTACTCTTGATTAAGCTATAGAGAACTCCTTCATCTGTATTTTTTCTTGGCATGTAGTTGTGGGAAAAACTAAGTGTTTAGTCTATATTTTCCTGCAGTCTGGATTTGCAGATGGCATCTCCTTCCCCCCACCCCCCCTTTAAATTTTTTTACCAGTTTCCAAATTAATGAATTTGTTCTCTAATATCCTTCAATGACCCATGAGTGGATTTGTTGTTGTTGTTTTAGAATCATTATGAACAAATTGATCTTTAAAAGTTTGTTTGTTCAATCCACACACTTAGCATCTCACTGATGCTCAAATGGTCCCATCGTTGGCCAGTGGTAGGTTCTTCAATTTGACATCTAAGTCCTTTTGACTGGGGTAGTATTCGGTAGCTTCCTTTGGTTTTTATTGTGATCCATTTATACATTTTCTTTCTCAGACATGGGATCAACTATCTCTCTTAAAAATTCTGGCTCTTTTTGGTGGTTAATGGTATTTGGACAACACAGATTAGATGTTTGTTGATATTGGGGCTGATCATTATTTTAGGCATTTTCAGTGAACAGAACTAGCAAATATAAATATAAGTATATTCATATATGTAAACAATACCCAAGGCATGTTCAGAGAATATGAATTTCTATCTCTGTCCTGAGTATACCATATTCCATAACCCTAACCCTTCAGTTCAAGATACCATATTATTTTTTTGAGATTTCTTCCATTCATATATGTGTTATTTACAAATATATGAGGATTTTACAACTATCTTTTTATTATTGATTTCTAATGTAATTCTATTATGGTCAGAAAATGTGCTCCATGTGATTTCAGTCCTTTTACATTTACTGAGACATGTTTTATGGTCCAGCGTAAGGTCTGTCTTGGTGAATGTTCTATATGCAGTTGAAAAAATTTTGTTTGTTGTTTTTGCCTATAGTGTTCTATAAATGTCAATTTGACCAAACTGGTTATAGTGTTGTTTGTCTTCTGTGTTCTTACTGAATTTATGTATGCTTGTTCTATCAGTTACTGGAATAGGAATATTGAAGTCTTCAACTTATGCTCGTGGATTGTATATTCTCCATTCAAATCTGTAGTTCTTGCTTTTCTCTACTTTGAAGCTTTTTTAAGTGAATTCACATTTAATATTGTTACATCTTCTTGATGCACTTACTCTCTTATCATTATAAAATATTCCTCTTGTTCCTTGTTTTGATATCTATTTATCTCTGGTGTTAATGTAGCTATTTTGTTTTCTTATGATTAGTGTTTGCATGGTCTATTTCCCCCATACTTGACTTTTTAGCTTATAAAGCACATTTTTTAGACAGCATACAGTTGGATATAACTTTCAAAAAACTCCAGTGTGACAATCTCTGACTTTTAGAGTATTTGTTTCAGTAATGTTTAATGTAATCATCAGTGTATTTGTCTTTAAGTTTACGATAGTCCTCTTTGTTTTATATTTATGCTGTCTGTTTTTCATTCCTTCTTTTTTCCTCTTCTCCTTCTTTATTTGAGATTGAATATTTTTTTGTCTTCCATTTGAATTTCACTATTGGCTTCTTATTGCTCCCTCTTTCTCATTAATTTTTTTTTAGAGGTTGCTGTAGGCTTTGGAGTAAGCATCTTTAACTTGCTTACAGTCTAGATCCAAATAATAAGGTACCATTTCCTGTATAATGTAAGGACTTTACAGTTGATATACCTCCATTTCCCCCTCTTATCCTGTGATTATTATTGTCAGTTATTTTATCAATACATATGTTATAAACTCCACAATATCTTGTCATTGTTTTTGGCTCTTAGTCAGTTGTTGATTAATGAAATTAATGAATGAGTGAAAGTCTTTCACGTGAATCCTCATATTTGCCACTGCCAGTTTTCCGTTCTCTTTTGTGCTTTTAGTTTGAGAACCTTCCTAATGCATGTCTCCTGGTGATAGATTCTCTCTGCTTTTGTTTCTAAGAGTGTCTATCTGCCTTCATTTTGAAGGATATTTTTTGGACATAGAATTTTAAGTTGGCAATAATTTCTTTAAATATTTTAAAGATACTGTCATCTTGTTGTATTCTTTTGGATGTGAAATCTGTGATCATTCTTTTTTTGTTCCTCTTTGTGCATGCGCATGCTCAGTTGCTCAGTCATGTCCAACTGAGGTTCCTCTGTCCATGGGATTTTCCAGGCAAGAATACTAGAGTGGGTTGCCATTCCCTTCTCTAGGGGAAATTTCCAACACAGGGATCAAACCCATGTCTCCTGCACTAGCAGGAGGATTCTTTACCACTGAGCCACCTGGGAAGCCCATCTCTGTATGTACCATATCTTTTCCTCTGTCTGTATTTAAGATTTTCTGATTTTTCCTAGTTTTCTGAACTTTGATATCTTGGTGTGGTTTGTGGTGTGTGTGTGTGTGAGAGTGTGTGTGTATGTACACTTGTTCTTCTTGGGGTTTATTGAACTTCTGGAATCTGGATTTATATCATTCTCAGGTTTGGAAAATTTATATATAGCTCTCAAGTTTACCCAATGCGAGTTATTAAGAAGTCCATTTCCCCCACCAGTTTCAGTTACTGCCTTTATCATATCCTGAATTTCCATGTGCAGCTGGGTCTACTTCTGGATTTTCATTGTTTCCCTGTTCTGCCTATCAGTGCACTAAAATGATACTGTTTTAGTATTTGAGCCTTTATAGTATGTATTCTACTCAGTAGAACCGGCTTCCTCACCATTGCTCTTTGTTTTCCAGATTATTATTTGTTTGTTCTCTCAAATGAACTTTATAAACAACTTGTTTAACTCCAAAAGTAAGTGGAAGATGAGGGGGAGGTGCTTATTTTTTAGGGGATACAGATCTATAGAGAAAGTTCCATTTCAAGAGTATTTTGAAGGTTAATTTTTTTGAAGCAGGTGTTGCATCAAAGGGTAATTGGGATAAAGGTCATTTGGGAAGTTGGAACCTGACTGAGACATTAACCTTGATGTTTCAGGAAGTTAGTATGAAAAACACAGAGAACACAAATCCAAAAATAACAATGAAAGAGATAGTGATGTATCTTATTCTTTTTGTACACAAATCTGATTTTATGTGTCCCTTTGAAGTTTTTAGTGAGAGCTGATTTGTCCTAACTTTGGCATTTCTCATCCCATGTAAGACATTCCTTCCAGACAGAAAAAGACACTACTGATCTAGCCTTAATCAGATGTGTATACTGAATTAACTAGCCACTAACAAAGATGGCCTACTGTAAGCCATCTGCCCTTGGTGTAATGCGGGGCATTCTGTTTGCCTCAGCAAAAGCACTGCTTCTGGAATCAATCAGATCTGGGTTCAAATCTTAGCACCTCTGCTTCCTAGTTATAACCTTGGGTAGTCAATTTCTTCACTTGTAAAATATATAATGCTTACCTTAGGTGAGCTGGTTCAATGTAAAATGTATAGTAGTCTTTTCTCTTGTCTTTTATAAAGGCATCATTAATCAGCTGTGACTCAAGAAGGCTGTGGTTTATTTTCATGCCCTGGTCTTTCTCTGTGTTAGGCCAGTGGACACATCTAGGAATTGAAGCAATGATCTTGGCTTTATTATCACTGTGTTGGTGAAGAAACTCACATTTAACTTTTATTTCATTTTGTTTGGAGTTAGAATGTTATTGAAAAAAAGAATGTGTTTGTCTTTTTGCTAGAATGGTATTTGAAATAAGAGCTGGCAAAGAAGAACGTGGTAGGTAAACCTCCTCCTTTCACGGGGTATCTCCTTGAAGATGTGAATAGATCCAGGAATGTCTGCTGCTCTCCTCCACAGATGCAAATAGAATACTACTCAGATGCAGAGAACGCCAATACACCATTTTGGCTTAGAGCTCAAGCATGACTTCAGTGTTTTTAGACTCTGGATCGATTAAAAAAAACCTCTCATTTCAAATCTTAACTGATGAAATCTGTGCTAAATGGCAGATTCAGTTTGACACTTTTCAATATTGTATATAATATCTGAATGATTTTCCAAACAAATCTGCTAGAATCATTGATTCAGTCATTTGACACAAATTACTGAGCTCCTATGGTGAGTAAGACACTGCCAGTTTGCAGGGACATAAAAAACAGTTAAGGTGAAATTCTTTTGCTTAAGTGAATTCTGAATAAAAAGAAGGAAACTAATGTGTGTAAAAAGAAGTTCAATTTCAGTATTTTGAAATCAGTTTTCTGCTTTCTAGGTGCATAGTGGGAAATAACAGAATTCTATGTATACTGAAAAAAATCCAAATACCCAAGAAGTATAGTAGATAGTTGAATGATTACCTCAGTCTTAAAGATATCCCATGTAATTGGAAATGAATGATATATGGTAATCTTTGATCTTGAGTCACCTTGGTATTTTTACTACAAATTAATTTCATAAATCAAATAAATGTTTAATTAGAGTTATTTTGTGCCCTTTCAGTTCAGTTCAGTTGCTCAGTCGTGTCCAACTTTTTGTGACCCCATGGACTGCAGCACGCCAGGCCTCCCTGTCCATCATCAACTCATGGAGTCTACTCAAACCCATGTCCATTGAGTCGGTGATGCCATCCAACCATCTCATCATTTGTCATCCCCTTCTCCTCCTGCCTTCAATCTTTCCCAGCATCAGGGTCTTTTCAAATGAGTCAGTTCTTTGCATCAGGTGGCCAAATATTGGAGTTTCAGTTTCAGCATCAGCCCTTCCAATGAATATTCAAGACTGATTTCCTTTAGGATTCACTGGTTAGATCTCCTTGCAGTCCAACGGACTCTTAAGAGTCTTCTCCAACACCACAGTTGGAAAGCATCAATTCTTAGGCGCTCAGCTTTCTTTATGATCCATCTCTCACATCCATACATGACTACTGGAAAAACCATAGCTTTGACTAGACAGACCTTTGTTGGCAAAGTAATGTCTTTGCTTTTTAATATGCTGTCTAGATTGGTCATAGCTTTTCTTCCAAAGAGCACGCATCTTTTAATTTCATGGCTGCAGTCACCATCTGCAGTGATTTTAGAGCCCCCCAAAATAAAGTCAGCCACTGTTTCCACTGCTTCCCCATCTATTTGCCATGAAGTGATGGGAAGGGATGCCATGATCTTAGTTTTCTGAATGTTGAGCTTTAAGCCAACTTTTTCACTCTCTTCTTTCACTTGCATTAAGAGGCTCTTTAGTTCTTCTTTGTTTTCTTCCATAAGGGTGGTGTCATCTGCATATCTGAGGTTATTGATATTTCTCTTGGCAATCTTGATTCCAGCTTGTGCTTCTTCCAGCCCAGCGTTTCTCATGATGTACTCTGCAGGTAAGTTAAATAAGCAGGGTGACAATATACAGCCTTGATGTACTCCTTTTCCTATTTGGAACCAGTCTGTTGTTCCATGTCCAGTTCTAACTGTTGCTTCCTGACCTGCATACAGATTTCTCAAGAGGCAGGTCAGGTGGTCTGGTATTCCCATCTCTTTGTGCCCTTTACAGTTATCTATTTATAAGAAAAGAAAAACGTACTCTGCAGTGCCCAAAATATTTATAATTCTGTATTTTTATTGCAGACTTACGTATTTTTTTCATATCAGTGCAGTAGTCAAGGCTTTTCTGAGATTTATCCTATTGTAGGAGCGAACCCTGAGATGCACATATATACACCTTAAACCTTAAACCTCAAACAAGTCAACCCACTCCAGATTTGCCCATTTGTAAGTATAAGGGCCATATCAACAGCCCCTTCCTTCCCTATGTTAAATATAATTGAGGTATATATTTGCATGTCCCTTGTCATTATAGTCTTGTTAGAAATGCACATGGACTGTGTAGAGATAACCTTCCTCTGCTTTCACACAGGCTACCGTAAAATGCAAAGCTTTACATTTTTATATTATGTTAACTCAAGGGAGCTGAAGCTCCAATACTTTGGCCACCTGATGTGAAGAGCCGACTCAATGGAAAAGACCCTGTTGCTAAGGAAGATTGGAGGCAGGAGAAGGGGGCGACAGAGGATTAGATGGTTGAATGGTATCATCAACTCAATAGACATGAGTTTGAGCAAACTCCTGGAAATATTGAAGGACAGGTAAGCCTGGCATGCTGCAGTCCATGGGGCCGCAAAGAGATGGACACGACAACAACAACAATAATTCAGGGGAATTTAACAAAAATAAAAGCATTATCATAGTATGCAGTGTCCCTCTACTTTAGGAAAGGACAATATTACTGAGGTTTTCCTTTGTACCAAATCTACTGCTCTTGGCCTAAGCACTCATGGTCTTCAGCTAATAATGAACCAGGCAAATTAGTTCAAATTTAGTTTCTTATAATAGACCTGTGTGATCTTTAGTGGCAGTAAGCTGATAGAGTTATCAGATAAAATATATGATGCCTAATTAAATTTGGATTTCAGGTTAAGAATGTATATATTTTTGTATGTTCCAAGTATTGTATGGGACATATTTAAACACTAAATGTTTATTGTTTATCTGAAATTCAAATTTAACTGATGTTCAATATTTTTCTTTGCTAAATTTGGCAACCCTGGTTGTTGGACTTCTTGGCAAGAGACCCTTCTTATTGTATTCATGTTTATATATCTATGAAGTTTAACATGGAAGTACGGCTAAAATAAGCCCAAACCTATGTGGGTTTCCAGAGAAGGAAATGGCAACCCACTCCAGTACTCTTGCCTGGAGAATCCCAGGGACAGGGGAGCCTAGTGGGCTGCCGTCTATGGGGTCGCACAGAGTCGGACACGACTGAAGCGACTTAGCAGCAGCAGCGGTGTGTGGGTTTCGGTTTATTTTTATTTTTTTTTTAATATAGACATCTGTCTGTAAACCCTGTCCAGAAGTCCTGGTACAACTTACCTATTCAGCTTTTAGAATCTTTAGAATGATGAAATAGTAAAGTACAATGTCTGAAAATGCAAACACCCCCAGTCCGTAGGGAGTTAAGAATCTCTCTGAGCTGGATCACACAGCCACTTTCCTCTGTCTGGCTCGATGTGAGACTGGGTGTTTCCATCTCACCTCCAACAGGTCACAATAGGTACAAAGTCTTCTTCCCCTAGTCCAAGTTCACTACTTGACTTTTGTTAAATGTTTCACAACAGTGGAGTTTGCATGTCTGGAGTTCTTTTTATTGGATTTTGATGTCTGATTCTGTCTCCATAGGCATTGAAACCACTCACACAAAGATTCAGTTTGAAACTTGTTTTAAGGAACCCCTGCCTCCTTACATCTGGATATGCAGGACCACCAGCAATGGTACTGTTCTCCTGTGTTACCCCAGTGTAATGAGTTTATAATCCCGAATCTTTAGATCTACTACAAGCTTAACTGAAAGAAGCATTTCAACCCTAAGAGCTATCATCCAGTGAACTGAAGGGGAAATAAGAAAAT
This sequence comes from Bos taurus, assembly GCF_002263795.3. Lineage (NCBI taxonomy): Eukaryota > Metazoa > Chordata > Mammalia > Artiodactyla > Bovidae > Bos > Bos taurus. The sequence goes on along the minus strand of NC_037329.1, from coordinate 20,535,159 downwards.
AACATTGATGTGTGTCTAGGGTCCACAAATACAGCAGATGAACTAATATATTGGCTCAAAATTTATTTTTAAAAAGGTCTTATAATACAAAGTGTTGAGTAATGAAAGATGGTTGATAGATACCTATGACTAGGGCTACCATTTTTAGCGAACTATCCCCTTTTCTAAATAAGGGTCCATATCACCAGTGGCCAGTCTAATTATATGGAGAAACAGAAGAGACAGAGTTCTGGGAAAGCATCTGAAGGTGAATTACTATTATCAAATGGCCTACAACACTGTCGCTTGAGGGCAATTAGAAGATAACAGGTTGAGCATGGTAGTACCTCCTTTTGGCAGTGTTGTCTTTTCCCTATTATATAAGAAATTCACGTTATTCTCTTAAGAAGTTACTTGGCTGTAGTAGGGTGATCCTGATGTTGGCTGGTAACCTTTATTAAGTTGTAAGGGTAGTTTATACAGTTGTTGCACTTACCTAGCCTATGAGAAATTTTGCCCAGAAGAAACTTCTCTTGTTCTTCTATATTATCCAAGAAAAAGTCTTTCCAGAGTTTTCAGACTTAGGTGTCCCTGTATAGTGAATCAGCATCTGTTTTTTGTTTTGTTTTGTTTTTTTACATTTTAAAAAATAATTAATTTATTTTTTAATTGAAGGATAATTGCTTTACAGAATTTTGTTGTGTTCTGTCAAACCTCAACATGAATCAGCCATAGGTATACATATATCCCCTCCCTTTTGAACCTCCCTCCTATCTCCCTTCCCATCCCGCCCCTCTAGGTTGATACAGAGCCCATGTTTGAGTTTCCTGAGCCATACAGTAAATTCCTGTTGGCTAGATAGCATCTGTTTTTGATTGATTTGTGATGTTTCCTCTGTCGTTTGTTGAAGGTGTCAGCAAGCAGTGAAATGACCAAAAAACAAGGGACTACATTTGACTCAGACTAATGAAGATCTTTTCCTTGTTCCAGACCTTCAGCGTTTGGGATTTGGGCTGTGAAACAGTTGTGTTTATGATTCTAGTTAGTTGAGCTCTTACTTAGAACATATTCATTTATTACAAACTATTGAAATCTAAGTATGTTTTTGAAGCACCTACATACCATAATCATTAAGCTGTATGTGGATTGCCCAAGCCTAAGAAGCATCTGAGACATTTGTTAAAATATAAATTCCAAGGCCTTTTTTTGGAGATTCTGCAAGTTTAGAAGACATTGACTTAGAGAGGGTTAATGTATCAAGTATCCTGGTTGCCTGTCTAGAATTTGATCTGTGGGATTTGATGAGCAAGGGGTACATCATGTTATCCTACTCATTATTTATTTCAGTTTCATAGACTTTGGTACATTTTGCCCTTTGAGGTTTTATTAGGGAATCTAAATTTTTTTAAGTCTTCCTTTTTATGAAAACTGCTTCAAACACATGATCATTTTACTTGCCTTTCATCGAAGCTTCTGGCCATGTGTAAATGTTAGGTACAAGGACCAGAATCATATGCATTTTTCCAGATATGAATGTGCCATTGTGACTGGGAAGGTAAGAACAAGTATGTACCTCTCAGCCTTCATCACTCCCAGACCCCGTCTCTTCACCTGTCTTCTGGTCACTGAGAACAGCTTTATCAACACCACCTAGGCTCCCTGTGGGCCGTTTCTCTTGTAGTCTTTTTCTTTCTGGGACACTGAATCCTTTCAGCCCATCTGTATCCAGCTAACTCTCACCACTTCTTCTATCTTCCTTGCCCCCAACCATCTATGCTGCTTCTTTTTCCATATAGCATCATGAGCTGCCATCTAGGAGAGAATTCATCATATTACATCAGTTTGTCATGCTGCAAGACTGTGTATTTCCAGCAGCAAGCGTAGTACCTGGCGTGTAGTCTGTGTTCAGTACATATTTATTTGAAAGAATGTTTATTGCATTTTCTGATACCATCCCACATTTATTTACTTCTTTGCCCCCATGGCAGGGGACCTTGTCTATAGAGAAAGCCCTGGAACTCTATGGCAAAACCAAAAGCCCAAATCCTGCAGTTTCATAGATACATTTTGTGTGACTTCTAAATGCTGACACCCCTCTCTCAATTCTATATGAAATCATAGAGTTTTGAGAGATTCTTCTGGTATTTTGTTTCTATGGACATCCCATGGTGGCTACCTTACATCACCTATAGTCCAGGAGCTTCTTCTTGTGCTCTCCTGCAGGACATCTATATGGTCCCAATTCTGATCTCTGTGGAAACTCATTTTTGTGTCCAAGAGAATATTGACTTCTACTTGCTTTTTTGTTTTTATACTTCTCTCTCCTTGACAAAGTGACAGAGCTTTTAAGGACAGAGCTCTTAAACTCATGGATAGCCATTTGGATAAGAATGATTCTAATGAGACTTATAACTAAGTGATTAGAATGGGAAGAAAGTATATAAAAATACATCAGTGAGAATCCATACCAAATAATGTTACGGAGTGTAGGACCTTCGAAAGAAGTGGGTACTTTCAGAATGTGAATGAAAGCATCTGTTAAGAACTCATTTCTACCAACTCAACTCAAAGTCCTTACAAAGGTGTAATAAGCCCGACAAGATCTGATCCCTGCTCCTTTTCTGAACACACCTTTTATCATGTCCTCCTTCACCCACCAGGTTCCAGCCAAATGGACCTTAATGCTGTTTCTTGTTCACTCAGCCTGGACCACTTTCTCACCTCTCTTCCTTCAATCTCTTGGCAAATATCACCTTCTTACTGAATTCAGTTCAGTTTAGTCACTCAGTCGTGTCCGACTCTTTGCGACCCCATGAACCGCAGCATGCCAGGGCTCCCTGTCCATCACCAACTCCTGGAGTTTACCCAAACTCATGTCCATTGAGTCAGTGATGCCATCTAACCATCTCATCCTCTGTTGTCCCCTTCCCTGCCTGCCTTCAATCTTTCCCAACATCAGGGTCTTTTCAAATGAGTCAGCTCTTTGCATCAGATGGCCAAAATATTGGAGTTTCAGCTTCAACATCAGTCCTTCCAATGAACACTCAGGACTGATCTCCTTTAGGATGGACGGGTTGGATCTCCTTGCAGTCCAAGGGATTCTCAAGAGTCTTCTCCAACACCACAGTTCAGAAGCATCAATTCTTCTGTGTTCAGCTTTCTGTATAGTCCAACACTCACATCCATACATGACTACTGGAAAAACCATAGCCTTGACTAGATGGACCTTTGTTGGCAAAGTAATGTCTATGCTATCTAGGTTGGTCATAACTTTTCTTCCAAGGAGTAAGCGTCTTTTAATTTCATGGTGGCAGTCACAATCTGCAGTGATTTTGGAGCCCCCCAAGATAAAGTCTGACACTGTTTCCAATGTTTCCCCATCTATCTGCCATGAAGTGATGGGACCAGATGCCATGATCTTCGTTTTCTGAATGTTGAGCTTTAAGCCAGCTTTTTCACTCTCCTCTTTCACTTTCATCAAGAGGCTTTTTAGTAACTCTTCACTTTCTGCCATAAGGGTGGTGTCATCTGCATATCTGAGGTTATTGGTATTTCTCCTGGCAATCTTGATTCCAGCTTGTGCTTCATCCAGCCCAGCATTTCTCATGATGTACTCTGCATATATGTTAAATAAGCAGGGTGACAATATATAGCCTTGACATACTCCTTTTCCTATTTGGAACCAGTCTGTTGTTCCATGTCCAGATCTAACTGTTGCTTCCTGATCTGCATATAGGTTTCTCAAGAGGCAGGTCAGGTGGTCTGGTATTCCCATCTCTTTAAGAATTTTCCACAGTTTATTGTGATCCACACAGTCAAAGGCTTTGACAGTCAATAAAGCAGAAATATATTTTTTTCTGGCACTCTCTTGCTTTTTCGATGATCCAGTGGATGTTGGCAACTTGATCTCTGGTTCCTCTGCCTGTTCTGAAACCAACTTGAATATCTGGATGTTCATGGTTCACGTATTGCTGAAGCCTGGCTTGGAGAATTTTGAGCATTACTTTGCTATCGTGTGAGATGAATGCAATTGTGCGGTAGTTTGAGCATTCTTTGGCATTGCCTTTCTTTGGGATTGGAATGAAAACTGACCTTTTCCAGTCCTGTGGCCACTGCTGAATTTTCCAAATTTGCTGGCATATTGAGTGCAGCACTTTCACAGCATCATCTTTCAGGATTTGAAATAGCTCAACTGGAATTCCATCACCTCCACTAGCTTTGTTTGTAGTGATGCTTTCTAAGGCCCACTTGACTTCACATTCCAGGATGTCTGGCTCTAGGTCAGTGATCACAGCTTTGTGATTATCTGGGTCGTGAAGCTCTTTTTTGTACAGTTCTTCTGTGTATTCTTGCCATCTCTTCTTAATATCTTCTGCTTCTGTTAGGTCCATACTATTTCTGTCCTTTATTGAGCCCATCTTTGCATGAAATGTTCCCTTGGTATCTCTAATTTTCTTGAAGAGATCTCTTCTGTCTTTCCCATTCTGTTGTTTTCCTCTATTTCTTTGCATTGATTGCTGAGGAAGGCTTTCTTATCTCTCCTTGCTATTCTTTGGAACTCTGCATTCAAATGGGTATGTTTCCTTTTCTCCTTTGCTTTTTTTTTTCTCTTCTTTTCACAGCTATTTGTAAGGCCTCCTCAGACAGCCATTTTGCTTTTTTGCATTTCTTTTTCTTTTTCTTACTGAATTATTCCTTGGCTACTCAGAAAAATGCACTTCCCCCATCTTGTCAGGTACTACTTGGGTCCCTCTCAGGCTTTTTCTTGAGTACCATCACCTTCTGATGTGAATACTTTATGTTTATTTCTGTGTTTTGTTTTTCTGTCTCATCTGCTGGCATATAAACTCCATGAAGGTGGAAGTGGGTGTGTTTTGTTCACTGCTGTATCTTCAGCACTTAAATCAATGCCTGGAAATAGCCTAGGAAGTCAATCAGTTGTTCAATATCAAATTTATTTTTTATTGTACAGTATTTGTAAAGTTTGCATTATTTTAAAAAACAGAGTAGAGCATGATCAAGGAGGAATAAAAAAATTATGGATTAATTACCTCCTAAACTATTGAATTTTAATAATTTTTATTGAGGTTTTAAACTCTTTCATGGAATATTTAGCTAAAAAGCAGATCCACTAAAAATAGGTGCAATTGCTCAGTTGTAAGAATATGAGTTCACACCTTAGGCAACTCTTAGGTTATGACATCAGTTTATTTGAGTGCAGGCTCAGACAAAACATCTTCTGAAGTATCACCGTTGGTAGAGTCTGTTTGGATATTTAATCAAAACACAATGTCAGTAAATACAGCCCTAGTCTAGAGTTTATAGTCTTCGGTGAGTAGCTTACAAGATGGTCACCATTTGTTTTTCTGTTTCCTTAAGCAGCTATCTTGATATCCAAAATGTCCTGTTTATAAACTGTCATCCCGGGGGCCAGGGAGCAAAGTGAGCCCTGTGATGGATCACCCTCAGCAGGCTGACTCCGCCTGTCGTTCTTGCTGCTCTAATTAAAAGACGGTGAAGTCAGGGGTCTAAGGCAGGGATGACAATAGGGCGGCAGTCCCCAAAATAGCAGCCAAGGAAAATGGATGCCTTTGAATGATTGCATGATGTCTGAATTAATGGCCAGGAAATGAGCGATTATTGCATGCTTAAAGCTGGGCTGTTTTATAAAGCTTGTGGTGTGCTCAACGCCTTGTACTTGAACTTGGGGAAACGTAAGAGAGGAATTTGTTTGGTTATTGTTTGGCTGGAGATAATGCATATCCAAGCAGTGCTTAAACTAAGGAGAAAAACAGTTACTGTTGTTTTAGTATTGACGTTTCTAAAATAAGCATGATCTGATGAAACTCATTTTGTAGATGCATGTAGTAGCTAGCCAGTTGTTGACTTAGAGAGACCACATTTATTGCCACTGCCTTTGTTCCTGACTTAAGATAATATTTAAATAGATGTTTTACTGTGGAAGCAAAGCTTCTAAGATCACCTTTCTTTTTTTAAAAAATATTTTCTCATAGCACTTCTGTTTGGCAAGTCAGTGATAAGCATCCTTATTTCTCTGTGGCTGATTAGTTCAGTAGGTTAAGACATCACACAAAAGAGGCCAAGGTCCGGTGTTTGATTCCTCTGTGAGGGTGCGCTCCCCTAGGCTGCACTCCTAACCCCAGACGCCATCTTGTAATGGTGTCCATTCATCATGGGCGGAAACAGGAGAGGGTGAGGGTGGATCACAGCAAATCCATCACCACTGCTGGAAACCCAACTGATCATGCTGGCCTCACAGATTGGGGGCTGGGAGGGGTCAGGGCAGTTGTTTTATGCAAACAACAATGAAGCATGCCAATGAGGAAATTGAGGTACGGCTACGTTATATTGCTACATTTTTAAAAATTAATCACTTTAATAAACTTCAAATCCACAATATTTTTTGCTACTCTTCAGTCAGTTTGAATTTTTTTAGACATAATCCTAAAAACATTTGCTGCTATCTGGCCTGTATCACATATGGGCACCTAATTATTTCTTAAACTATCTTTTGTTCTAAAAATAACCACTGCAAATTTAATAGCTCAAAACGGATGTCAAATGAAACCTTGCTCACATATATCTTCTCACAGAGAATGGCCTACCTTAGAAGAGCCCATAGGGAATAAGGGAGAAAAAAAATAAAGCGACATAACGCTGACTTCAAAAGGCAGATGATTTGGGCTGAGGTAGGGGACGTTATATTTGGCTTGGTTTTGTTTTTGCAGGACAGTTATTCTTAGAGTGGCTGACCTTCCTATTGTGGATTTCTTTTATCTTGACTAACGTCAGCTCTTCTGTTTTTTTCCTCATTTATTTATTTTCCCTCTAACTGGTGGTGCTTCTGAGAAGCCCATCTGCTCTTAGCCCTGCAGACCGTGCTGTCAGATGTTCTCAAGTGCCCTGGGCAGCTGTGGTCCCCCCTCACACATACTAAGACCAGAATTCAAGACTCCAGTGAGATGAGAAAAATCTGGGCTGTGTTCCGTATTCCATTCTATCCCATGTCACCTTTTCCTCTCAACTGGACTTTTTTGAGTGCTCACAGAGTTGAATGGGCACAGAAGCCAGGTTCTCTGAATGCTATTTATACACTTCTCTGATGAGAATGGTTTGGCTTTATTTTCCATTGTGCTTCATCCACAGAGATTTGGAGTTGTCTTCTTCTTAGTTCAGACAGACTTTAACCTCCACCTTTGACTTATTTTCTGTTTACAAGTGGCCTCCAGCCCTGGCATCACCTCTCCTTTCCTTGGCCACCAGTGTTATCTATTCCATGTATGTCTGGTCAGGAAAACATGATTTTCAGTGTCTAAAGCTCCAGTCCCCAGCCCTCCTTTCCTGACTCCACACTGTAGCTTCTGACCCTCTGGGTGGCTGGGAAGGCAGCTTCTGGATTTATCCTGAGCAGTTCCCACACACACTCTATTCCTTCTGATAGAAAAAAATAGCTCATTTGAGATCCCAGGAATTAGGCAGAGAGGAGCTTCCTAGCTCAGGATGAAGGAGGCTGCACGTGTGTGCGTGCATACTCAGTTGTGTCCAAGTCTTTATGACCCCATGGACTGGGGTCATAGTCTGCCAGGCTCCTCTGTCCATGGAATTTTCCAGGTGAGAATACTGGAGTACAGGTTGCCATTTCCTACTCGAGGTTATCTTCTTGACCCAGGGATCAAACCCCCATCTCTCCTGTGTCTTCTGCCTTAGCAGGCAGACTCTTTACCACCATGCTACCTGGGAAGCTCAAAGGAGGTCACATAGCATCATAATTAACAGCACAGATTCTGGAGGCAGACTGCTTGGATCAAATCTGTCTCTTTGTAGCTGTGTGACTTTAGACAAATAATTTAATTTACCTGGCCTCCATCTTTTAATGCATATAACAGTATCTGTCTCACAGATTAATAGTATTCGTAAAGCATTTAGACCTCAGTTCAGTGCAGTTCAGTTGCTCAGTCGAGTCTGAGCAGCACGCCAGACTTCCCTGTCTATCACAAACTCCTGGAGCTTGCTCAAACTCATGTCCATCGAGTTGGTGATGCTATCCAGCCATCTCAT